>NC_134439.1:6272751-6572751 GCF_030867145.1 Opisthocomus hoazin | reverse complement strand
ATCCATAAATACATTAGTTTTATTTTAAAGGAAGTGACTTCTCTATGCCAACCAAATTCAGTAAAACATGACTGAAAAAACACCACGTTTCCCAGTGTATTGAGAAACAGCTTTAGCTCTAAGAAAAGCTTGCTTTGAAAACACTTTGGGGAATATCTATTCTGGCCGTGAGCTGAGAAGCAAGCAAACACGCCAAACAAGTGATCTCCTCCCAGCTTGGCGGATGGGAGGCCAGCTCTGCCAGCACCGCTGCGAGTCTTCTGTGTGCCTGGAGAGACCACAGGCAGAAACCACCCCACGTTCTGGACTTCTCCTTCCAACGCCCCGTGCAAAGAAGCACTCTGGGACTCGGTGAAGGAAGACTGCTCGCAGTGCCGACACGACTGTGCTTTGCTTCCGACTCCTAAGCTGCAGAGCCCGCGCACGACGAAGCACGGCAGCGCTCAGCCGGGCTGGGCAGCTTGGGCTGCCTCTGCCCCGCAACCAGAGCAAGGCGTGTTCACCCGAGCGCTCCAGCCGACACGCGCGTCCCTGAGGGGTTCGTCAACAGCCGTACGTTCCCGCTAATATAACCCGCCAAGATGGAGACTGTATTTTTGTTTCCTTGTAAAATTAAACTGGAAGGATAATGAGCCTCCTGCATACGAAGAGCGCTTTGCTGCTCGCTATGGGCCCTGCTGGAGAGTTTATTTCCCTCTTGAGAAACATCCCACAGCACCACTGATGCATATCAAGCCTTCTATTTACAGAAGAATTAATTAATTACCTGAGGCAATTTCCAACATGATATTCGCCTTACGAAGCTGATGTCAAAGGTTCTCGACAGCTTTACTGATAATCCTGATATGTGGCCAAGAAAAACTATATGTAGCAGGCAGCGCAGCAGATGGGAGGGGCTGCTCTTCCCTACACACTCGAAATTCAAGAGGAAATGGAGCCTTTGGGTTCCAAACCCCTGCAAAGCAGACGACTCTTCTTCCTACCTGTCAGAGTAACCCCTCCTCGCTCTCCTTTGGCCTCACTGTGCTTGTGTGGCACATCTCCCGTTCACAACACGCATGATTCACGTGGCTCTGGCAGAGCCTGGGAGTTGCTTGAGCACCCACCACTTCACTGCTGCGTGTGATGCTCCGTAAAGCACGCGTGTTCTAGCACGCCAGAGCAAAGCCACGACCCTACGCAATGCTGCCCAAACACCCGAGGGAAGGCTGAGCCAATCCATCCCTCGACTTGTATTTTATCGTGTCCAAATGACTGTAAGCCTACAACATCCAACATTTGATTCCAAGATAGAAACCAGTCCTCGAAACACGATGAAATCACCCTAAACCCTGTGCCACTCGGTGGATCTTTAGCACGGTGAAGGCCAAACCACAGCTGCTAAGTCCCATACAGCCACGAAGCAGAAGGAGCCCAACGCATTGGGTACCGTACATTGCATTTTGTTGGTAGGAAGAGGAGGAGGGAAATGATCCTGGACAGCAAAGCACAGGCAAATGAAGCAAAGCGAGCAACCAGGGGAACAACTCCAGACGTGCAAGGTGAGCGAAGGCAGCGTGCTCCTTACCAGACCCCAGCACCTTCCAGGAGCCACCTTCCGAAGGAGGGCGTGGGAACAGAGACCATCTGAGCGGTGGAAGGGAAGAGCTGGGGAAGCGAGGCAGGACACGGGATAGCGAAAGGAAGGGCAAGAGCAGGAAGCACAAGAAGCCGTCCCTGTAACCATGGCAGAAAATCAGCACTGCTGTACTGACCAAACAGAACCGGCAGGCAGGGAAAGCACGAGTTAAATGGTGAACAGTGGACTGGTACTGGAAATCTCAACACTGCATGCATAGAAAATAATATATAACACTTTCCTGCTTTCTTCTTCGAAATCATTAGACAGATTGAGGGAAAGCAGCATCCTCTGCATCACATATGCTGTTCTTACTATTTCCTTTTAGTGCACTCCATTATAATTGCAGTTTCAGTTCTACACAACCTGCATATCACAAAGCAACACAACAACATTGCTACAGAAAGGGCACCAGAGCTCTCGAGAAGCTCAGGGCTTCCTGAAGCCACAAGCTAAAAACGACTTGCACAGGGCCTGGAGTTCACCCAAAGTGTGTAAAGGCTGACAGAAACCCAGCATTTCCACATCTGAGGGCATAACAGATTCAGAAACTGTATGGATTTGACAGAATCAGCAACTAGCATAACATAATTGAGCATCTAAAGAGTATTGAAGTAATTTGTGTCCTTTTTTAAAGAAAAGTGAAGACTTGGATTGCTTGAGACCTTTAAAGTGTCACAAAACGTACTTGCAAGGAACATATGGACAGTAAACATGTTAACTGGGTAAAAACCTACCGCCAACTTCTCTTTTTTTAATTTAATACGAATAGAAATGAGGAACAACGGGGTCCATGTTGCAGTTAAACAGCTGTCTGAGGATTAGCAGGGATCTCCAGAAAAAAACCACACATGGTAAATCTGTGCAGGCTTCTAAAGACTTCACAAAGCTTCACTTCTGTCAGTTTTTCCCCAAAACATTTTGAATTGTTTTTAGATACAGAACAAGGTCTTGATTTTTCCTCCCTTGTGCTTGAAGCAGGCATGCTCCTGAGGAAGGTCTCGTGCTGTGGTTATTTTTCACACCAGTCAGACATCCGTGGAAGAAAGGTGCTGTAACAGATTGCCCCGATGTTGTATCAGCTGCATCGCTGCAGAAATTGGCTTCACAGCAAGAAGCGTCACACTTGCTACAAACAGCAGCCTTCCAAATCCAGTCACCCAGCCGAGGCAGGCCCCTGGGCTACACGCAAGCAGTGAACGATTAATGCAAAGCCCGTCCTCAAATCAAGTTGTCATAACTGGATAACCTCACTCCTAGCGAGGACCTTCCTAAGTGCCGCAAAGGCAGCTCCTCCCAAAAGTCAGAAGAAAGCCAAAGCTAAGAACCAACTTCTCCCAGGGAGCGGGCTACAAATATTTTTTAAATTCATTGTTTTTCTGGCTCGGTGTTTTTCTTTTGAACTGCGGGGCAGCCCACCAGTGATGCTGAACTGCCAAGGCAAGCTGCCTGCCTGATGGTCTTGCAGTCTCTTCCAGAACCACGGACCCTTCAAATCTACAAACAAGAGGAGGCTGTCAGAGCAACAAGCTCCTCGTTCCACAGCCACTTTGTGTGCTCTGCACTGTGTAGTTGTGAGCAACGGGTCAGAATCATGCACAAGACAAACGAGGATGCTGGAGGGTGTCCTACCAACACCCCCCATTCTCGTACATGAACACTGGGAGAGCACTACCTCTCTCAAGGTACCTTTCTGACTCTTCCCCCCACCTCTAGTTCATAACTCAAGAACTTTAAGCACTGTAAAATGAAGAAAACAACTTAAAAATCAAATTTCCATTGTCAAGTTTATTCCTGAATTTAGCAGCTACTCTACACAGATTATCATGTTGCAAAAGCTACTTTTCTGTTATATGCTGGAGGACAATAGTAAAACCATGGCCAAATACAGGAGACCCACATGCCAAAAACCCCAAAGGAAGATCTGTGCATCCAGGATTTCTACTTTCTTTCGGCCCTCTGTACCCAAGATAACATCCAACTCATTTTCATATGTAGTTCAGCAAGGATCCAACTGCTCACACGCATCACCTTTCTGAAGCTCAACCACCAGTGAACAGCTTTCAGCTTGAACTTAAACCAAAAGCTACACACCAGCAAGCTGGTAGTTCCAGCACTCGGTGGCAAATCTTGCAAGGACATGGTCAACAAGCCTGAGAATCGCAGTGCCCCGCATCATTCCTCCTACGGGCACAAATAAAACAATACCTCTCTTGCCACCTTTCCGTGGGTTTCACTTCTGGTTAACCTGGCTTCCCTAGAAATTAGACTGAAGATAACCCCGTCCCAGCCTGACCTCCTGAGACTGCCCTGATTATCTGCTGAATCTCTAGCCAGCTTCAACCACATCTGACAGAGGAACGGAAGACTCAAAGAGGCAAGCCCATATATCTTTCAGGAAAAATCAACAGCAGGGTAGAGCAAGCCTCAAATTAGAGTGACATTGCTGGAAACGCTTCAGAATGAGCTCAAGAGCCATCTGCCTTCTTTGATCTCCAAACCCCAACCAGCACATGTGAAGCTCCTAGCCAGGCGCAGCCACACGAGACCACGTGCCAAGCCACACAGGTAGAGGATACCAGAAGGATCTGGTGGTATTTCAGCGGGATGAGAAGGTGCAGATGTGTGCAGGACACAAGGGAAGGAGCGGAGAATACGATGAGGAACATCGCAGAGCACTGGCAGTGAAGCGGTCGCAAGAAGAAAACCGATTGTCGTCACTGTGGGGCATCAGCAGCGTTGGACAAAGCCATAGGAAGCCAGGCTGGCAGAAAAGCTTCTTTGCTGACGATTTTCAAAGTGATGCTCTGAAGAGCAGACCCCCAAGGAATCGATTTTGTCATCAGTTAGTACAGTGCCTAGTGACCAAGCGAGAGCAAGAGGCATCATGCAGGACGTGCTACGGAACAGACTGTCCTCTGCCAGAAGAGCTGCCCAAGGAGACAAGGCAGGGCAGGGCATAGGCAGGGAGCGAGCGGCAGCACGTGTTGCCCTCACAATGTGTGCACGCAGGGAAGGAGACCACGAGCAAAGTAAAGATTCAAGAGCAGATACTTATAAAGCAAGGTTACATTGAAAATGGAAAGAAGAGGTGTTTCTAGGCTTTGGGGTTTTCTAAATTAAAACTATTCCCCCTCATCCAGTCCTCACCAACAATCTCTCCATGTCTCTTTCAATACCTCTGCCTCTTCCTCTATGCTTCATCCTCCAAAAGGTCAGGTGAAGACAAACAAAGAAGGCAAGTGAAATTATGACTAAAGGGCTAGGAGGATGGATAGAAAGGAAAAGGCTGGAAAACAAAGTCTGAGCAACACAAGAAATTCAGTCAAAACTCCTGAACATTGGAAAGCATATATATTTCTATGGCTGCTTCCGGTGACAAGAGTTCCTTGCTGTTTGCTTTACCACAGCCCCTTTCACTTCTTCTGGTATGACCAGCGAGGTGGAAGCGACCACTGGGACCATGAGAGATCCTCCTGCACAGCTCTGGGTGCTTGGTGAGCCCATCGGTGGTCCCCTCCTCCCAGCGCGGCAGCTGGTTTGGCAGCTTCTGAAACTGGGACTTCCACAAAAAGAAACAGAGCATTCATCCAAACCAAGAGTCCTGTCTTGTCTTACGGGAAGTACTGAAATCTTTGCTGCACTATGTTTAATTCACATGTTTTTTGATTAGATTTTAATAAATTAAAACTCAAATGAATGGAAAATGAGACCTGGACATGCCTTTAGAGTCAGCTTAAAAGCCCCAGTGAGCTTCTAGTGAAGTTTCTAAGATTAAAGAGACCTAACACAGATCAAGGGCATCACCGCAGCAGAAAATCCTACATATCAATCGACGTATTACAGGCTCGTCTGCAGGCAGCCGCCTGCTTCCAAGCTCAGAATTTCCCATTTAAGAAAATAAAAAAACCAAGGAAGAAAGGGGAACAATCCAATGGGCCCTGCAGAGCACAGGGAAAACCAGCAGAGCAGCCAGGGTGGGCCCCGAGTGCCGAGATCGCCTCGCCTGTAGTTCTTCCATGGAAAAAGGGATAATCTAGATTTGACCTAGATGCCGCAGTCTCTGCAAATGTAGAAGAAAACCCACACAGCATGCAATCTAAACACACGAGCGAGGAAACAAATGCCCAGAATTCAGCAAACAAGCCAAGCTCATCGAAATTAAACACAAGCGTTACATTTTTGAGCAGTTCTGCAACTACCTAAACCTCGGCAAACTATTTCACGCTCGCTGTAACACAGCACACCTCCTCCCACCAGGCCTCCTTTGCACTAGCCCGAACTGTTTCGTGATCAATATTTCATGCTGCCCTAGCTCCAGCTGCCCTCCAGGCATTCAAACTGAAAAGAATAAAACAAAACCCAGCCAGAAATTCACACAGGCATGAACCTTCCTGCACAGCTTTAAGAGATCTCAAAGAGGAAAGGTTATTAAATATTGAAGGCGATAGTGCAGCATGCAGTTCTGCCACCGGGTCCTCCGAGGCACTGCAGTTTGAATAAATGCTCCAATCTGAAGCAAGCTTTAATTATACTGTTCCTGATTGCTTTTGAAAGGGGTCGTCTCCTCGCAGAGCACAGCTATGGCGGAGCGGCTAACGCTCCCGCGCAGCACCCGCCGGGTACTCGCACACACCGCGATTTGCGATCTGCGTTTTCCCGACTCAAGTAGATTCGGATCCCATGGCAGGTTTGAGGCAAACGGTTTTAAATCAAAGCCTCCCCGTTCTAACAGATCCCATCACAGAGCATATAAACAGCGAGTGGGAAGAGCAGCTTCATTTACTAAATGCTATTTTCTCTTTTCACATGAGTCAGCTGAACAATGTTCATTCTATTGCTCTGCTTAATAGAAACAATATTCCAAGAGCTAGGAAAGAGAGAAGGGTCCCACTCGGAGATTAATGAGATTGCACTAACAAGAGCGTGTCCAAGAATAAACATAAAAATCATCAAAGGAACAGTGGTTCTCAGCAAGTCGCACCCGCGCGACTCACGCGCGTACACACGACGTGCTGGATGCAGAGCCCCGACAGGGCTGCTCTGGGTGTCTCCTGCAGCTCCTGCTGCTGCTCAGCAACGGCTGCAGCCAACGTCACGCTGCTGCACCCGTCCTCCTCCAAGGCCGAGCCTGAGCTGCTGCAGTTCAGCCCAGAAGCCTCAAGGAAGCTCTTTGCCATCCTGCTCATGAGGAGCTGCCAGGTCCACGCGGTGCCCGCAGCAGTGCCCCACTCTCCTGACAAGGGGCATTCTCCCCCTCCAGCCTGGCTGCACCCTCCAGAATTTCCTGCCTCTGGCAGTGACCAGGAGAAAGGAGGTAAGTTTACATGAGCAGATGAAGAGAATTGCCAAAGCTCCAGTATTAAGGAAGCAGAGAAGTTTGCAATCACCTGAACAAGGTTGCTGCCATTAGTAGGCGGCAAGAACCTTCTCTCATCCCATGAAAATTCAAGGTAGAATTTTTCTTGCTGAAGATACCAAAATACAGGTCACTTCACGATCTTCAATGTTTTATTGCTGGTAAAGACTGCAAGGACAGATGCACAGAACAATCTCCAAATATGGAGAAGTTAAATAGGCTGGGATGCTTCTCTGTGGGAAGAGAGGACCGAGAGGGGATGTGACAGACGTTCAGAGTCCTGAGCAGAGTCCTGCCTCGTTGGTAGAGCTGTGAGTGGGCATCAAGCGAAGGTGGCGGACGCAAAGACCCCAACCAAGCATGCAGTGGTTAGCTGAGCTTGCCAAAGGCAGCTACAAAGCATAAAAGCTGGTGGCACATGTTTGAGGACCAGCTCAGGGAAGAGGAATCCAGCAGGTGTTATCGAATAAAAAAACCCCCATGCCCAGCTTAGGTCATCCCAAGTCCAAGTGCCTGAAGGGACTGGGAAAGTATAAAGGAGAGGCCAGATGCACGCGCGCCCTGCTGCTGTCCTCCTGAGGCATCTCCCGAGCCGAGACCGCGGTCCCCACAGACCTTCAGTCTGACGCCGCACAGCAGCTGCTACGGCTTAAATCCTACCTCTGTTCAGTGAAGTGGCTGTGGATTAAGCTTTATCCACATTTCTGAAGTTGTGACAGCAACGTTCTGCCTTTCCAGAACAAAGAGCAGATACAGGGAAAATAGAGCCATGCAAAGACCTAGAAAATGTTACTTGCCCTTGTCTGAAGGACACAAATGACAATAAACCATGCATTTCTGCTAGGGAGGACAGCTTTAAACATGGTGAAGAAAAATAAATCCAGAAATATCCCAGCAAACACAGGTCAACCACTCTAAGCTTATCTTTGCCCCAGAGCTGTATAACCAGCGTGAGTAGCTCGCTACCCATCCCCACAAAAGAGCAGCAAACCCCCTCTGAAGGACTGTGATTTTCACTGCCGTGTCCTGTGGGGAAAGAAGATACGCGCAGAAATTGTCTGTGCATCTCTGCCTTCTTATAGGCACAGTTCACATGATCCTGGTATTTTCACTATCGTGTTAAATTAAGATCTTTTCCAAGTTAAGGCTGCTGAGTGCTATTTGTGCTTGCTTTTCTTTACACCACACTGGCACTATTTTTACACTTCAAACAAGGCTTAAAGACATGTTGACGTGCAGCAGATCAGCACCTTTTAAAAAATGAAAAGCTCAGGGACAACAAAAAAACAATTCCCTTCCATGAAAACAACAAGGAAGCATCAGCTGCAAGGGTTGCAGAGTCTCGTGTTTCCTATTCGTCTGTGATGCACACGGATGAGCCTGAAAAAAAAACCCAAACCATGAAAGGACAGAGTTAGAACCTGAAATAGCCAATTTACAAGATCAGAACTACAGAAAGTTTGCTGAACAACCAAGGGACTGCAGACACGTTTGCCGAAAGAAGCCCATTCAAGAGGGGAAAAATGGAGCCCCATTTGAGAGTGGGATTTCCAGAGGGACACAGCACCGCTCAACTCCTCTGCTCCATTAGGCAAACCAATTGAGATTCCTTTCAAAGTCCTTCCGATACGTTCTGCAAACTGAAATCATGTAAAGCAAAACCTGAACAAGCAAGATGAAGCGAGCAGCGGGCAGCATCAACACCTAACTGCAGGCTCCGCAGCCGGCTTTGCGGTCGCCATTCAGGAGAATTTACCAGCAGCGCCGCGAGAAAGCAGCAGACGAGATCAAACTCGTACAGAATCGGGCAGTGCCCTGCTCTGCCGCTGCTGCTGGGCGCTCTGTTTCTGACTGGGTTTCCTGAAGCTGCTCATGCACTCCCCAAAGCACACCCACGTTCTCTGTGATGCTGGCAACAGGCCTGGGGAGGAGCTCGGCGGGGTTTTTTTGGCACTGTTTTTTCCCACACGCATGGGAGTTAACAAACCAAGTTTTCAGGTGACTCACGGCCGTGAAGCCCAAGGTCTCAAAGCTGCGACACAAGAGCACTAGAAGAGGCAGCTGCCCTGCCATCCATTTATTGCTGGACCATATTTTTAGACTTTTTTTGTTTCTTGGGGGGTGGGCTTAGGGTTTTTTTGGGTTTTTTATTTGAGTCTGAGATGCCTCAGTGCATTCACTGGAAGCAGACAAGTGATGTTACCAGCACAAGGGAGCAAACAGCATGGGAGAAGGCGTCGGATCAGCCCGCTAAGAGATGGGCTTGCCCGCACCGGCAAGTGGCACTGTCAACACAGCAGACACGTCCAGTTCCTCATTTCACTCGGTCCTTCCCAGCACCCACGTGCTGCTGCTTTGGAAGGAGCTACAGCATCTCCTCTCACAGTGTCTCCCTGCCAAAGCCTCTCGAGATCAAAGCCTCAGTTCAGGGTACAAATCCACATGTAATTATATATCTATTTCCACTTATATTCAAAACAGGACAAACACATTCCCTCAAGATGGTAAATGCCTTGAGTCCGGATGGCAAACGCCTTGCATCACCTTTTATTTGGGTCGCTGAACCGAAGCCCTGATCACGTTACTACTGCCCGTCCATAATCCAACATGAAAACGCCTTCTTTGTCAGAGTGAAAGCCTCCCTGTGTGGTGAACGGTCCCCAGCGCACCATGCTTCAAGGGCTCGTGGGGATGGAGAAGAAAGGGAAGGTGAAACATTAAATTATGACAAGTCAGCCACGGCTCTCTTTTTCTGCTCTTCCCCGCCGGGGTTCGGGGAACGTTGCCATGGTGATGGCAGCTGCGGGGCTGCGAGCGACAGCTCTCCCGAGAGCAGCCTCTGCAGAGCCCAGCGCCGCGGCGAAGGGCACGCTGCCGTTCGGCCACGCCACGAGGACGCGATACCCACGGCAGGCACCGGGCCAGCACTGCCTCCTTCCCGCCGCACCGACCTCCCGGGCCTCCATCCACACGGGATTTTGTCCGAGGAGGGGCTGCAACGCAAGGGTAATTCTTGCTTCCCCTGCATTAGGCAGTAAAGATTTAGTGAAGCGATTACCATATGCAGCTGTACTGGTCTGATAAAATTACCCTGAAATAGTGCACTAAATTATATTGACAAGATACATCATCTTTGCATACTGCACGTGCTGGCTGGCTGGGCTTTTTTTCTCGAACAAAGCACTATTCTGCAAAGCTAATGAGTATGTGGGAATGTTTCCATGGGCAGAAAAAGCAACGGGGTTTTATGGCAGCTTTTTTTAAATTTAATTTCTTAGGTTTATTATTAACATTAGAGCTGGCCCATTTGCATTCATGAAGACAATCATATAGATGGCAGGACCACAGGTATAGTAAATAACGTCCCACGCACCACATAACAAGCAGTGATGTTCTCAGCTGGTGCTTCTAAAATGACCGTTCGAGTTGACTCCGACAGCGACGTCTCCACTGCCATATGGGTTTTTCTAATACCGGACCGCTCTCACTCGCTAAATCCTCCTGGAGCCAGCAAGTTGCCACGGTTAAATCACATCACATCTGCTTACTGACTTGGTTCGGTCTGAAGCAAAATCACAGCCTGGAATCCCACTAACATTTTATCACAGAAAAAAAAGGAGCATTGACGATAAAGCTAAAGGAGAAGACATTCAGGAGACGTGGAACAAAAGAAAGTAAAATTATCTACTTAAACTCGAAGTCGATTTTAATTCAATTTAACCAGATCTTATATGAAGCAAATTCTTATCGTTGCTAAACAAAGGAACTGGCATTATTTTAAGGGTTAAGGGTTACCCACACAATGAAGCTCTTCAGATAATTACTGAATCTCTTATTGAAAGTCTAGCGATTTGTATGAGAGCAATACACGACATAACATATATCACTGGAAATGAAGATGTACACGTAAAACTACCAAGAAATTGAATTGCTGTATGCATTATACGCAGTTCCTTCTTTCATTTAAAAGCATTCCTGTGCAAAGAAAAATGTTCCTGGCTACGCCTCACATTTTCCCTCAGTTTTTATCACACAAGTGTCTGCTGTCATAACACATTGTATCTCCAGTTGTCTCTTCCTTTTCCTAAATTCAAATTTGAGGAACTCTCATGCAACAGAAAGCTCAAATATTTTTTTTAAAATCAAGTTAACCTCTCTCTTTCCTTTTAGATCTAATCTCGCGACTCTCAGAAGAATCACAGTTTGCCTTACTCGGCCTTTGATTCTTAAAGGCAAAACTAAAGTAAGGAAAATGCAGCACAAATTACATTTTTGTGAGCTTTTCATGAAAAATTGAAAGCAAGTTGAGAACGGAAATTAAGATACTGGCAAAATTGCCTTGATGTTTTCAGAGTATAGAGAAGGCCTCTTCCGATCCTTCCTCTGATTTTATTTGTTATTGTGTGCGACTGCTCCCTGCCCAGCGCTGCCAGTCTCCCACTGCGCCATCTACTGGCAGCAGAGCACGGCTGGTGCCTGAACACAGGAGGGATCCCATACAGAGCAGAGGATGAGATCTAACAGTAAACCAAGAGAAATACAGAAAATGGAAGCAAAATTCAAGCATTTTCCAGACAGATTTAACACTGCACAAGGCGTCTTGTACACCAACACCTGCCCCTTTGTTGAGGAGCTGGTTAGTAAGCATTTAGATTCATTAGTGTTTCTTGCCTTTAGTTGCAAGCTCCAGGCTCTAAAGAGCTCCTCTCCATCACTTGGCAAAGATTTCAGAGCCTGGCTGAAGAACACCCAGTAAGTACAGAGAGATACAGGTGAACCACAGTGGGGTTAAGCTGGAGAAAAGGAGCTCTGGCCATCCAGTTTTCTTCAAAGTCTTCAGTACCTTGAGCACTCGAGAAGGAGTTTGTGTTCTCCCCACTAATCTTTTACCAGGGAAATCAGAATCTCACTAGAGATCTCTCGGAGAGGTAACAAAAAGAAGACTCCACCCGTCCTATTTGAATACTGTGTGCAGAGAGAAAGACATCTCCATGTAGACTTGTATCAGTCCCTCTCCACTCCAGGGAGAGGAGAAAATAGAGGGGGGAGGTTTGTGAAGCCACAGGGCAACGCGGACCAGGAATTTAACTTCTGTCACTTTTGCTGATTGTTGCAGTAAGAGAAGCCCCAAAAGCACTGTAGTTATTCTATACATAATCCAGCATGCCTGATGCCATGAAACCATTATAGCAAAATCACTCACAGAGCCAGAGAGTTGATCAATTATTCCTAACCAGGGACTTACCTTCTAGAGGCAAAATTCTTTAGCCCTGCTCTCCTCCAAGGTTGTTGAGCCTAGTCCAGTTCACAGCCCAAACTTTATAATTCTGAAGTTTCCATCTAAAGGAAAGGCCAGCAAACTCACAAAACCTGACATGTTGCTGTCAAAATTGTGCCTCCCACTGTTTGGTGGATTTTATCTGCAGGAGGACCTTCAGTGCTCACCTTGCAGCGAGACATCACCTGTTTCCACAGCACAGACAGGCTGGGTCTTTCAAGATTTTTCAGTAACTGCACCTTTCATTTTCAAAAAAGGTCACCTCTCAATTCCTCAGATGTTTAATATGAAAAGTGGGGTCACCTGGGAGCAAGGTGTCCCCCCTGCAGCTGTATTCAATGAGGAACTCATTAGCTCGCCTCATACCACTATGAGAAGACAGAGAGACTCCAGATTACTGGCATGACCCAGCGAACTGGCTGAACGCACCAAATGAGACCAACATGCTTAGAAAAGTGGCTGCAAACAGGGGAACTCCTCCCGAGAAACCAGAGGGAGCAAGCATGGTGGAAGGGCAACTAATAATCCAGAAAAATATTAACAGAGGTGTATGAGAGGGGGCCCACAGATCAGCCCCATTTCACTGCAGAAGAACAAGCCAGAATATGCTGCTGGCAAAGTATGCTGCCCCTTCCAGGGAAGGGACTTGGTAGAAGATGGTGAGTAGTCCAAGCAAGCCGTCGTGAAGCTCGCCAGCAGGGCAAGCAGAATACTGCTACGAAATGGAAAGAAACCATTGAAGCACAAAGCTCAAAACCAGGCAGGTCCTGCCCCCTTTAAGCAGCCTGAGCTTTGCATTTCCAGAAAACCTGATCACATACACACACACGAAATGTACAGACCTCCTTACTAAACAGAAACCATGCAATCTGGCACAACAAACACCAACAGAGACGCAGCCCTGGACTTGACGCTTTCTCCTTCCATACTGGTCAAATTGTTTTGCTTTCCAGAAAGGGAATCATATCAAACAAACCGCAAACACAAGAAACACGAGTGCTTCACAAAACTATCACAGCGTGCAGGGGATAACTTCTCCTTCAGGGGCTTACTCTTCACCAAAAGTGATTCAGTCCATCAGGTTCAGAAAGTTTGTGCAAACCTGTGTTAACGGCACAGCCCTAGAGCAGACTTTCTCTCTGTGTAGCTTTTATACCCATCTATAAGAAGTTTCTATTTCTGACGGGCAAAAAGGGTTTCAGAAGTTCTGTTGTTTCCCGAGTTCCAAGAACAACAAAGGAAAAACGTGTTTTAAGAAATACATTTCTAAAAATCTTGAACTAGTCAACCCTCCCTGCTAGTCAGGACAAAGTCAGGTCCACCATTCCTGCAGCTGCGAAAGTCCAAAGTTGTTGCTCTTTGCTAGACAGATCACATATAGGACAAAGGTCTCAGCAAGTACTAAAAATTAGCTTTTGTACTTTTTCCCCCCCAGTGTATGTTGCTTTTGAGGTTACAAAACCAGCTTCTATTATGTTGTTGTAGCCCCAAAAAACACTTAAATGATTTAGGAGCTGGCAAGTCACAACAAACTCCCGGGGCTTAGAAGGGAGCAAAGTCTGAGAATGTGTTTGCCCTGAAGTCACAGAATGTAAAATTCTTTATCCTGAGGGTAAAACCAGCAAGATCTCGAGCTCAAATCCCGTGTTCAGAGAGGAAAGACAAGGGCACAGGTCCTATTGCACAGCGCCTTAGGTGTCTTACCCTTTGTAATGCTCAGGTCTCCTACTCTCTGTTCTGTGGGGTGCCTTTCCCTCTGCTACTCGTTCACCCCAGCTCTGTTTTCCAGAGCCTCTGCAGCAGTGTTTTCACTTGTTCCTGTGCTGTAACTCTCCTACGCTTGCACCTGCAGACCCCAATACTGCATGTTACAGCAGGCTCTTATGGGAAGTGATTGTCACCAGTGTGCAAATCACCCCTTGTTTCTGTCTCCCGCGGCTGCATGTTTTGGTTTACATTAGGGGACTCAGTAATCTGGATGCTCAAAGCTTAATTAAACCAACATGCACGAGCATCTGTCCCCAGGCGTTGTATGCTCCAGTCAGCACTAACAATATCATAAGAAAAAACAACAGGGACTTGACACAGGTCCTGACAAAATCTCAGTAATTCTTTATGGAATAGTATGATGAGGGAGATCGTGTCTGCACCAGAAAGGACGCTCAGGGAGGCTGCTCATCTAGGGATCCTGTCCCTTCTCTTCTTAGCTGGCCATGGGGGAGAGTTTTCCCCATCCCTTTTCTCACTCTGTCGTTCCCTCTCACTCCTTTCACAGAATCACAGAATGTTAGGGGTCAGAAGGGACCTCTGTGGGTCATCTGGTCCTGCACCCTCAAGAGTTTTACCATTAAAGTCGATGTACACCATCAGCTACGGATCCACTAATGAACTTTTACGCATGTAAGCCTGTCTCAATACCTTCTGTGCATCGCTCTTCTACACTGACCCATAAAAGTTCCTCTAAGTTTCTAGGCAGCCTACTGTCACTGAGTAAAGAGCAGGTTTTTTAAACAGTATCCAACAATCTTACAGGTCCTACAGCCCACGGTACATTGTACCACATCAAACCTCCAATGCAGCTACAGAGAGCACTACTGAAAGAGCTCTAAAAGAAATTAAGCAGTAACCAAACCGCAGCATTCTAGCGTTTGTGCAGACTTGTCACTTTTGCAAGTGAGCCTGAAAAGGCCGCAAAGGTGTTGCAAGGCACCTGAACGGAGTTTTTAATGCAGTAAATTAAGCTTTACCTTCTGCAGGAAGAGGACAATCCTCACAAGCATCTTGGCATGCAGTTCCTCCAAGGTGAACAGAGTTCGAGGTGTGCGGATGAAAATCTTGGTCTTGCCATAAGCAACATCGTGCTGAAATCCATGGCACTCTATGAGCTTCTTCACAGCATCTTTGTCTGAAGGAAGGTCATGGTTTGGCCAGGTGAATTCCGAGATCATCTTGTACCTGGAATTGCAAGGCACAATTTAGAAATGTAAAATGTCATCTGGGTTCTCAAGCAGGCCAACCTTCAACACGTTTTAGGAATAATTATGATCTACATTCTAATAAAACTGATTAGACAGAAGCAGCTCAAGACATCCGATGTAGGAATCGTGACCCTCACAATCCAAGGAAAATTGACACAAGAGAGGCATGATTTTGCGGGACACTGAAAAAACCAACCCCTTGCGAGGAGCTCACTGCGTGCAACACGCCAAGCCTCACCGCTGCCTTCCTGCAGACTTGGCAGTCCCATTATTCACACTTTCAGCAATCGATTTTTTTGTTTTGTTTTTGCGAGGAAGAAAAGCTTTGTTTCCTCACATTCTGCATAAGAAGCCAATTGTAATCGAGTGTTTTGTCAGAAAACTTCAACTGAAAAATTCTGATCATTGTGGTATCCATTTCTAACAAATTCCGTTATTGACCAAAGTCGCAGACAGTTGACTGCCACAGTTCGTGCCAACACCACGACTGTTGTTCCCTCCCATCCTCACTCTCCAAACTCCTTTTTACCCTAAGACTGGAACTAAGACAACTACAAATCAAACATGGAAATAACTGCGTCAGACTCTGCTCTCTGTCAGATCTACCAGCCTTGCGAAGTGCTGATTAGGTGAACAGACGTTGGCAAAAAGCAACAATGAATTTTCTGCATAAGATTTATGGGCACAATCAAAAATGTAATAGACATTTTCACTGTAATAGTACCCGCATTCATGTTCTAAATAAAACAAGCATGCAGCAATCTTAACCACTTTTCTGTTTAAAAGCCCACAATCCAAGCCCAACATCAATCTCCATGTTTCAGACACTCAGAATTTTCAGCTACTGTTAGACCGAGGCGGCAATAAACCTTTTCACTGGGGGTGGGTGCACTGAAGGAGTTACTCGACAGACTAAGCCTGAATGGAAGTACATCACACGCTTGCTTTCATTCATCGAATTAGCCTTTCTGAATAAGCTGCTGAAGAGGGGAAAAAATGGAGGTGCACACTGAGCCTAAGCAGTAAACACCATCAGCATGAGGGTTACAGCATGAGGACTAGGGATCTTCTTGACAAATATAACGGGCATATAAAGAACCCCTCTTCAGACTCACAAAAGAAGATTTTGCCTTTATACTTGGCTGGCAAAAGCTTTCGTTCTCTCAAATACGTGTATACATAGGACATAAATATTTTACACTGGTTTCTTTTTCCTATTCTCATGAGGAAAATGTTCCTGCAATAATTAATTAATCAGGAAAATCTTCCATTTGAAGATTGAGACATTTACATTAAGGGGGGGGGGGGGGGGGAAGGAGATGACGAGAGCGGCAGTGCACACCCGTGTGCTATTACACGAGCCTGCTCTGCGGATGGGGCCGGAATAAAAAGGGATGGGATGGTCACAGACCTGAAAACCTGCTCAAAGAAATGTTAAATTCTCCTCCCCCGTTACAACAGCGCCAGGGCTGCAGTATTTAAAGCCATCCCAAGGCAAGCCGACCACCTCGCTCGCAGCCCACAGGCGGTGGCAACGTCGGGGCACCCTTTTGTTCCCCCCGCGGCACGTGCAGCGCGATGCCACAGACTCCTTCCCCGCAGCGGAGCGCACGACCGCGATGCCGCAGCAAGTCCAGATCCCAGCCTCGCTGCTAATTATAGCGAGGCACAACCCCAAATAGATCTGCTCACTGGCACCACAACCCTTCCCCTCTCCTGCCTGGAGATCCCAACAGCTTTCAAGGTCACTTCAACAACAAACATCCATTCCTACACCACCTTTGTTTCTCCTCCTTCTACTCCATACTTCGCTAGAGAAACACCCGACATGCACGAGGTTGCTACTGGACTTTACAACTCCCAGTTCAGCTCTCCTAACGACGAAGATTTTTGCAAGTCACCGAATTATGAAGCTTTAATGAAAAACACCAGGTCTGCACGTGAAGCAGGGCCATACTGTCCCAGGCCCCAGCTATCTCCGTGTCGTTTACACGCGATGTTTAGCCCTGCCTGGAAATAGGCATGTGGATGCCTTCATGGTGAAAGTGTTGGGTTACGCTCACACGCGGCCATGCCTGCAGATGCCTCGCCGGCGCCGCTCTTCCCCCTGCCCCTTCCTGAAACCCAATCAGCCTATTTTTTGATACCGAGTTATCTATTAGAACAAAAGAATGTGTCACTTCTATTCGAGGCACATGGTCTTGACACACATTTCACCCAACTGGAAGATGTAGCTACCAAGTGAACGCGTAACAACTCTTGTCCAACAAAAAAGTATTTAGATCTTATTTTCTACGAATTGGTAAGGGCAGACTGGTTTGCATAGCGCTCAAATAAAAGTTTTCTTTGTTTCAAGGAAAGCTTGAAAAGGAAATTTATTAATGGTTTTAACTGTGCTTCACTTCCTACTGGTAGATGAGATATCAACTACCTTAGAGTACTTCAGGGCTAAGTAGCAACAAACTCTTTTCCTACAGAAAGTTACTTTTTGTATGTTTTTATACACACATGTATACATATATATGAAAAACACAGGCATACCTGCACTTGCACATATATACGTATATCTCCTACCTATATATATCCTGATATGTATCTCCTGTCCCCTCTAAGAGGGATCAGCAGAACAAAACACAAATATCTGTTTTGGGCTCAGAAAATCTGAAAACTTCAGGGGCCTGTAAGGGAGTTAAACATCTGTTTGCGGGTCTGAACTTTTATAAGATCAGATGACAGAGTTATGTCCCAAAATTGCCTCTCATTGAGTTACTCTAGATCTGCCTCCAAAGGAGCCCCACATGCAGCACAAGAGTCCAGAGCTGAAGGGCCTGGAGTCTCCTGCCTGCTCCCAGGCTCCCAATAAGCCTGTTAATATAAAGGAACACCAATCCCTTGTGATCCCTGTTCAAAAATCACTCAAAAAATGTGCGGCTTATACCACAAATCATAGCCTCCAGCCCCTGTAAGAGGGTATGTCTCACCCAAAGACAAGGAACAAAGGATTTTGTAAAAAATAAAAACAATATCCAGGCCAGAAGATATTTTTTTTTTTTAATTTGGAAAAGCCAGTGTAGACTGGACTTGGAGCAATACCACAGTATGCAAACGCAGTGTCTGATACCTCACACTGTAGATGTTAATCCCGCTCCGCGGCCCGGCAGAACACCTGTTACAGTAGCCTGGAAGCTGTACCAGTTGCCATGTGCTAATTTGGTTTACTGGCTGTAAACACCACTTCTGGTCTTAAGCTTACAGGAGCTCATCAAACATTCATTAAAAACAAGGCAGCTGTTTATATTAATAGTAATTACACAAATCTTAAGAGTAAATTGTAATGAATTCCACATGTGAGGGTGAAAGCACACTCTAACCACCGCACAATGTTTAAGAAAACTGATACACAGCACTCTAGGCTGTATTTAGAAGCCAGAGCCTTTCGTTCCACTTCAGGTATCACGAAACGTCCAGGCAGATCTCCACTGTGAGCAGCAAAAGATCTTTCAACAGCACTTTGTTTCTACCGCATGACATCCCACCTACTTGAACAGTTCAATTTTTTTCTACCCTCTCGGCCTTTTTCTCACCTGATTCAATAACGAAGTAAAACTCAATTCACTGTCTCATCAGCAAGAAGCTGAATTCCTAGTACTTGCGCTAATTTACTGAAGCCGTAAGACAAATTTCAATCTAAAATCATTCATTTGTCACAAGTCTGGTAGGAATTAAGAGGGCAAGTTGTATCAAACACATGTTTTAATGGAGACATGTTACTGTGCCTTTTTCAGACTTCCAGTTTTAAAGTCCAGAGGTTTCCTCCTGCACATGCGTAATGTCACTGCGCGCCACCAAGCACTTCCCCAGACACACAATGTCCGTCTGTCTCTCTCGCTGCAACAATTAGACAATGTTCAGAGAAAAGAGCAGCTAATTGGTTCTGGTTTTAGGGTTATGCTCTGGGGCAGAAACTCATTACACGTTCCTGGTGCAGAGAGTAATACAGCAAACAACTTTTAACAGAGAAGAAGTTGAGCCTGAGTGCCACATACACACCTCTAAACACATCTGCTGCCACAAAACGAGCGCAGCCACAGTCCCTGTCCCTGCCAGACTCCTGTTTTATCACACCCAACAGCAGATATTCAACCAACCACTCCACCACCCATACACTCAAGACTGAGGATCACAAGCCCAGAGGAATCAAGATTTACTCTTCATGCAAGGGGAGATGGCCAAACCAAACACCTTCTTCCAGCGGCTGAGTTGTCCTGCAAAGAGCTGAACCGAGTCGCTTGCCAGTGCTGCTCTTACCTGTGAAGAAACTTCTCGTACGTTTGGCGGTAGGCAAAGCCTGCTCGGCGGACTCTCACGTTCTCCAGAAGGCCAAGGTATTCGACCTGATGCCTGCAACGCTCCTCGTCAAAAAGCTGTGGTGACTTCTTATCGTTGGGCTTAATGCAACGGACGTAATAGGGTTCCTAAGGCGACAAATCAAACCAAAACAAATTTTCACTCAGAAAGAAAAAAGTCTGTGCAGACACAACTGCTTCCTCGCGAAAGCATTGAGATGTCAGCCCACCCCAGGCACCTGAGCAAGGTTTGGTTGCTTAACAGGAATTACAAGGTTAGAACAGAAATGACAAGGGTGGCACATAACACGTTCCTCCCCTTCACGCACTGCAACGACATCTGTTGCAGGATCCATGGGCTACTCGCTCCACTTCGACTGTCCTTTGCTCTGTGTCAGAACCAGTTCCACATCCCCCTTCTCTACAGACTTTGACAATAACAAAGGCAGTCTTCATAAAAACATAGAACAATGTAATTCATTGCCCTGACTGTCAGATATGGCTTTTCCAGCATCAGCATCTAAAAGCAGCACGGATTACTCCATGATATTTCAACTACGTTGAATCAAGTCCTCTACAGTCTGCAGCAACATGCTTGAATGATGGAAATGACCGAACGCTGCCCTGTGCTGGGCAGAACCCAGCCACCCTCCGTCCCAGCTCAGCACCACACCTTCCACAGGACAAACACAAGCCGCCAGCACGTGAGCTCCTCTTTCTGCACCGCCCTGGACGTGCAGGCAGGGGAGAACGTTGAACGGGGACTGGTGGCTTTACTCGACCCAGCACAGCCCGGGTGGTCCTGCCCCGAGCTGGCCGGGCTGACAGGGCCAGCTCAGGGGAGAGTCCCACAGGGCCGCACACCTTCCACTGCCAGCCAGCCCCCACCCATGAGATAAGCCCCTGTACAGCCCTGCTAGACTGTTTTGATGTTTACTTTTATTTTTATGAGATTAAAGGCAACTTTCATTTAGGGCAGCATGGTCTATAACTAGCACCAGCCTGTAAAGGGCGGCTACAAGTCTTTTAAATGTGTGTGCTTTCATCACAACGGCTTTTGAAGTCCATTCCTTTCTTTTTCTTCATTGCTAGCCCTTGCTGTCCCACTTCTAACTTTACTAGTGGGGGGGAAAGCAATCAGCATCATAAAGGCCACCTTAATTTTCAAGGTAAAATCCTATTATTATAACAATAATATATATTATTTTTTAACTGGCCCTTGCAAAAGGAGTAGCATATTCTGCAGGTTGGCCATCACTAGCCAAGGAGGGGACTTCAACAAGGATCCCAGTCAGCTCAGAACGTCCCAGTAAGCCCAGAGACTTCCTTCAGAGGACATGTCAAAGGCACACTTAAATGGGAGCATTTAAAAAATCAGCTTATAGCAATACTGACATTAGGACAAAGGGAGATAAGCAGCCTGTCTGAAATCTTCACTTTAGAAGATTTCAACTTTCGTTATCACAACTGATAATTAACGAAATTTCCGCAACGCTGGACTAGATGAAACAGTTGGCTGTGAAACCCTCTGTAAAACTGTGCTCTGAGTAACCAAAGCGCTTGCTCCAAAGGGAAACCCTCCGGGTTCTCCAAAGGAGTCTGCTCTGTTCCAGCACGACCGGATGGTTTCAACAGTGATTTGAGGGAAAGACCACAACGTGGGTACCAAATCTGTAGGCAGTATGAGGTTTCAGAGTGCAAGCACTCACAACATTAACAAATGGGAGGAGTGGTTGGGGAGGGGAGGGGGAGAGTATTAATTTAGTGAGGACAAATGCAGGGTTCCACATTTCGGCAGAAATCGTTGTATAATAAAAGAACGAAAAACTGATTTGTAACTAGTGCTAAAAAAAACTCTAGGATTTCTAGCTGAACTTGAGTCAAGTTGATGTTTTTCTAAAGCAGGAGCACAGGAACAGGAAAACTGCAAGACCAAAACACCCAACAGATCTCTCCTCCTCTGAACATTACGTTCAGTTCGGTGCACTGCAGTTCAAGTGGGATGCAAACGGCGGTGAGTCAGTTCATAGAAGAACAAGAAAGATCAAAAATCCAGAAAATATGACTCAGAGGAAACATGGTTTCAGTCTTGAAGGACTGAGGAGCCACATTACCATCCCAATGTTAGATTTTATACACTTCAAGGGTAGATATGAAGAAAAGTAAATATTCAGTTTTAGGTCAAAGAAGCACTGCCTTTAACTACATCATAAAAATTCAAATTAGGCATCAGGAGAACAAGGAATGGGAGCAGAACGCCTGCGGAAAGGAGGCGAACGTCCATCACTGGAGAAGAACTACCTGAACAAGCACCTGCACAGAAAAGGTAGAGGCAAAGTTGTCCTCAAACAGGAGATAAATTCCCACGCTCCCCTTTAGCCCTATTTTCTATGATTTGTCTATGATTTAGCCCTATTTTCTATGATTTTAGGTCACTTAGCTAATCTCAGGATAATATGAAAGGCCCAAAATTGCTGTTTTCTCTCCAGCAATGTCGAAGAAACAGGACCATACTTGAATACCCTGACTAGTCCTGACATAACCTGGAGGTACGCAGCACCAGTGACAGGCACACGGAGCTCCCACTCACTAATGAGCACGACATGGCTAAATACACGTAATGTACAGGCGAAGACATGGAGGCCTTGGAAACGTAGAGCCCCGTGTCCCAGGAACTGATAGGAGCCAGTGGACCTTCTGGGGAAGGTGTTGGACTGGAACGTTTCCCTGCTTTCTTTAGCACGCGATCAGTAGCATCAGGCCGTGCTTTTCTCCTGGAGGGCTGTCCTTGGGGCAGGAATATACAGCACTGAAGAGAGCGAGCGGAACCTAAGCCAACCACCCCTACAAGAGCTGGCAGCACCCCTGCGCTGCCTACCCTCCACGCAGCAACCCAGCAGTGCGTAAGCAGGTATGGGGACTGCGCGGGTAAACGGCAAGGTGTGTGGGTAATATACGTTCTTACATCACCTCCCTTCTCCCCTGGTGACTTCATCTCTCCCCAGAATGTGTCAGGGATAGCTCCTTCACGGTCTCGTTTGGCTTCCTTCCTTACCAGGGAGACTGAGGCAAAGCCACACGCAATGGAGAAAACTTGCCCTGCTTCCCAATAACCGGCTGAGCCCTCTGCTAAGGCAGTGACCTCTTCATCCTGCTGTTCCCATATCTCAGAGAGTGGTGGGCTCCAAAAGGAAAGAACACTAAGGACACAGCTTCCCAGGACACCAGCAAGCCAAGCAACAGCTCTGCTGTGTGAGGTCTTCTACCAAGGTCACCACTACACTGAGCACTTTCTTCTGCCACAGTAATTCAACACAACCCCTACCTATTCTCTTTGCTTGCCTTGCCTTAAGGAGAGAATGGTGAAATACAATGTGCTGGTACAATTTAAAGAGTTTTAAGACATTTACGTATTAACTTTTTTGGCTTGCTCCTGAAAATTATCTCTGTGCTGAAGGTAAGAAGGTTCACAAGGGTCTTTATTCACTCAACAGTCTCCTACCAGCTCTCAGAACTTGCAGTCTGCGTGGGTGATGATTTTTCCTTCAGTTGTAGAGCTTGGCTGTGCCAGGGGAACGCAGCTGTCATCGGCGCTCCTCACGCTCTCTCAGACATTGTGTGTCAAACTCTGAAGGCAGAAGCAGCCCTTTCCGACTTCAAATTGGTGTTGAAGTAGGTGTGACGTGTCAAACAACACTGATGAGGAGTGTGAGTTTGCTGGACTTGATGCCTGCAATTTATAAGCTCTGTATTGCAATCTCTCAGTTGTACGACAAGAAACAAAGGCCAGGTCATTCACCTGCCTGAACAAGTCTCCTACATGACTGGAAATCAGCTGTTTAGGGAAGATGAAGGATATAGAGAGAACTCCCTGAATTATACCTGAACTTAGAAGCTGTGAAAGTCTGCAGCTGTGAAGGTGAATGGTCTGCAGTTCTCCCCATTCCCTCTTGCTAATATTCAGCTTGGGCCATGTCTCCATCCACATGCTGGTCACCCTAAGGACAGACCTATCCCAGTGTTAGCAACAGGGTCACTGGTGCTAGAACGATGCCAGACCACGCCAGCTCTGCCCTCAATACCGTTGTGCTGCATTTGATGTCAAGATGAATATAAATCCTTTGATGAGACTGACACTATGATGGTTGGACTCTATGATCTTAGAGGTATTTTCCAACCTAAATGATCCAGTATCTGAAGGGGCCTACAAAAAAGCTGGAGAGGGACTTACTATAAGGGCATGGAGTGATAGGACAAGGGGTAATGGCTTTAAGCTGAAAGAGGGGAGATTTAGATTGGATAGAAGCAAGAAATGTTCTTCTCTGAGGGTGGAGAGGCCCTGGCCCAGGTTGCCCAGAGAAGCTGTGGCTGCCTGCCCCCTCCCTGGCAGTGTTCAAGGCCAGGCTGGACGGGGCTTGGAGCACCCTGGGCTGGTGGAAGGGGTCGCTGCCCATGGCAGGGGGGTTGAAGGGATCTATAAGGTCGCTTCCAACCCAAATCGTTCTGTGATTCTGTATCACAAATATTCTACGTTTGATCAACAGAATTGCAACACCTCGAGAACACAAGAACCAAATTAAAGAAGTCATTAGGAGCTTGAAGTCAAGACAGTGCATCCCACCCCTCTGCCTCAAGGGAAATGCTGTCACTCGCTCATTACTGAAATTACAGTGTCCAGTCCACAGCCATTCATTATTGCTAACACACAAACTCCCTTCATCGCTGCAAAGCTGGCTGCGCGGGTTGTCATTCATGTCTTTGCCATTCAAAACCACAACAAACTTCAGTGTAAAAAATCTCTGACTTCTAGCCCAGAACAAAGAGGAGTGACTGTATCTGCATTTTATACAAAAGGCAGAAGTCAAGACGCTGCTTTCCTTTTGGAAAACAGAAATAGGAAGTTCCTGCACAGACAGGAGATCATCTATCAGTGCAATTACAGTGTAATTAAAGCCTCTCAGCAATGACAGCTACTAGGGTAAATTCTAAAGTAGATTATTCCATGCTTACAATCCCACCAGCCTCAGCTCTTCAGGGGGATAATTATGCAGCTCCCATTATTGCACCATGAGGCTGTCAAGCCCGGGAGCTGCATTTTATAAATGGAAGAACTGAAATACAGAGACACAAAGGGCCCAGTTCTGAAAGCTGTTTAGATGCTAAATGCAACTGATTTTTTTTTCAAATCAAGCTGAGTGATTTTTAGATTTTTAAGTGTTAAAAAGAAAACAAACCTGTTTAAAGTCATTGCACCCTAAACAAACTCCTTCTTGAGAGATTTCTTTCCCATACTTTATAGTTCATTAGATGAGGGAAGAGATAGGACACAGGACTGACAAATTCATACTGGATATGTCCAATCTGTCACAGTGATGACATTATAACTTACTAGAGATGAGCCTGTCAACCTGGATAGGAGAGGAGAGGTATGGAAGAAAGAAGAGTCAGACAAAAGGAGCTACAGAGAAGGAGGGGGGAAAAAAAAAAGAAAAATAAGTAAATAAATAAAAAAGAGATGCATATCCACAGAGAGTTCCTAGAGAAGCTCATCATTTACAGCCATGTCAGCCAAAGGACTTCCCGTGTCAGCATTTAAAGGAAAAGCCACCCACAGGAATCCATCACAGAAAGACCAAATCCTCAAGCAAACGGCACAGGCAGTAAAACACGCGCTTGAGAAATGTTACAGGGCAACTCTGTAAAGCTAGTTTTTGTTTTGGTTGGTTTGTTTTTTGACAAAAAGCACTTTTTTCTACCTATCAGAGGTTTCTGCCCAGAAGATTCTCAGTGTAACCCCGGAGGATTTCAGTGTTACTGAGATACCAGTACTGCTAAGTGCCACTTCAACGCAGCACCCTCCAAAAACATATTTCCTGAGTCTTCATACTTGTATGGACACGTGTATGCACAAGCTGAAGTTAAAACTATATTTGTGAACAGCTCCTGCAGTGTTAACAACACTTCTACGCTACTCACCCTAACGGCAGCCTCCGACACCCTAACGACCACACCACCCGCCCCTTCCTCTCAGGGACCGCAGAACTCTGCTTCATCACCAAATTCCAGATTTAAACCGGAATATCAACAAAACAGAATTTTAAAGGTGGTTATTTTAAGTACCAGAAGAGTTAAATAACCAACTAATGCTGCAGGTACTGTATTCACAGACCCTGAGCTTTGTTTCTGACATTATTATTATTCCTGCCCACCAAATTAGCCCTTTTGGAGACTATTCCTCCAAATGAGAGGTATAAAGGTACTGTTGATACTGTGATACTGCCAAAAAACCTGCAGCTTTCCAGGAAGGCCAAATGAGTATCAATGCAGAGCAGCTCTTGGACTGCCGTTCTGTTTGAGGACTGTAGAAATAGAGCACGTAAATATGGTTTAAAGCAAGCAAGAGCAGCCCAGGTGGAATGGGAGGCCGGAATGAGAAAAGCAGCACTGACTGCACTTATGTACTGGGCACACTCCAGTAATGCCAATAAATCATTAGCTCAAACTGCAACACAGTTCAAGCCTATCTTCATCTTGGTTTTCTGAGAAACAGCTGAGAAAAACATGAACTGATATTACCTCTCCCTGTGGAACCTTATTCCTCTGACGCCCGTAGACCACAGCAGCTACCACCGCTTGTGCAAGGCTGCTTTCAGAGAGCTGTTTTCACCAGCTGTTACCAGGCTTCCCAAAAAAAGTCCTGCAGGGTCCAAACCGCAGTCAGACACAAAGACGTTGTCAGTGTTGATCCCCAAAAGTGCAACTCCGGTCCCAAGCTAAGCACGGGAAAAATGAGTAACACGACCCAAGGGAAGAATGACAGGACCCGTAACTGCAGTGAGTGGTGTCCCCAGAAGAGACAGTGGTTTCACCACCCCAGAACAGCAACTGTCCACCCGCTCTCCAGCCCCCCGCAGAAGTCAGAGAGCCGAGACAAGTATCCACACTGGCAGTGACTCAGAGGCAGAGCATCCCACTCCTTTGTGCACAGCCATTCTCCAGCACAGCACGGCTTGAACGCCCAGTTCTTAGCTTGCTGACAGCATGCGCATATGATTAACTGTCCAAAAAGTCACCTCAAAGACAGGCAGAATGGCCAAACAGCAGCGCTACCTCTCTGCACTCTGTTTTACCATTTGAAGTACACAATGATCGTGTTCAGGACCCTGATTCCAGCAACCTCTCCTTTCTAGGACACACCAAAATTTAGACCCTTTAAAGTCACATAAAGGTTCACTTCAGGATGGAGCTCACCAAATTTTTTGGTTTTTAAGATGTGTAACAGCCAGGATCTCCACTAAAAAAACCTAAAGCTCAACTACATCACTTAGTTTGCAAACTGAAGTAGCTACAAACACTGTTCTGCCAGGAGCATTAGCCATGTAAACTTCCAAACGGCAGACTCCGAAGTGTGAACTCCACTCCCTTCGTTCCAGCCCTCCATGATGCCAAAAGTTGGCCATAAAACACTGCACAGCCACGACAGCCCTTGGCTCCTTCCTGCTTGGCAAGAGCCCTTGCTAAGTCCTGACAAATACACCCATCTAACGAGAGCCTTCCCTCCAAGGGGATCCATCCCTCTCTGGGAAATACAGTGCTCGAAGACAATTTTCTCCATTGCCGTTCAACCAAAAATCAGGAAAACCCCAACACCTTCAATGCAAGTTTCTCAGTCAAAGTTCAGAGGAGGTAAAGAATGGGAAAGGACTACAGCGAGACACACACAGGAACCTCCTAGTGACTTTGCGAGCTTAAATTTGACTTGGAAACAGTTCCTGATTACGGCCTAACCTTGGAAAAGGCTGGCATTTGCGACAGAGATACTGATGACAAACAGACTGAAATGAACTCATTCCACATAAGCCAGCCAGCCTTCAATGATGAATTTTGGTACCTACTGACTCAAGATGGATAATGTGCAATTAAAACTCTTCATCTCCTGCTGTGCGTTGCAGCAATTGTTCAAACCACCACAGTGCACGGCATTCTCCTGACTACTCTATCTTTACAAATACCAGGTGGCCTACGATAATTTTTCCAATAAACAAGCCACCGAAGTTTTTCCATGAGTGCTTGCTGAAGCTCCCCACCAGCAGCTGCCTGCTGTCCCCCCTCGATCACAGCTCTCCACCACAACACCCCCAGCAGTTTCTGTCTGTATTGCCTCAAACACCTCACTGCGGTGCGTCAGGTTCCCTGCCCGTCTGGCTAGTCAAGAGACAACGTGACTGCTCCGTACGACAGAGAACTGCATTAACAACAAGCCTTTTTCCTTCCCCATCTACTTATTTTCACAACACACAGAGAAATCTCTCTGGGTTCTTGACATCATTGTACCAAATTTAGGTTACGAGGTCCAGCAAGGGCACCTGGCATCAGTAACACCCAAATATTTCTCAGTGATCTCTGCTCGCATGAGGGATCGCACTGCTCGCCTCATCCTGCCGCTCGGCTGCACCGCGTTCACACAGCCCCCTTCCCAGTCCATCCTCTTCCCTACCTTCCTTCCCAGAAAGCGGTGCTTTGCCAGAGCAACTCATTCTACCATAAAACTTAATTATTTAGTAAAATTAAAGGCTTCACTTCTCATCCTCTGACACAGCAAAGAGGAGGAAAGAAGGAAACCACACAGCTCTGCCTGTATTTTCACGGAAGTCACTTGGCATTAAAAGTCAGAAAGAAAGAATCTCTCCACTGTGAAACTACATCCCCTGGGCCCTCTGCCAAAAGAGCTTTGTTAAAGATGATTATTTATTTGATATAATAATTATTATCTAAGAGAGACTGCCTTTCCTACAAATGAAAGATACGCTGGTCACAGAGGAAACAAAAATCCACCGTCTTTATGTGGGGGTGGCAGCTAATGCTCCTGTGAGATCTTCACCGCTGCCCACTGCTACAACCAAAGCTCAGCTGCCACTGATGCGCTCGGCTTACCGAGTGATCGCAGTGATAGGAAGGCGTCAGTCTCTCCGTGGAGCTGCTACCCCCTAACGAATCAGAAGTTGGAGTCGATTTTGAAACAGAAATATTTACCTTCGATGCCAGGTTGTCCACTAGCGCAATCATGGAGTTCTTAAAAAGAGTAGCAGCTGTCAGAGGTCTCTTGGTTACCTCAGTGATGCTCAGTTTACCTTCAGGCCACATCATCTTCAACACAGGGTTAGAGCTAAAAGACAGTCTCTTTAATTGCACAGTCTAACAGCACTTCCACTAAATTCAAAATCCAACAGCTTGCTTCTGTCCAGATCTAGTGGTGTTTTCAGCTCAAAATATATCAGCCAAACCAATATGACATTCCTGGGCAAAACACCTCTTGCTCTTGAGCAATAAATACACGGCTCAAGCTTACAACCAAATATTCTGGAAAAATGACAAGGGCATTCTCCTCTTCAGATAAAGATGTGCACTAATGGGATAGTAAAACTCCTGCAGAAGTGATCTATCAAAAGCAGAGTCTGCCTTACTGACACAAACGTAAAGATTTTAATCAAAACAGAAAAAGGTAAGACCACGGCCCACAACATCCTCCCTTGAAACTTGCTATCTGATTTCAAGCTGTATTTCTGCACCATTCTTGACATAGAAAATAATTTATACATTTTAGCCTATATTTTCTTGAAGGGTTGAAGGTGAGGTAAGACGGCCATGATGGATGGCAAGAGCTCTGGAACAGACAAAAGCTGAAAGCAGTTACAGCAATCCAATAGTAAATCTATCACATGCTTTAATATGCTGTAAGTGGTCTTTGTGAACCATCTTTACCAAAGACTTCACGGAAACTGAGGCTAAATTTAATAAAACCTCCATACAGCAAATATTTTGGAGGTTTTTGGTTAATGTGATGTCTTCCAAACACAAACAGCAAGACTGTTCAAGGGAGTGCACTGAGTAAACAGAACAGGACTGTAAACTAAGTTAATAGTTGCACTAGCTTTTAAAGCAGGCAAACAGAGCTGTCCATGCAGCTGCAGGCTTTGTGCTGACTTCTACCTCTGAGCAAAGTCTCTGAAAGGTTGAGACAGGCCACAGTCACCAAAGAATTAGAACATATTTAATGCCAGCCGTCAAGGAAAACAGCTTTCTGGGGCACTTACATATACACACACACATTTTGATAGGATTTCAAATTTGCTTGTCAAAGGCAACTTCTACTTGCCTAATTAGTGTTTATAACATGTGACTACACGGTTTAAAGTTTTCATGTCACTGCACATACAAAAAAGATTCAAACCTATTTGCCTACTTTCACCCTCACCCCTATACTTTCTCTCACAACGTCCCTGTTCTGGCTGGGGCCGGTGATAGCTGCTGTCGACCAAATGCTTCTCAGTGTCTTTAGCATTGATTAAAGAGAGATCAGTAATGGTACACTTGCAGGTGGTCCAAAAACCTGGTTAATGACAAATCCAGCAGCACAGGTCATCTCTGCATGGCTATCTGGATTGCACAATGAGTTGGTTTCAAACAAACACTTTAAATTTAGTTAAATTAAAGGTTATATCAGAACAAAACCAGCATGTACAGAGTAAGGACTTCATCCTGAAAAATCCAACCATCAGCCTTCAGGCTGCGGTAGACATACAAAGATGAAATCCCAAAGCAATGTGTTTATTCACATGCACTGCACACACAGTAAACACAGCATCAGTGAAAGCATTCATGTCTGCTGGCATCCACTCTATAGAAAAGGATTCTCACAAATCAGATTTAAATTCACCTCATTAATACTTTTATTCCTACCTGTTGTACATGAGGCGCTTGAAGTCTTGAAATAAAGTGTCCTTGTTTTTGTCAATAAATCCAGTGACTGAGTAACTACAAAAATGGAAAACAGAGTTAATTGCAAAGCAGCAAAGTCCTCCTCTGAGCTGCTGGTATCAGTGTGGAATCAGCATCCTTGCACTCCCACAGACACAGCAGATGCTAATCAGGAATCCAGCTCTGTTTCCCAACCTATCACTAATTTGCTGCATGAACACTGTGTGAGACTTAGATCCTTCTGCCCAGCTTTCCACCTCCGGTGCAGGAACAGCACACGTAACATTTCAGAAAGCTGTTTGAACTATGCAGATGAAGAGCATGATGGCTGAGACAGCTAGCAGGACTTGAGCAAGATCATAGAATCATTAAGGCTGGAAAAGGCCTCTAAGATCATCAAGTCCGATCATCACCCCAACACCACCATGCCTGCTAAACCATGTCCTGAAGATGGCCCAAATTCCAGAGTTACACTCATGAATTCTGCCTCCAAATTCAGAGCATGTGTTTGTGCTAACAAACATGTGTTCGTGTTGTGATATCCTACAGAAATTGTTTCCTTTTCAATACGTCTAGTCTGTCCCTCTCTTGGTGTCAAGCAAGACTCTCTAGTGGGCGAGTGCCTGAAACCAGGATCAGCCTATACCCAGTGCCTGGGGAACTCTCTTGGAAATCAACACACACACACAGTTTGGACTCTCTCTATTGCCACAGAAATGCCACCCTGAAAGATTACTGTTTCAGAGTTTCACTTCTTCTCCAAGACTCAAGACAGACAGCGCTCTGTCCTCAGGGAGCAGGTCCAAACTCTCCCAATTCAGTGACTCCCACCCAGCTGCTTCCAGAGTTTCAGGTCCCCCAGGCAGCCTGCACCTAAACCGCAGGCACTGCGACCCAGAGCCCCACAACGTTCAAATCCCTGCAGGGAGCCACTCCCAAATCTTACTGCTCCAGATAACACCGTTCAGGCTCAAATAGTATCTGCAAATATTTCCACATTTTCGTTTTCTTTTACAATTTTTTTCAGCCCCTGGCAGTGCAGAAGGTTGAGCCACCTCGTATTTTCTCCTCCTTGGCAAAAAGCTTTGGAATCAGTGATTTCTACGAGCAATCATTCAGCAAAGACTCCAGAACAAACTATAGCTGTGCCAAATGGGCTCCAGCACAATTCCACTGCTTACCCTTATCAATCAAAAGTCAATTTAATCCCAATGTAAAAGAAATCCTAAATTATTTCCTCATTAACTCCCTTTAGATTCTGCTGGCAGGGGGAGTTACGCCAATCCTAAACCATTAAATGACTCCAGCGATATTTCAGACAACAGCTTTCCCAGCGAAGAGTTTCTAACATCTGGGCATCTTTCTCTTCTACTCAACCTTCCTCCACATTACTGTCCCATACTGTAGCCATTTTTGTAGGCTTCAGGCACAGAACACTTTTCAACCTGGCTCAAGGCTCCTTGCACCAATACTCATTTCGCCTTAACACTGCCCTCTGTTCTGAGTCTACTCAAACCGATCTGAGAAGTTCAAGCTAGAGAGTTACACAATCACACGAAACAGATGTCTAAACCAGATTTTATTAGCTCACTATAGCTTTCTTGCATAAACAGTGCTGGCTTTTTTTTTCTTCTTCTTTTTTCTCCTCAAGCACTGCTCTCCCCTCACTCCCCCCCCAGTCTCCTTTTGTTTCGATTCCAAGTACAAAATCATATTCTGTATAGCAAGTAACCAGCACAAGATTTAATTGATAAGCGATCGCTGCACTCTGTAATTCTCTATGACAGCTATTCTGGTTCATACCAGAAACAGCATTAAATTAGAATACTGTACCACTTCAAAGCTGGCTAAAAGACAAAAATAGGAGGTGCAACTTTATTTCTGAAAGAAACTCACATCACATCTCCAGCGTAGTGCTTGATTCGAAAGTCTCTGTCAAACTCCAGCGTTTTGTCAGTTGCACAAAGCTAAAATAAATTTGCACACATTAAAACATCACCCATGGATTTTCAAGTTTCATGGAACAGCAACATGCATTGGAAATAGAAATGGAAACCACAGTTCTTCAACTTTACATATGCATGTGTACATGTGAAATCCAGCTCTAACATTGCTTTATAATATTTTTTCATGGCTGCATTGTAAGAACATATATTTGTACAAAATCAAGTTGCAAGAGCCTATAGCCTTCTTAAAAAAATGATACTGCCTCAAAAATACCATTAAGCAAAAAGAACAATTGTGCCTGTAGAGAAACACTGCACCTAAGAGTTAATTATGACTTTGTTTTTTTAAGTCTTCCTTTTTTTCCCCCCCACTGCCATGTTCCTCCTCAGCAAAGAAATGCAGCAATCCAAATACGAGTGTTACAACAGCAATGCTTGTCCTGGCCCAGATCCCTCGAGACAGCGGCCACCCCCGCGGACCCACCCGGCGTGGCCCCAGCTCCAAGCCTCTGCTCTCAGCTCAGACGTCCCACAACATTCCTTCGCCACCACGCAGGTGCCACGCGCCCACACGGCAGCCGTTCAGCACTGGCCATAACACACTCAACCCCTTCAGGAGTAACAGAAGCCAAAAAAATCCATCAGGCTGAGCTTAGTTAAAAAAGGAGGACAAGATACAAATGAGGATTTTTGTTTAAGCCAAAAGGGGCAGGTAGATGAATTAAGTCTTTGCAGGAAGCACGGGCACCATTTAAAAACACCACGGGCTATGAGCAAATACTTCCACCAGAAGTCTTGGGAAAATAAAAGAGGAAATTAGCACGGTTAAAGTGCAGGGCAGGAGATATTATCAGAAGCAGGAAGATAACCTCCAAAAAACTTCACCTGTGTCCAAGAGTAGAAAATGGATTGGCCCCCCCCAAAAAAATCACAAGGAGGAAACCAACCAGTCTGAGTAACAAGGTACACGGAGGGATACAAAGGTGTACGAAGTCCAGCACAGCCGGAGCAGGAAGCATGCCAGGCTCTGCAGAGCTGACAGATGACCGACGCGTAGAAGGAACACAGAGAAAACGAAGAAATGAGGCCATACCAGGAAAACAAAGTCTTTTTTTTTTTTTTTGCAGCTGTGTTCACCAGCAAGGGACTATGTAATGCCTTTTTTCAACCATCCAAACATACATCTCAAACCAACGTGTCAACAGAAGAGGTACACGACAGGCGAAACCATCATGAAACGAAGCAACTGTTGCTATCAGACAGGACACGGTTGGCTGCACGAGCTTCTCACTTTGAACTCATCCAGTACCGAAGAGACTGGAAGGTGGCTGAACGTGAGGCTAGGGTTTTTGTAAGGCCTGACTCTCTCTGAACTTCGTGTCTACTGTGCAGATCAGTTGAAATTACTGGGAAAAGAAAACAAACCAACAAGTGTGTTGATACAGTTGGTAGTCTGCTTGGATTTCTACGATACTTTTCACAAGGTTCCTCACTAGCAACTGAAAGAATTTCAGCTGCTATGAAAGATAAGAGCAAGGGTCCTCAGACAGATAACTGCTGGAAAGGCGGGAAACGAATCCTGCAGGGGCCTGTGCTGAGATCTATGCTGCTAACATTGTCTTAAATGAGCTACGACCTGAGGGCAACAGGAAGGTGAACAGTACCACATCAGGCTTGTTGATGGTGCTCAGGGAAGTAAAGACAATGGCTGGCTGCGAAGAACTGCAGGAAGACATGAGAGGCTAATGGAATGGCAAAGAAGAGCAAATGAACATAAATCCAGTTATGCACACAGAAAAGCCAAAGTTCATAGCAAATGGTGGGCCTCAAACTGTCCATTCCCAACCCAACACGGACCTTAACTACTCTCTATCTCAAAAAGGACACAGGAGAAGTGGAAGAGGCTTGATGAAGGACAAGAACAATCAACAGTACTGACTGACTGCTCCAGGAGGAAGGGCCAAATGAACCAAGTCTCTCCAGGTTATGGAATAAGCGCCATGAGACGATGGCAAACGACATGCAGATGATGTATTGGAAGACAGCAAACCATGTTTTGCTGTTCAAGCACTAGGAGGCAACAGACGTAACCTAAAAGGCAAAGGGAAGAGGGAGGAAAGATATCCATGTGAAGACGCCTAAGCTGTACAATTCTTTCTCAATTTTTTTTTCTTTTTTTATAAAGGAAGGAAAAAACCTATTAAGGACATCACCCCTGCTTCAGGAGGTTCCTGGACTGCAGATCACTGGAGACTGGGAGCATATCAAGTCATCATTACATCTTTGTCTTATGTTCTTCTCCCACTAGACCTTCGCTATTGCCTAGTATCTTGGAAGATACTACGGCAGGTGGACTGGAATAGACCTTCTCATATTCTTCCCTTCACAATCAGTTTGTTGAGACTGACACTTGCCACACTTTGAAGATTTAGGAATTCACAGACTGTCTATCACTGCACTTGATCCTTCAGAAGTATAAGGTCACTTGAAAAAACCCAAACTTAAAGAGGTTGAGAAAGTGAAGCTGTAATGTTGAGAAGTACTGTCAGCACAGTTAGCACGTCTACAGATCTAGATTAGCATTAGACAATTCAGAGAAGGACGACCCATGCTCTAGGAACATAAAATTTTGCCACAAATACTCACAGTGGAAGTGTTTGCCAGTATTCTTCCTGGTTTGTTTGGCTTTCACCAGGACAACCAAGCAGACAGCAGCAGATCAGACCTGCAGTACACAAACTAGGGCACTACTGTTTAGGGCACAGCAGCCCCTTAGAGCTTATCCACATGGAGCCCGTGTGCAACACGCACTACAGGGCAGCAGTGAAGCATTAACTGAGGCTGAAAGATGGGAGCTGTTCCCATAACACAGCAGCACACATACTTTAACTCTTTAGGAACAGCTTTGATCTACGCCGAACTTTACAGTCGCTGGACAGAACTACTGCAGTCTCTACAAAAGCAAATCATGAAATGAAATCAAGTCCTTTGCTTTCATTCAAGCTAGAAGAGGCTGGCTTAGGAAGCTCAGGTTTCCTACAGCAGTTGTAGATGGGACTGAGGAACATATATTTGATACTGGTAAAGGACATCTGCAAAGATGCGAGAGGGGGGAAAAAAGAAATTATGATGCTGAGAGTTTTATGGGTCAATTTTTTCAAGGCTATATTGATTTAAACTAAAAATTAGCAAGCCAGGAAGATACATCGTACTCTCTATGAACATTATTCACAGCAGTACTCGTTGTGTCCCTCCTAGTCTGCGCAAATAGTTTTCTGACAATGTCACCCCCTACTGAGGAATGCTGCAACTGGCAATATTTTCATTTAATGTTTCCTATGCTGTGAAGGGACTCCTGAAAGTAAGGACTCAAACAGATTATGATTTTTTAAATTTTTACTTTATAGCCTCTCATATACTTTATGAAATTCAGTCCCCTGCCCCACTACATCAAACCTGCTCTCTCCGTGATGGAACCACGCCACCTTAGCAGACACAGGACCAAGGACAGAACAGAAACTCAGCTCCTTTCTCTACCCGCTTACATCCATTGACTCGACAGCTCCAGAAACTGGACCACTTCCCGCACTGCCCCACTGCAGAGGATTTAAGACTCCATCCCCCCAGGCTTCACTATCCACAACCATTAGTACTACTACAGGAAGCGATTTGCATTAAAATGTAGAAATCCAGACTAGGCTTCATGAAAATACTTGTTTTCCAATGAGTTTACTCAGAATATGCTATGCATCTGCTGCTTAAGCACGTAAAATCTAGGTTATTGCGGAAGGCGAGATGGCTCAGCTCGCGCGTGCGACAGATGAGGTGACAGGCGTGCTGCAGCTAAGGGCACTGAGGGAAAGCCACATCTGGGAAGAAAAAGTCGGTATTTTACTTTCTTCCTAACCTCCACCCAAACAAGCCACAGCCACATCTATTGTTTATATTCAGCCTCCCCGGAGGCAGCCTTTAGCACATATCTTATACAACCCCTTGCTAATTTTGTATTTCTGACCTACATAAAACACCGTACTGGGGTGGGAGGGAGAAGAGGGAAAGCAGCATTCTGAGCGATTTATTTCAAACAACCTTTCTCAGCAGAGACATCAATAAATGAAAGGCCCTTATTTGATTACTCAGAGTGAAAGATTCTCAAATTCATCAGGCTGCTGACCATGTTTTCAATATGCTGCCGAGTGAGGAATAAATAAAGCCTTTTAATTTGCACATTGCACCAAAAACAAAGCAAACCGAGGGGCCTGGGTGATCATAGGTACAATCCGAGATGAACATGTTCTGTAGCCAATGACGATGAAAAAAAATCACAGTGCTGTAATAAAGCAGAAGTGTGAATAATTTCTCTGTCGCTATGTATTAGAGCAGCCTGGGAAGAACATCACGTGGGCCGAAACCGCGCGTCGATTGGTTGCAGATGACATCATGGTATGTCAAGGCACGAGCTCAGGCTTCTTTTATGCCTGGAATAAAACTGATCTCGCATCGGACATCCTTCAGCTCCCTCTGCCGGAGACGCGGCCGGCCGAGGCGCGACCTGGACCCAGGCCCGACGGCCTGCTCTGTGTCTGGGGGCTGCTGCTCTCGGGTACCGCATTTCATACTCGAAGGTAACGACTCCAACCCCAGCCACCCTTCAAGTCTTTTTTCTTACTCTATTACGCCTAAAAAAACAGGAAAGGTATCACGCAGAAAAAGAGCAAGTTTTGATGGTACAGAGGAAGACGTTACCTTTCTGCTGGAGAAATGCGCGTGCTTCCCCAGCTTGTTATTCAGAGCCTCGAGGAACATCTCGTCTGTAACTTTTCCAACGTTCATGCAGGCATCGTCCAGAATAGCAATGATCCCTTTGTGCTGCTGCTCTACCAGGTCGACGATGACCTGGTTGTTAAAGTAATCGATCTGCAAAACACAAAGATCGGGTATATTTGTGACTTTGGCTAGGGAAAGAGAGGAGACCGGTGCTGGTCACTGAAGAACAGTGCCGTGTGTCTGACAGAGGGAATGGGGCCCGCCATTCACAGCAGCAGCCATCAGCTTGCAATATGTTGATCACTAACTCAACTCTGCTACCACTGAACAGCAGAGAAGGTGATCTTTCCCACACCTCACACTAATCTCGAGACCTCAGCTAAAAAATCAACTGCTACAGAATAGACTCTAAAATGTCTTTTAAAATTCAGCTGTGCCCAGTCACTGCAGTGAAAACTGCGCATCTTGCCCTCGGCATTATGAAAGGAATTTGAACCAGAGAACTCAAGATTTTTACACTTGAATATCTACGCCTACACAAAATCCATAAGCACTTAGAAGAGAAACACACAGTGATGTGTGTGGCATCACAGAGATGCCACAATATGTTTTAACTCAGACCTGGAGTCACTTCCTTTCCCAAACTATGGCAAATAAAGAAATGTTGTAAGATAATTGGTTAGCTTGCTCCACAGCCCGATTTCCAGACAGCAAGTCTGACGGTACAGCTGGTGTGGACACAGATGCCCTGTCGCCTTTGACAGAAGCCTACATGTGGAGCAACTTTAGATCTGGGACTTGTGCTGGTACACTGACCTCAGACCGACCTCTCCCTCCCCTGCCAACTCACTCACATGCTTCCAGGGAATTCCCTCTCGCTGGTACTCCTCCTGCTCCTGCTTTAGAACCAGCTGAATAAAGAGCTGCTGCAGCTTTTCGTTGCAGTAATTAATACAAAATTGCTCAAAACTGCAAAAACAGAAGAAAAAAAGGTGATGAGTTTTCTGGGGAAGGAGCAGGTGCAGCACCGCACTTGAACAACCTGGCTCACCTGTTATTGTCAAATATTTCGAAGCCGTAGATATCCAGGACGCCAATGACTGTGTTTTTCCCATGTATTGTAGTGTCGTAGTTCTTCACTTCAATCACGTCATTGATGTGTGTCACAATCCAACAAAAGAGCCGCTCGTATATAGCCTGCCAGGACACAAACACTGAGGAATTCTGCCCGCATCTGTCGCCGTTCTTTCTGGTAAACGCAACACGTGGTGCTACAAAGCTTAATTCAAGATGCTGCCCTAACTACACAAAAGCTACAGATAACGTTCTGCTAAAAGTGAACAGCTGCTCACATGAAGAAAATATTCTGTGAACACTTTTCTTTCTTCCAAAACTCCTTTACATGAAGTCTAAATCCTAGTGAGGTCACTAGGTACAGCAGTTCCCCTAATTTGATTCCAACCTGGTTTTCAGTTGCCTAATAACTTCCATGCCTGATAATTCTTTAACAATATTGAAGAGCAAGTGAGAGGTCAGTTAGAGAAACCTAACAACCAAACACAACGGCAGTAAAATAATCCTGTTCACCTTTCAAAAAGGAAATGTTCTGGAGGCACAGGTATCAGGGAAGGAAGGACAACTGTCGCTCCTTTGCTTATCAGTATCCACCATTCAAAAAAAAGAAAAAGGTAGCATTTTGCCTTTCCAGCCTGAGTTCTAGATGTCACAGCTCCACTCTCTACTCTTTGAATATAACTGGTAAATGAAGTCAAGAATGGTATTTCACAAAACATTCAGCCCTGTACAATGCATTCCTTTCGCAAATGCCAGCAAGCCATGCTCGCAGCTCCCTCCCCTCTTCGCGTGCCGCAGAGCACTGCTGGTTGCGGTGCGTGCTGTGCCGGAGCCAGGAAGGGCAGGGATGGTGCTGCTCTGCAATCCCCTACAGAACACAGGAGCGCGTACATTTAGAAATAAATCCGCATGAAGTATGGACTTCCTGTGCCTCAGCAAGCACTATATTAATTGATCCACCCAGGAACCCTGCTGGGACCTGAGCATTGAAAAATGTGCAATTATGAAGGCAATTCAATATCGAATGGCTTCCGCAGGCACCACCATTCTGTGCTGCACCAACTGCAACTCAACCAAAAGGCAAAAGCAAAAGAAATGCATCTGAGTTACTGTCACATATGCAATCAGATGCAGAGAAAGGAAATTTAAACTCACTTTTGCAAAGGCATCTCTGCCGTAGGTGGCTTCTTGTTCAGTATGTTGTTTGTCAATGACATCCCGACCTGTCGCTACCGTTCGAAACAAAAGAGCCTTCTCCACCATGTCAGATTTTGTTGACAGCAAGTCTGCGATGATCGACACAACCTTGCCATTTTCTATTACAGCTGTATCACCATCCACAGAAAACTTCAAGTTCCCCTGCAATAAATAGCAAAAAAACTAGATTTCTCAACCTGTCTTTTATTAATCTGAATCAGTACACCCCAAGTTCATCCACAGGCCACCCGCTATTCAAGTCAGTAAATCTCCTAACACAGCAGGAGGGTGGGCCTTGCACACCCTCCTACCCACAAAGCTCCAACACCAGTGGAAGCAGCAAAGCCTGACTCCAAGAAAAGCATTCCTGCTCGGTGTTCACCTCAGCTTTTGGAAAAAAAATCACACCAAACACTTCCAGAGGTTTAATCAAACACTGTCTCAAGATTCAGAGGCCAGTGCTGAGAGATTGGATTAAGTACATAAATGCTGGATATAGCATTGCATCTTCACCGCAGCTCGCCACAGAAACGCTGGGCTGCAGTTCTTACCGTAATGCCACTGCCCACAAAGGTGAGGTGAATATTCTGGGCAGCCGACAAGCCAGGACGGCTGACAGGACTGGACTGACAGCACACTGCCCACCAGATTTGCTACCGAACACCTGCAGTGCCGGGATTAAGCAGCAACACCACTGCACGGTCTGCAGGAGGGGGTGATCTCCCACCCTGCCTGCATGGCCTGACTGGGCTCTGCCTCCACTCCTTCCCCAGCACTGGGGCACAGCTATCCCAAGGAGGAGCAAGAATTGCCAACAAGCTGCAGTTTTCTTTGCCATCCTCCTCCTGCCCACCTGCAGTGCCTCTCTCCTCAAGGAAACATCAGCGCCGAGCTACAGGGGCACTGTGCAGGGCAGGAGGCTCTGTGGGTCCCAGGAGAATATGGGTGACGGAAGGATTTCCTTCACATCGGAATACAGAGAATTAAGGTCTCCTGTATCCAGCTCTGCCTCAAGCCTCCACCATGAAGCGAAGCACCATTCCTCCAGCAAAACCACAGTGGTGATGGCGAGTGTGAGGGCAAGAGGAGACAGACGGATAGCGAGGCGAGAGCTCCCTACCCTCTCACTGCCAAACCCAAACAGTTCCTTTTCAGAATATTTAACAGCTCCCAGTACTTAGTGGTACGTCTGTTTGGGATCTGGAATCTGCAGGAATAAATGTGATCTTCCATCATTACTGCAGTGTCTTATTTCATCATGGAATTTCAGTCACCACTGGAAGTTGTAACCATATACACTTTTCCAGCCAACAGATCTTCCAAACGCTTCTGCAGCAGGAAAAATAGAGCTGCTGGAAGTACAAGGATACTGCTCGACCCCTCCTAAGAACAGCCTACTCACACCTGCGGGCAGAGAGCTTACCAAGTGAAGAATGGCTGCCACAATTCTGTAGACAGTCTGAATCTCCTCTTGCTTGAAGCCTATCACTTTCATGGCATCAGCTACTGCTTTGAACTCTGTACCATCACTGATGGAACACTGAGGGGAAAGAGATGTTTGAGACGTGAGGGGCTTAATGGAAGTGAGCTGTGAGAAAGCAAAGATTCTGCAAGCACATAGGAAACAGGTATGTACTTTGCTATTTTTCAGATGCAAGACGCTGTCATGAGATTTCTCAGCTTACTCTAATGCCACACTGTACGCTTGTACTGGACACACATGTATACTAGCAGCAACGAGATACAGAAATCCATCACAGCATGACTAAATAGTTCAGTACTCTCCCAGTGGAATTTATTGTGAAAGAGCAGAAGTGATTCACAAAAAAATCAGAACAATAGTTACAAGTACTGCGGTCACAGACCCTCTGAGTAGAAGCTGCAAACATCAGCAGTAAATTTCTGGTCACCATCTTTCTCAAGATAAGCTTCTGCCTCCCTCCCCCCCATCATCTGGGTTTGTTTCCACTGCAGATTTCTAGAGGAACTGATGAAGGCATCTGAGCAGGTCTGTGGGTTGGTTTGCCAAAGAGCACCTCAAGAAAGCAAACAGGAAATCAGTGAGCCTTTTGTCCAGACCCTGCTTCAGAGGGACAACCTCAGGGACAACTCCAGATGTATTTGAAGCGCTGTCCTAAACACTCTCTGGGTTTGCTCCCTTCTTTCGCCTCACAGGCCCCCTTAAGGACAAGGCAGGTACGAAGAATGAATGCTTCAGTAAGTTCAATAGTCCCACTGTAAAATAATGAGTCCTCGTGGCTTTTTGGCCTAGAAAGCAGCTGAAGTTACTCATTGTGGGGCACGAGGAGTATGTCACTGGTAATGGGTCAAATACCTACACCTGCATTTGTTAACAAAGACGATGTCTCCTACGACATTTTACTGCTTTTTATAAGCAGACACAATGCAGTATGCACAACTACGCGTATGCTTGGTCTTCTAGGGTCATTACAAATAGCCCACTGGTGTCACCTTTCCATATGCATCCTGTAAATACTGGTCTCTGCTTCTGCTAGCTCAGCAGTACTTTAAGTATTTCAAGAAGCATTTACAAGTTCAAGACAAGTTACCTCTAACTCCCTGACAACACCCTCACCTTTAGCTGTGCTCCAGGACAGATGTAGCTGTATGCAGATGCATCCTTCTGAAGATGCAGAGAGCGTAACATCTGGTCCGAACCCCCCTGGAGCAGCTGTACAAAGAGTATTTTAAGAAATGGTGAGTAAAAAAAATAAAATCCATCCTTTTTGTTTCTTATTGATCTGCTTGACAAGCAAAATCATAAAACCACTGTACTGTTGCTACAGTATGCAGAGTCACAAGCACAACATGGGCAAAATACACAGTCTGCATCGGTGCAGGGCTCTGACCACCACAGAGAGATTGCCTCAGTGACTGCCCTGTTGAGTGACACAACCTTTTAGAACACAAGCCTGAACCTCTTCACAGACCAGGCAGGTTCACATCTGTGACACGCCACAGGTGTGTCTTGGCAAGCACGTTTACTTTCTCTGCTGTACACAGAGACTTTCCAACACGGAAATGACACATTCATGAGAAAGTGCTAACACGCCATCATGGAGTGCTGAATAAGTGGGGAAAAAACAAATAAACCTTCGTTTCCCTCACTGCAAAACTGAGAATAAAGGTTATACTAATAGGCCAACCATTTCCCCCAAAGGGCACACAAGGGAACCCCCATACAATATGGAAGACATTAAAAAGAACCGCCCTCCCCAGAAAAGTCAACTTGGTGTCATAAAATTACTTCCATACGGAATAAAGGCCTCAAGAGAAAACAAAGGGATTAGACTTACTACAAATAAAACAGCGAGTCAAAGTCCAATATTGTACCACATTTGTTTAGTTAGCCTCCTTTTAAGTTTACAAATGTGTTAATACGGGACTGGAGAATAGAAAAAAATAAATCTTCCCATGCTCCTTCCCCAGACCAGGCCTCTTCAAAGAACTAAAGAACCTGAGATCACCCAAGCTGCAACAACAAGGGAACCCTTTGCAAAACACACAAGCGGGTGAAAGCTTTAAATATTTTGCCTATCATGTCTGGGAAACTTGAGAGAAGTCATTTGTTTCAGCAAATGAATACAAACCTGGTAAAAAGAATGAAAGCTTCGTTCTCCCGGCTGTTGCACAATCACACGAGACTGTGGGGAAACAAAATCCAAAGATATGTATTTCTGGATGCGGACGGCCTGCTTCCCCAGCACCTCCCCGATGCATCGGTTCCCCACTGCTAGGACACCTCCACACTAACCTTATCTTACAATAAGTCTGTTATGGACATTATTAGCTAGGCATGACCATGGAGTTTGAAGTCTATAATCAAAATGACCAGCTTGCCTAACAGCTGCAATGTCCTACTTCCCACCAGGAATCCCATGTGGCAACTACAGAATTGCTTTCCTGGAGCCGTCAAATACAACGTAATTTTAGTTTAAGAGTTATTTAATCGCTGGAAATGAAAAACAGGACTCTGACTACAAACAAATGCTCCATGGGCCACAGTCAGCACCTTACGGCAACCACTTCTGCAACCCCAGGCCAGGCTGACCATCAGCACCCAGCCACCGCACAAGGGAACGCTCTGCTCTAACACAAGGGCAGTGTTTTAGGGAGCAAGCAACAGCTCCATCTTCAGAGCACTCATTCCAAATCGGTGTACAACAGCATCAAAAAAACCCCCCAAAGTTAAATGCAGCAGAAATTCAGCCAACAAGAAACGTATCCTTGTTTTATTCTACAAGCTTCAACTCTGGAGAGTGACGAGGCTCGGGTTCCCGCTGCAGTGCAAAGTCACTGTCCGTTAACTGCTCGTGTTCAGACCAGAACCTCAGCTACGTTCAAAATGGAAACAAATTTAACTTGGTAGAAATCAAGACTATGAAATAAATGATGAGGATTTAAGTCACTGCAGCTGCAGCCCCACCCCTTTTTTGCATGAAAGTATCACATGTTAAATGTTTGGGTTTGTTCTGTTTGTTAAAATAAAGTGTTTATTCTGAAAACAGACTTTAGGGAAATAAAGGGAAAAGTAAAAAACACAAACAAAAAAGCATGTTAGCAGATGTGGTCAAACATATAAATTAAAGCCAGACGCGTGTCTCCCACATAACGAGAACTGTTAATAGATCAAGCTCACTTCCTCCACAGAGATTTACATATTCCATTGTTTTCAGCCACCACTTAATAACATGAAAAAATTAATTATGCTTAGGATTACTTGAAATATATAACAACAAAGTTACTAAAAGATCACACAAGGTTGTGGTATTACTCCAGAACAACACTTCTCTAGCATACCATTGCTACTCACAGACCTAGGTGTCTTCTCCTTTCATTCACCAGTGAGATCTCAATGCGGGAACTTAGAAAGGAGGAGTTTTACAGATGTTAAATTAATCTCAGCTTCTATTCTGGATACAAAGTACATGCACCTGTATGCACATAAGCTTCTGAGTAACACTAGTCCCTTACCTGGTGAGCTCCGAAAGCAGTGGTGTTAAAGCAACAGCACTGCCAGTGCTTCAGCAGCATTTCAGTTACTTCTAGTAACTCTCGAAGAAAAATTAAGCCCCAGATTTAATGAGGTTCTGTGCCCTCACACGTCAGCTGTTGACATACCAAGTTGAAAGAAAAACTTTCTAATGGCAAAGCACATATTGCAAAAGTAACCACACAAAAGCCTCTGACTCTTTAACAGTGAGCGTGGCTTACCTTTTCTAGTAAGTAATTATTGATATGCCCACCTATTGGGTCTCCTTTAAAATCAAAGTTGATATCCATATACTTTCCAAACCTGCTGGAATTGTCATTACGGTTTGTTTTGGCATTCCCAAAGGCCTCTAACACACAGTTGGATTTCAGGAGTATGTTCTTCACTCTGTAGTACAGATAAATGGAAAAGAGAACAAGGTAAGTCCAGACTCATATACTCAAACCACGGAATTTTTTTTTGCAGGCATTTCTCGAGGAGAATTTAGTAGCAGCAGAGATGCTCTTTGATGGGGCAGACGCGTATTACACTAGCAATCCCACGGGAAATCATCCGGGAGCTTTCGGTAACGTCCCTTAGAGCCCAGCAAATGGGAACCAAAGACCAGATCCCCCCTCGAAAATAGCATCAAAAATTCAGTTCCTTCAGATATGTAAGTTTTGAAACCAATTCCTTGGACTCTTTTGCCAGTAATTTTCAAATTTTTGTCAGGGTAGATATTAAGTCTTTTTCAGCAGAAAGTCACATGCTTTGCTCAAAAACTTATACTCTAAGGCTGACAGGAACATCTTGCAATCCAGGAGCATGCAAGCCCGAAAGGTCAGGGAATCTGCTCCTTGCACTCAACACGCTATCCTAACGTACACATATTTCAGATGATTTGCCACAGGTAACATGACTTCTAGAGACTGTTTTATTTTGAAAGTTTAAGCTTTCAAAATAAACTTTTTTACATGATTTTAGCAATCAATATTGCAAAAATCCCAGAGTAAAAGTAGTATCTGAAGAAGTCAGGTAAATGCTGTAAAATCGGCATGCAATTAGTAAAAGAGACCATCTAATGACATGGTGCTGCCCAGTCCACAGAAAGAGATCCATAAACAAAACAATGTCACTTCTTTTTCTGCAAAGCCCTTACCTTTCCACCTCTGCTCTCTGACTGGGGTTGGTAATGGCTGCTATGTACTGCATAATATATTTACTGGCCTCAGTTTTCCCAGCCCCACTTTCACCTGAGGGCATAAATACAAAGATGACACAACAGATCAGAAAAAGCAAAGCAACCCATTGAATGGTAGATGTCAATTCTACCCGGAGAGTGTTTGGATTTTTTGTTCTTGTTTGGTTTTGTTTTTAAAGTAATCTTATTTGCGTGCATTTTAAAGTCTAAATGTAGCCATAACCCTGCCTGGCTGTTGCTGCTGTGCTGACTTAGAAGCAGTTATGATGTAAGATTTCACAGGTCGGTAACAGGCCTGGCACACGGGATCAAAAGGAATATTGTTAGAGGAGAAAGCCTGGCGTGCAGAGGGTTGGCTGGCAGCAGCGTCGGGAACTGCCATACAAGAGGCTACTGTTCAGCACACCATCTTGGGGCTCTCGCTTTTCAGAGCTGCTAAAGCACGGGAACATCAAGGAAACGACGTGCCAGGATCCAGATAGCGACCGCTGACAGTGCAAGCACTGCTCCCACTGTTAGAGCCATGACAAGCAATCAGTCCGGCCATCCAAACAGAGAACAAAACACTGGCCAGTCATCCAAGGGACAAAAATCCGCAGTTCTCTAGCGACAGGAGCCCTGTTCTCGCTGATCTCCATTCACACAGGCAGGGCAAGCAGAGCACTCGTGTTCAAGTTATCACTTTGCATGCACAGATGAAGCTAATGATTGACACCAGCTCTTGAATTCCGTAAGAAATAATTGCCAAGGTCTCCACACATGGATTCAAATGCAAATAAGCAGTTTCAAGATTAATGAAGTTTTCTTTTATAAAATGCTGTCATTAGCCAAATCATTCTTCTTTCTCTGCCTAGAATTTCACAAAGATCAAGCACCCATCATACTGAAAAGCTCTTTCGGCTTACCTGATATTACAATGCAGGTGTCTTTTGATCGCCTCTTCATCGCTTTGTAAGCAGCATCAGCAATTGCAAAGAGGTGAGGAGGTCTCTCGTACAGTTCCCTTCCTTTGTACTGCTCAATCATGTCACGCCCATAGATGTTCAAGTTTTTGTAAGGATTCATGGAAACGACCACCTCCCCAATAAACGTATAAATCCGTCCTTTTTCAAACCTACCCAGCATGAGACAAAAGGGAGGAAGGGAATTAGTCAAACACAGAGCTTCAGAATGTGTCTTCCAAGCAAGCTGCCCATTTCCTCAGGTGAACTCTTCAATCCATCATCGTGCTGGAATGTTATAACACAACACTGAGGACAGGCATTATCTGAGCAGTGTGGCCCGGATGGCATGTTAGCGTATTACTTCAGGACCTGATGGTACATGGACTAGGAACTAGACCTAGCTTTGAATATGCCCACCTGCAAAGGAAATTTCTGCTGCTATTTCACTTACAGATGCATGACCGATCACATTACTGAGGTGCAGACACCGACTGTATTTCTGCATATAGCAAACTATCGCTATATCGCAATCAAGCCGGCTTTCTGCATATTCAGGTATTTCTGTTGCCACTAACACGCTGCCAGAAACAAACGTTTCTAAGAAATTCTTTCACAAGATTGAAGTTAATATAATTTACTGTTTCTACAACTGACAATGAGTTTGTGATGACTTCAATAGAATCTACTTCACAAAGCGGATATAAAGGCAAATTCTTTTTTTCACATTCTACAGTTGTCCATAGCCCAGCTCAGGCCAGAGAAGCAGAAGTTTTGAAGCCATCACTTAGAGGTCTAATAATATTTACAAGAAAGCAAACAAAGATACAAGCCAAGAAGCAAATTACAGCCTTTCAGCTCCAGCAATTAGCTTCCACTCCATCCTTTTCGCTGGAATGCACTTTGATATCATCACCGCCGCTACACCAGAAGCGAAAGCTTTTCGAGAATGTGTGCAAACAACCCTAAGCTACGCCCTTCCCAAGCCCTACCTGGCCATCAGCATTCTTCCCGCAAACAAGACAGAAAATAACTTGACGTTTGTTTAAAAAGTGTTTAAACTATTTCCCGAGAAATTCACATTTTATCAAAAGTTATCTCGCAGAAGAGCACAGCAGGAATGTCAGATTAACAGCCGCAGAATTCATCCAGCGTCTGCTTTTCAGGAGGAGGGGGGAGGGTGGTCCCTTCCAACCCCCACTATTCTGTGATTCTGTGATTCTGTGACTGCAGGCGTCGAGCCCGGCGTGCCAGCCCTGGCGCCGGGCGCCCCGCACGCCGGCCCGCAGCCTGTGGTTCAGCCTCGCTACATTAGATGGCACCAGACCACCTCTGCCTCCCCAAGCCTTCAGCGACTCCGGCACAAATTCTAGCATCATTTTATTGAATTTATTACCACCCCCATGTGGTGACAGGCTTGACATTTTCAATTGTTCATGTGAGAATTTTCGGCAGCATCTTGGCAGTGTTAGTTCTTAGCAGGTGTAATAAAACTTCAGAAATACAATCTAGCAACCAGCATTCCACTTTCTAAAAGTGATTTTGCCTCTAATGCCAGCTTCCTCCAGAAATACTTCACTAAAAAGACACAAGAATTGCAAATAATCTTTTGGTTCCTGCATTCAGTTTGAACTGCAGGTAGTCCTGACAGGCATTTCCTAAAACAATAGTGAGCTTAACATGCAAAGGTATCTCATATTTTAGAGATACATGCTGTTTGGAAGCTACCAAAAATATTTTAGAAAATAGAAGGCCTTTCTAATTAGCAATATCAACTACAGCTCATCAGCCAACTGTTGCAACAAAAACAATGGATAACACATAGGGAACACCACGAAACAGCAGGCACACAAGCCTGGGATGAAATACAGAATCGCAGCCTAATTCTTAAAAAAACCCCATGTTTATTCCCTGGGAAACCAGAAGATGGACTCCACTGCACAGGGAGCCTCACGCACTCAGTGCTGGTCATTTTGTAGTCAGCTGAACTCCGCATTTTCCGGCCCTAATTTCAATTCTTTGAAGCACAAAGCACCTGGGAATTGTGGTATTTGGAAGATCCCAAACCCGCAAGTCAGACGTGGGTGCGAAGCGATGGTATAGCAGGCTGCTCGTCCTCAGCCCTCTCAGGAGCACAAGGGACTCTACCTATACATACGAGAGCTTCTGACAACCCAACCACACACACCGCTGCTCCTATCCAGGAGATCCAATCACACTCGGACATACATATGTCATGGAAGCCGTTACAAGGACAACAAAATCAGCAGAATCCTTTCCATCCTTTTGGAGCTGAGCCACCCAAAAAAGCCAAGTTGCCTGATGGAGAACCTCCAGACGGCTCTCCAAACGTCACTGCACAGCAGGCACACAACTACCGCTGAGGGCACTAGCAATGATAAAGATACAGCAGTTTCTGGAGGAGGTTTTTAGCCCCACTGTACTGCCAGACACCCGACGGAGGGATTCCTAGTCAGCACAGAGAGATTAAGGGGGTTTCTTTTAGCTGCCAAGAAAAAAAAGGGCATCCCTACCGAAGTGCGGTGCCAAGTCACCATGACAGTACCGAACACTCTGACCTCCTCCTCAAGTAATGAATTATGTAAACTTTCAGTGGCAGAGCACAGTTTAAGTTTCCTCCCTCGACAGCTCAGTGTCCCCGACTGCCTCGGAAGCAGAGCCTACAGATTTGCCCCTGCCAGCCCAGTCCAGCGCCGGGGGTCAGAGCCCACCGCCCCGCAGAGACCTCTGGACAGGGCGCGGCGCGGCTCTGGGGGTGTCACAGCCGTGACACTGACACATACAGCAGGCTGACATACTGCCTGCATGCTTCCCCGACAGCTCCGGGCTTAGACGACACATCTCACGTTCGGCCTCAAAGTCAAGTTATAAAAGGCTTTACTATTTACTAGCCTCTGATGAGGTGCGTCTTCCATCTCCGTGGCAAAAGGCTGATGGAGACGAGGGAGAAGGATCCATCGCCAGGCTTGACAAATGGGCATCTCTCAAGCTTGGCTTTAAGGACACACAGTTTATGAACAACTGGCATCCCTGTTTACCTCTCTCTCCATTTTTTTTTTTTTTTACTTCTTAGCACTGGACTTAAAAATTCCAGCGCTGTGCTTAGATGTTCCTAAAAGGAGCTGTCGCTCCTCGCCCCTCCTTGCTGATAAAGCCTCTTTTCATCGGACAGCGCGGCTCGGCCCAGCAGCAGGCCAAGAACAACAGCGGCTGTTTTCCTAGCCGCATTGCTTCGGTGTGAGATTCTGGGTTTTCCTTGCCCGAGAAGAACTCATGAAAACTTAAGAAAACAACCAACGACGGCAGTCCGAACCGGGAGGCACAGGCTGTGTTAAACACGCTGTTCTATTGCAAGGCAAGGTCACAACACCAGGCGACGAAGCTATCCGGTGCCTTCTGCTCATCAGCCAGGGCACTGCTCTCCATCAAGGGAAAGCTCATCAACATCAAGAACAGGGTAATCGTGTCTGTACCGAGCATACCACACATAGGAGTGGATTTTTGTTATTAAAAGCGATCTACAGCACACTTGATAAAAAGGAACCCCTGTACCTTCTCCTGGGTGTCGATAGCCCCACAGCAAAACCTCGGTTTGTATCTATCGTGAAAATCACATCACGTGGTGCTGCAACTTAGAGGAGAAAAGATTTCAGTAATTTCTGTATCACCGTCTTCTGAATTATCCACTTCTTATCCTGGCATCTGAAATCTAGCTCAGCAGCCAAAAAGCAAGTCACAGTATTTAATCCTTGTGTGTTATTTTGATGAAGAACATCAGCTCTTTCATAAGAAGTTTTTATATTAGATTTTATTGCCTTGTTAAAACATCGATTGACAGTGAGAAAATATAAACCAGTAGGTCACAGAATATAAATAATTTAAAGGGATAGAAATGACTGTCTAGGAAAGAAGACTGTAAAGGAAAGAAAAAGGCTCTTACTCTGCTTTGTAGTTTTTACTTATTGGGAGTTGGAAAAAAAAAAATACAAGCTTAAGTCCAGACATCCTATGTTCACATCCAATTGCCTTTGGAAAATACACTGCAAAAATCAGAAAACTGAAGCAGAAATCTTCACCACCAGAGAGCACTCACATTCAGGATTTCTCCCACCTGACAAACACTCCAGTCAAAAATAAAATTGTTCTTACCGAGGAAATGATGCAACTTCAAATGCACTCAGTACAAATAAAGAAAAGAGTTAGCTGGCAAGACTTGGAACCCATACTCCAAAACAACATCTGCAGAACGCAGACCGTTGAACAAAGGCACCCTACCACGCAATCGCCACTCCAAATGCTGCAATTCAAATTATAAAAGGGACTTTCTAATTAATCATTTACATGGTACCTCCTCAGTACTGAAAGATAAACAGAAACTTGCCGGGATCACAGACAGCAGGCAGCACTCCGCAGGCTTACTGCTATTTCCAGACTTCGGCAGACTCTGAGATCACCTACGCCAGCTACCAGGGATCGTCTGCAGTGAGATCACAGCCTGGGCTTCGCTGGGGTGTGAAACGGCTCCTCGGAAACACCGTTTGCCAGTCTCTCCCTCCATCTGTCTAACATCTGAGGAGCAGAGCAACTGCTGGAAAAATCATGTCAAGTCAAGTCGTCTCACTTTCTGTTACTTCAGGAGAGCTGAAGTGTACCTATTGATATTATGCATTATTTCATCCAGGAGACAGATCTTCTCTCGTCTGGAACTACTCCTTTCTCACCATTGATCACAGATTGACATCATATTCTGCTTCACATTCATGTAGACACACTAAAGCTTTCCCATGTTAGCAGGTGCTCAGTAAACCTCCTTGGTCTCGGCCCTTCTTGCTCCCTGATGCTACACAGATGCTCCAGAAACTGAACATCTTCATGACAACAAGTCACAACGCAGCCATCAACTGAAGCTGGCCTTTCAGTTTAACTGTACAGCCGTAGCATAAAGCAAACGTTAACAAAAGAAGCAAAAGCAAATATTTCAGGACAGTTACAGGGGTGCTACAGATGCATCAGCCTGCACTGGACAGTCAACGGCTAAGCTAGTACCACTGAAAGTTAAAAGAATAAAAGCTGATGGTTTCAAACTATTATCTATTTCCAACTTATTCATAAACTCCAAAGCACAAACAAATCGAAATACTGGGTATGAGCATGCTTTTTCTTCCTTCCTCCTTTGTGCATGGGAAGAAGAATGATCTAGCAGCTGCACTCCTCTGGCCCGCAGAAGAGGGACAATCCCCCTTCCTGTCGCAAACACCCCGTGCGATTTGAGTTCTTCCCCCAAAGGGGGTCATAGGTCTTAGTTATTTTTTACCACCAAGTCTGTCCATTAAAAATCCATTACTGCAGGCTTTGACTCCACTCTCATCACAAACACGCATGAAGACATTCAATTAAAACTCGTGTTGATGAAGAGGCACACATGGATAGTCAAGGATGGGCCTTTAGCATGTGTTCACTAAGGAAGGGAATTTAAGCAGACTTCTGGCAGTGAAACTGTATTTACCTGTTTTTAAATGCAAGAATGTATAGCCAGCTGCACTGACACAAAGGAACAACTATTCTTCTCATGCTTTGGCAAGGAAGATGACTGCTTAAGCACACTTCACCCCGTGTGTCAGACAATCGTGCTTTTTACACATGATACCAGGTCCCTCTACTGAGAATTCGGTGCTACTTAAAGACTTTGCTTTAGGTAAATCTTGAAATAAACTCAGCTGTCAAGCAGGAAAGAATGACTTTCAAGTCTTCCAGTAAATTGCTCATAAACTGTATTACAGCGAATCAGCCTCATCACAAGAGAGCTCAGATAAACAGGATTTGCGTTGGCAGAACTATAGCTAAAATATTCTCACTGCACTTGGAAAAACAGATCAAAAAACTGTCCAGGCAGTCTTACCTCCCTGCGCTAGGAAAACAACCAAGTCTGTCACGATTCTGAATATGTATGTCTGCAACGTTTTGATCCATCCTGAGGGCCAGAAAAACTCGAGTTTAAGTTCATTTAATGTGCAGGTGAAATTTTTGCTTGCAGTTGTCCTGCATGGATTCAGTTTTCAGATGTTGCCAGTTTAACAAAATAGGAAATGCCATTCAGCGCGCGTTCTGCACCACTCCTTTCCTGTACGGAGGGAGCAGAAAGGGCAGGGTGAGGAATACTTCATTCATCTACAATTTTCACAGTCAGCTTTGGAAATAAGGTTAAAAGAGTCCTTTGTAATGATGTAATTTTTTTTTCAAAAAGAAAATAGTAAACTATGAGTGACTGGTGCCACATCTTCCCCAACCAACCAACAGTTAAGCAAACTGACTGTAATTTGACAAGGCTGACTCAGCTCCAACACAGCTGACCCTCGAGTCATCTACGCAGCTCTGCAAACCCACTACGTAAGGTTGGGGGAAAGCAAAATGGAAGATGGATGCTAAGCTAGTTCTAATGAATGCTGAATAAAGCCTAAAACTGTGACATGTAGCTAGCTAGAAATCAGAATAATATTAAAATCCCCCTCCTTAAACATGAAGTTAAACTACTAACCTTGCACTGAAAAAATGCCAAACCACTAAACACAGGAGTCACTGAACTTTCATTTCTATTTGCGTCAGACTGAGCTGTCTCTCCTACAGCAGGGAAGCACTGCATATTCTTTTTACATTTCTAGAAGCAGAAGGCGCAAGCAGACTTGAAATAGATAACGAGACCAAAGGAAGTTCTTTGAAAGCCTTCCAGGGACAACGTAACGCTTTGTGGTTTTATTCCCATCCACACATGAGAAAGCTGCTATTGAGCACAGGTAGAGGAACGAAGCTTGCTCCTGATTTCTCTGCATAGAGGGATAAAACACACTCCCACTTTCCATGTGAAAAGTCTGGCTGGAACACTGTAAAATCCTAAAGCAGTAATCATACTACTCTGCTTTGAGCAGGCGGCTGCCCTGAACAACCCTCCCGAGGCTGAATTATCCTGTGATCCTGTATCTAACCAGGGAAGAGCAGAACAGGCTTCAGATATCAACAAACAAGAGACTGCCATCTACTTGTAATCTCGTAACTTTTTACTTTGCCAAATGCAAGCACAAAATCTGTAAAAGGGTAGTAAAAAGAAAAAGAAAGCTCAAAACTCAGGAAGGTTCTTCTGTCTGCTCCCGTCACACCTGAAGTCAACTGGAGCACGTATGCAGAAGGGCCTAGAGCTTGTCACGTAAGAGAACTAACTTCAATGCATAACACTCAAAACTACTGAGGAGACGGAAAAGGTGGGAGTAATCACTCTATAAATACATCGGTAGATGAATATCATCTTGCCAGGTAGCCAGAAGAACTAAACACAAAACTACACAGGCCCATACAAAAGGAAAATGGGAATGGACTTACCCTGGCCAACACGGGTTGAAACTGCCAGCCTCCTGTCAAGGGAGTGGTCCTGGAAGAGCATTCAGTGGAAGCTGCAAGGCCTAGGGAGCCCTGCTGCACACTGCTGCACCTATTCCATGGATGTGTTTAGAAGATTTGGCTTCCTGCAGTGACCAGCAACTGACTTCATGATCCATTATGTTCCTTCCATCTGAAGTTAAGCATTCAGGCACTTACAAAAAGACGCTTTACCTGCATTCACCACCTCCTCTTTCCAAACCGCGTGTCCATATTAACCATAACCTGCCACACCATGATTATTTCAGCCTTCAGTTTTGGGAGTTCAGCTTTCTTCATTGGATGATACACCACCGTGCTAAAGGTACACTACTTTCAAATAGATCAGTGGACAAAACTGCAGCACAAAAGGCAAAAACCAGACCAATGACTGGTGGCGGGACAGATCTGCATCATGCGGAATATACCGACTGACTTCATCGCCCTGGTTCAGTGGTGCACGAATTCTGCAATGGTAGGTTTGTCGGAATAGGGCCCAGGCAAGGACTACCTTATACTTCTGAGTAACAACCTTTCTTGCAAGGGATGCTGCAGGAACTATAAAATCCTGCAACCCAACAGAAAGATCAAGAAACATGCAGAAAAACAAAACCCACAACTGATATACCCTGTTACTTCCTCCTAACTTCTCCAGTAACTGCAGGAAACAAAAACCATTCCCACCGCTGCTGATGGCCCTGATACAACAGCATCCTTCTATAAACAAACACAACCTGAAGCCACATCGGCAACTGTACTGATGACGACTTTCAACCTTATTTTCTAAACCATCTCCTTCTTACACATGTATGGTACACAATACCACCTTCCCAATTTTCTGTCTACACTGCACAACGAACAGAACTTTGTGTTGATGTCTACCTACACCATGTATTTATTCCACAAGCCTAGGTGCCAAGGCACAATCACAGTATTTCACAGGTTTTCTTTGTAGATGCTTGCAGACTCCATTTGCAGTCAGCTGGCCATGAGATGCTGATGTTCAGAAGCTTCGTTGTTCTGCTGTAAAGGAATATTCTGCATTTGTTAAGCTCGTGTCCAGTGCTGATCTGTGAATGCTGCTGGAGTCTCCTGAATACACCATTGTTCTGATACAGGGCTCAAAAAACGCAAGAATCATCTTGCGGAATTAAGATACGGTACACCATCTGCGAGCACTCCAAAAGGCTTAGTTAGGCCTTTGGTAACATTAGATCTGAAATAAAATACAGGCCACGCAAATAATGCAAAAAGAATAATGCAAAATATGCAAATAATGCACAAATGTGACTTACGTTTCTGCATAATTAGAGTCTCTTTTCGCGCTGATCCAGTGATCTGCACCACCTCACCTAAGCACAGACATTGAACGGGACTGTTTGTTTTCTGGCCACGAAACCAGGCAGACTTCTTTAAGCATTTATGTGTTTTACAGCAATATTGTGACTTCACACAGCTCTTGTGGTTTTGGCTCATAAACCGTCCTAACAGCACATTAGATTACCAACTAAGGGCTTCAGCAGACAAACTGCTGAGTCTCCAAGCAGCAGATGAAGATATTCCACCTACAGCTGCCCATCCAGCTCCCTTGCCAAAGCCTCCCTTCTGCCACGTCTGCTGAAGGGACAACGACGGACAGCCGCGACCTCAGCCACCCCAAGTCCAGATTATCACTGACACCATCCCCTGCGGGACAGACACCAACAACTTCAGCCAGCAAACGTGAACAAAGAGCCATAAGCAATGGAGGGGAAAACTAAGTTTGCAAATCACAAAGCAAAAGTGTTTCACAGTATGTCCATTAACGGTTCAGGTTGAAAGAAAGGACTTCTCCTCGTGCTTCCATGAAAGCATGTCTAGTCAGGAAAAGCTTCCCACTTTCTGGTCATAGATTTGGCTCAGGTTTGTTGTGGGAATTTTTTTTCTTGTATTTTCTGTTTTGTATTGGAAAAGCTTCATGTACCTAACGGCAATCTGAACCAGAACTGCAGTGAAATCCCCACTTCGCCATTTCTCAGCCTCTGCCCTGTTAGCAAGAATCGAGCAGCAGGTGCCCTGGCAGACAAACCCTCCAGCTCTGCAGAAACGAGATGAAGTATGCGTATCAGTGCTGAAAAGGCCTAGTAAATACACCAGGTTTGTTCTTCCAATTAAAGAGCAACTAATATTTTACAGAAAGTTTGGTTTAGAAATAAAGGGGTTTTTTTCCTACAACCAAGTCCAGTGCTTTCAGCTGGAGTCCTGAGTGTGACTGACCTGGCAGATACAGCATCAGGATCCTTCTCCCCGCTCACTGGAAGGACAACTTCAAACAGGGAAGAAGAGTAGGGAGGATACAGAGAACTCTTCAAACACCCCGGTGGGTATGGAAGTGCAGGGTAGGATAGGCAAGATAAGCAAATGAATTTGCACAACCACCTTAAGTACTTCACTTGCCATTCTTTGAATGGAAAAACATCTGAGCAGTAGGAGTGCTGTTATTTATGCATTCATCATTTATTGCAGCAGGAGTGAATTTCTAAATGCCAACTACTGAGTCGTTAAACACTGATAACAGCAAGGCGAACGTTAGTAATATGGAAAAGGACTTAAATGGTTTGATTATTAAAACAGATTACTTGATTTACATGCTGCTTGTTTTATCATTCTAAATTATCACCGGAAGGATTGTGTTCATTTACTTCCTTTAGATTTTACATATTTTTTCCATCAAGATAGCTCCCACTCAGAAGCTGAAAGGCTATTCAAACAATATTTTGAGACAGCACAAATACCACTCAGAACTAATATGCAGATAACCTGTAAAATACCTACAACTCATCTTCCACGAGATGAGATTACTTTGACCACACCATTGTATTTTTAATTCTAAGCCAGTGGAATTCAGAGTCCTGTGAAATGATTTAACAGGGCGTCTTTTCAGACGACGTATCAGCCCAAGAACTAAGGCAGGCTCCTACTTCTGTAAAGTATCGTTGGTTAGGTAATAAGCATTAGTTAGTGACAATCACCAAAAGTCAGAGCAATGCTATACTGTTTATCAAAAAGTTTAATAACAAAGTCTTCAGCCACTAATTATTTACTGAAAGCACAATTTTAGCCCAGAGCGGGGGTCAAGTGCATACTGTCAGCTTTGGCAGATCTAATTACACACTTCAAACCAGCAGCACAGAGTAAAACGGCACCACTGCTTATATCCAGGATTATCACATTCATTTTCGCCACAAGTATCAAAGCAGATGGCCCAGCTTAAAGCAGGGCGCTGGATGAAATGACCGCCCCGGGTCCCTTCCAGACAACTCTGCTCCATGGCTATGCCATACAGGTTGGAGCTTTAAATAACAGCTGAAAGTAATTGTTATTTCCAATAATAGCAGCACAGGTTTTCAAATTAATTTTGCTATCAGCCCTATTTAGATTAATCTTTTTTTTAGAAATTAGTTTAATTAACAGTTCAGAGCTATGACACATCCTCCTCCAAATGAAGTTATGTTTCTCTTCTCCTCCTGTGAGCAATCAGCTGCTAAGTCCTTGCAGAACAGCAACATATTACAATGAAACACAAAGAAATACACTTTGAATCAACAAGTCTGGCAGTCAGAAACTGTCAAGCTCTCTAAACCTTTCAGAGATACATATGAAATCATCCATTACATGGAAAAATTTTTTTCTATGTCATTTTTCTATGGTTTTTAAGAGATTCATGTTACCCTTCTCACATTCATCCCTACTGCAGAAGAGATGATCGGATATCTCATCAATACTTGCGCAGTTGGAATAATAAAGATCTTACTCAATTAGTAGAAATGATAAACTTCGAAGTGTTCGCCCATCAGCTCCCCAACACACTCAGCGATCATCCCCCAGCAGGCAATAACAAACGAGGGAAATGGATCCACTGCCAGTTTTCCAAGGACTTCTGAAAACAAGGTAGTGCTTCAAGTTTCTCAAAATATTTTGCTTTGCTACTTGGAAAATATTGACAAGCCATACATTTAGGCATCTACTAGCAATCCATAGTGGAATATAACTGTCAATCATTACGTATCTGCACACACATACCATGGCTTCAGCTCTGTAAAACCCACGTAAAACAGGATTCTCCAACGAGAAGCAGCAGCAAAGCTGACATCCTCACCCCCAAGTGGCTTGCTGTCATCTAAAGAAATTCTGTTCGGATCTGGCTCAAGCACAACACTGCCCGCCACACCTATTCATGAAAGAATTTAAACCCACAACATATACAACCCTTAGTACTTGCATTTTAAATATTTAATATATTGTAATGCAGAAGTCACTACTATATACTCTGTGTGTACACGTCCAAATCCACCCTGAATATATATTTTCATGGTCTTTTTATTTTTTATATATATCCCTTTTTATATATCTATATGTAAAACTAACTTTCAAGTCTTATATTTACACAGAGCTCCTCCTAGCAAATATTGCACACACTCTTCCAGCCTGCTGCTCTAACTGAATCGGATGAATAAAATGATCACTGATACAGTCTGGTAAGAAAACACATCTATAGCTCTGGGATGCAATGAAATGGTTTGATGGACTTGCAGATAAGGACCGGGGTCAAGTGTTTCCTTCACAACATTTTCATGCAGTGCCAACAAAATTACTACAAATCCTGGTTTTGTCACAAGGAAAGTGGAATGTATTTATGAAATGACTCTTTTCCTCCTAAATATATTCAAGAGAGACTTACAGGAAAAGAAATAAAGCTTAGTTATTTCCTGTTCGCATCTTTGTCCTTTGAGAGAGAGAACAAAGGAATCTGACACTTCATATCTGCACTCCTCTTGAGCCTTTTAACTGGAGTACAGACTCGCATTAACAGTTAAGGAAATGGTCCCATGTACAGAAAAACCAGAAGCTTTGATAAGTTGCTGCTACAGTGCACAAGGTCAGCAATGCTGATAAGCAAACACCAGGAAATAAGGACAGTTATTAACACTGTATCTTCACTTCTCTCGAAGTCCCAGGTCCAGGTAGATAAAAACCAGCTAATTATTTCCTCCACTTCTCTCTCATGCAAGCAAGCTTTGTTTTTTGAAGCTACTTGCCCGCTTAGTGAAATTTCTGTCTCAGTCCCAAAATAATTACAGTACAGCAGTGAAAATGCCAACGGTTCTAGGAAATGGGCCATGCAAAAACCCTTCTAAACTCTCCAGTAACCTGATACAAGAAAAATCCTTTCCTTAGTCCAAATCTGTTGAGGTAACCTCAAGCAAGACAGACCAGGGATCCAAAACAGTTTAACACCACTTGAAGAGGCAGTCCACCCTGAAAAGATCTCAGCTGGGCTGTGGCTCATCCGATTCTGAAGAAGAGAACAATAGATATCCACCAGCCAAAGCAGCGCGCCAAGATGCAGGATTCCTGCGTGGCCTCTGCAAACACTAAGTGGAAGCCCTAAAACACAGGATCAATCTGTTAAAACAGCCAGCAATCATAACTCACAATCTCCCCTCTACCATCCAGTGCAGCTTTACCCGTGTTACTCCTTACATACTTTCTCTTTCCCCTTTTTCAGTGGGGGCAGGGGGGAGTGAGGAGAAGCGGGGAGAGAAGGAAGGCTGGAGGGAGAGGAGACCAGAAAAAGCGTAATTCCATCAGCTCAGGTTTGGAGGTTTGCTTCCACTTCTAGTTTAAACAAGTCAAACTATTTACTGTCCTTCCACAAACCACTAGTAACTCTTCATCACAAGAACCATCTCTATTTCTTCTAATTTATCCTATTTTAAATACAGAGAAATAAAACTTTTCATAGTTATTAAAACAAAAGCCTGCTAAGATTTCATGAAGTGATGCCAACATTTCCTTCTCTTTACTGACTGCATCTCCTCGCACTGCATCCTTGAGGCTCGTGAATGTTTTCCAGCAGCACACTGGACTGGTGGCTGGTATCACGCAGCGCATGGTGTCTGTCCTCTGATCATCCTCCGCTGCCCATCCATGACCTTGCAATTTACAGTACATTACTCATCTACAAATGAATGGCTCAGCGTTTGGTATAATTGGATTTCATCCACGAGGTGATCCAGGCATCTTCAGGAGGAGCACCACCTCCCCCATTCGTGCCATCATTAATGTTATGAATCTTGCTTTTACACAAGGGCAACCTCAGTAACGTCTGCATCATCTTTGTGACCCGTGGCACAGAGATTCTTGTTCCACAGGCCACTTAATGCAAAGCAGCTCACAAGCACAGCGTCCTTGCTAGCTCCTTGCCAAGCAGAAGTTTTGCCAGCCACACTGCCCAGCATCTGCAGCAGTCCTGGGAGAGGATCCTTCTCAACCAGTCTTTGCACATGCACTTCCAGAGCTCTCCAACAGACCACATTCTGCACCACACACCATAGCTTCTCCCACAGGGTGCCTTAATGTAGGCCAGGTTACGTTTTTTTTCATTTTAGTAGCCCTGCAGGACAAAGCCAGCTTGCCAAACCCCTGCAGAGAGCAGCGCTTGCACTTCCAGCCTGCCAGCCCAGCATCTGGGCTAATGGGCACACTGCCACAAGCCTTCCACTAGATACCTACGTTCAGGCAGGTGAAATTTTGGGGTTGATTCATCAACTGCATCAACCAGGTTTGCACTGACTCCATAAAGAGATCTCAACATCACTAGCTCCTGTATGGTGTCCACGTTGCAGAAGTGGGGCTCACCTCTGTGCAGGAAATCTCTGCAGCTTCTTCCCTGTGGTCCCTGCTCTGAGAACATGGTGGCAAAAGGCAAAGGCCAGCTCTGCGTGGAGCCGCCTCAGCTCGGCAGCTTTGTTAGCTGGCGCACCACAAGGTGAGACAACAGTGACACAACTCCCCAGCCCGAAAGCAGCGCGGGCACATTCTCCCAGCACCACGCCTAGGCTGCTGTGCCCTGCCAGGAGGAGCTGCTTCGGGATGGAGCTCACGTACACCTTTATCAACGGGGTGGTTAATTTGCAACCAGATCATCCACTCCAGGGCAACTGCAGATTAAATGTACAGGAAATAAACCAGATATTACTCAGACTAAACATTACTGTACTGCTGATTGACTATCTTGTTTTTAAGCTCTCCATCTCCTTCATTAAGTAGGAAAAGAATATGTTACTGACAACATAAAGCACCATTTCAGTTTCAAACAGTATAACAGTATACACACAACATAAAACCTTACCTCCACAAACTAGGGAGACTTTCAGAAATTTGGGATTCTTTTTGATCATTTATTTCTGGCCTCCTTACTTACTGACCACCCCCTCCCAAGCAAGGGCAGTATTCGTACTCCTGTTTTAAGGGGGTTGTTCCAGACTGCTTTGCTCCTGAAGTCCCTCTCCTTGATCATCTGCTTCAACTCAATTTCCAAAGAGATCTCAAAGGAGAACAGCAACTAAGCTCCACTGGTATGAGCAGCATGGTGAAACTACACTGACTGCATAACACACTTCTTTCTTCAAAGGTTGGTAAACAGACCATCCTTTCTTCTTGTTAACAGCAGCCTCTGGAGGGTAAACAAACACAATTGTATGGTACCATAGGCTTCATAATGCACTGACTGACTGTTAATCCACAAACTGCCATCATCACGCACCATATGGCATGTTCAAAAACTGCACAAAGTGTGCGACTGGTTATTTAAACACAGGCTCTCGCTGCACTTCTCAGTTTCTCCCCAGCATTGATTGCTTTGTACATGTGTAATTATAACGCAAAGGCTAAGAAGATGGGCACGTGTGTTGTTTTCATCACATGCTAATCAGATATTAGCAGTATGTAACAAAACAAAGGCATCAGAAGGTAGTACTTTAAAAGCTTCTAAACTATGTCACCACACTGGCCAAGCAGTGGTACCCATTTTCAAATTACAGCTTGCTGGATGACAATTACTTCAATGCCACTGCAATTACTGAGGCTGTTATCTTCATAGTTTGACCAGAAATAGCAGTGTGCTGTGCAGCAGAGTGTTATTTGCCAGGTTTTGCAACTATTAGAATGACCCAGAGAAATAATCAAAAATTCACAAGGGACCAATTTGTCATATTCAAACTGAAACGACTGTCAAAATATCTAAACAGACTAAAGAACCTTTATTAAATCAGTGGTATCAACCCAGTCACCCACATTAGCAGATTGCAACCCTTTGCAAGCCATTCCTCATTTATAATAGCACCTTTATTGCTGCTTCATGAACCCTGGAATTGGTTCACGGCCCCCTCGTGTTCCTCTCTTTCCCTCACATCGTACCCATCCTTAATAAAAAAAAGAGGAGAGGGAATATCATTAGACACAACTGTCTTCACACCACAACTGCAAGCGATGAAGAGAGGAGTCCAGCGAGGCTGTGATTTTTAGCCAGGGTCAGCCAAACGTCAGGCAGGTGGTCTGCATCGGCGAGCCCATCGTTAAATCCCCCCGGGAAGCACACGCTGGAGGAAAGAGAGAACCCCAAGCGTGGACAGCCTTGGGCTCAGGACAGCAGAGCAAGCAGTTGTTTGCATACATTGCATTAATCGGTAACTAACTCAATCCGGCCAGCACGCGCAGATCTATAGCAGAAAGGGCAACTCCCGAGCAAAACGAGCTGCAGCGTGAGCAAAGACCGTTTAATTGCTGTGAGCATGGCACAAGCCAGACAAGCAAGCGGGATTTCTGGCAGCACCACTTACTCTCGGATCAAGGTATTATTTCAGCTATCGACAGATTATTCAGTGAGGCATCCAAACAAAAGTCTGTTTCAAATAACAAAGTCTGACATTATAGAAGGACACATGCTGCCAGGCACTCCCAGGCAGAATTGCAATTACGGGCCTTGCCTCCTTCACAGCTGGCACTCACAATCTGTAATCATAATAAAAAGTAGGACATTAAAAGAACAAGCATCCTGTATAGAGCCGAAGGAAGCGAACACAACAAAAATAGCTGTAAACTATTTCGAGCGACCTGTGGACCACAAAAGGCTCCAGCAGAAAGACCTGTACCCTCCTCCATAGCAAAATACATCTGTCTGAGGCTGGTATCTTCAGTAAAAGGGGCACAACTTTGAAAATCAACCCCTCGGCCAGTTTGTCCAAGGCTTGTGCAGCTGGTCTGTCAGCAGTTCATTGACTTGGTTCATCCCTTTAGTGCCCAGTAAACCCGCAGTAAATACATGACAAGTATTTTGATCATGTAATACTAATCCGACCTTTCCCAAGATGGCAGCTGATGCCACCTCGCAGACAGAGTACTGTAAAAGCTTTAAACAGCAAAAACACTTTTACAAGTTAATTCCTCCACTGCTGGTAACATTCCCTACGTTGCCTTAGGGCTGAGAAACTCAGTGAAACTTCCACACAGGTACGGAACTACAACGCAGGCCTGTTGTTACTTCTTAGGACAGAGGGACCTTGGTGCCAGAGCATTCTCCATGCTCCTGCCACGCTCTCCTGGGGCAGGGAGGGAAGGAGCACAGGCGGAGCAGGAGGGGTTGGGCAAGACGAGCTGCCTCTTACACAGATGCCCACGGCTGCAAGGAGAGCAGCAAGTGAGCCCCAGAACCGCCTCCAATTCCTGTTCACTAACATGGACGTGAACACTGGGGAGCTGAGAAGAAACCGAACTTCATGTTCAATGCAGCAGCGAAACATCACCTGAACCGTTCGTGCAAATCATGAAGTGACTTCAGAGGAGAAAAAGGAAGTACGTTTCCAAAACAGGACTAGACACTAATGTGAAACTCCAAGATGCATTAATGAGCACAGGCAGAAGCCTTCGCTGCTCCTGATCCAATGCAGTGCTCGTCAAGCTTTGCTTTCCCAGAATTCGAATGAGTGAGGAAGGGGTCAAGAATGACCCAGTGAGGAGCTGCTCTCCAGAACCTTTCCTGGTGCTGCACTAAGGCACAGTTTCTCCAAACCTTAAAATGTGTCCAGGATCTTGAGAAATCCTGTGTCTCCAGCGTCCTTCAGGGAACACGGAACATTTTCAGCCCTCTTCTCCTCTCTCCTGCTGCAGCTGAGCAGGAGATGAGCAGGGCACTAGACCTCAGCAGTCACTTGCCACTGTGCTTGGCACATCCCCGCTCTGCCCCACAGATCTTCTCATCCCAAGAGCTGCTTCTGCTGCCGTCTCTGCTGTCACCTCCCTGAAAGCAGTCCAGTTTACAGTATTTTCTGTGTCAAGTATTGGAGGATACACAAGAAGGCAATTTACTATCGGAAAACAAACATTCAAAATTCTGATTCTATCTAAGCCTAATCCCCCCTCAATAATATGAAATAGTTTAAGGATTCCCTAAATGGAAATGCAACTAACCCAAGGCTTAAAGGTCATCTCAAAGGAAAACTGTATGCAACAAAAAATGGCCTGTCGATTCCACACGTTGTTCCAGACTGCCTTGATTCCATTTAGGGCAAAGATAAAAAACCAAGGAAAACGAAGCAGCTGGTTAAAGGGAATTTAAGGAGGTTCTAACAATTCTTTTCAGTATCAGGAAAAAGGATTTAACAACACCTCAGCTGTGGCTCCCGAGCCAGCAGTGCTACACCTCTTGAACCTCAAAACACCTCTCTGATGGCAGGCTTGTCCCGGTCTCATCCTGGGTAAGGGCACACAAAACACCCCTCTTGGGCTGCACCACTGCTCAGCGGAGCCCACGCTGACTGCGGGGCACCTCATGGCATTCATACACAAGAAGACGACACGCGGGAGCTGCAAGTTGCAGCCTCAAAGCACTTTGGATAACATGAAAACAGAAGTTTTTCCTGACGGTTTTCTCATTTTCCTGACTATTGGCACTCAGGACAGCCACCTATCAGCAAGGCAACTGGAGGGAAATGAGACACAGCTATTGTGATATAGTAAATAAGGAAATGGTGCCTTTATAAACATACCTCACCTGTGCCTTATTCCCGTATGCACTGACACTTTGAATATTACTGCCACAACAGAGACCACAGCAAGCTTTAAACTGTTTCCTTGTTAAAATCACTACTTCGATGCCAAATAATTATATCTTACATAATATGGCCTCTATCCAAACTAACAAAAGCTTTCTGAAGAAATCAACATGCCTTAAATTAGAGTTGCTTTAAGACTTTAACCAAACTTTATAAACTCTCTAAGCCATACCAATCTCTCAGCTGTTTCAGATGTGTGCTATGCCTTCATACCTTATTAAAAAATGGAGTAAAAGCATCTGCCAGCTGGTTCTTTGCACTAGGAACTACAACCATCATATGCAGCCATGAAATGTGATTTTGAAAATTATGTACAGATGGGCCCATACTTTTAGTATTTTTAAGTTCTCTTGACAGCCTGCCTTTACTATAGATAAAAAGCAAATCACAATCTTTTCACGAATATCCTTCCCTTGAATTACTCAAAAAAGCACCTCAGAGTCAACATCAATTCAGCACAAGACTAGTGACGAGCTTAAGCACACCCAGGCCAAAAGGAAATCAACCTACTAAGGAAAATGGAATTACATCCTGCCAGACTAACAACTCGTCTGTTTGCAAAAGGACTGACTGTATAAAATATATGCTATTATTTTTTTACAAGGAAAACACTTACTCTAACCACATGGTCTTCAGTGGCTGTGTATTCCCTGTCTGCTGACTACATTTACTTCCAGTGCAGCACTGGTAAGAAAACAGCATCCACTTTACCACTTCTCTTGGTTGAAGAAAGAATCAGGAACACGGGACAATGCCACGACCACAAATGGGGCTGTCATTGTGGCTTCAGGTTGCCTACATCTTGCATCTCAGGCAATAATAACATTATATAAACATTCAACAGGCATTCTTAGTCACAGAATCACAGAATCACAGAATGGTAGGGGTTGGAAGGGCCCTCTGTGGGTCACCCAGTCCAATCCCCTGCCGAAGCAGGGTCACCTACAGCAGGCTGCACAGCACCGCGTCCAGCCGGGTCCAGGTCTTGAATATCTCCAGAGAAGGAGACTCCACAGCCTCCCTGGGCAGCCTGGGCCAGGGCTCTGTCACCCTCAGAGGGAAGAAGTTCTTCCTCGGGGTCAGCTGGAGCTTCCTCTGCTCCAGTTTGTGCCCGTTGCCCCTTGTCCTGTCGCTGGGCACCACTGAACAGAGTCTGGCCCCGTCCTCCTGACCCCCACCCTGCAGATATTTAGAGGCATTTCTAAGGTCCCCTCGCAGCCTTCTCTTCTCCAGGCTGAACAAGCCCAGCTCCCTCAGCCTCTCCTCATAGCAGAGATGCTCCAGTCCCCTCCTCATCCTCATAGCCCTCTGCTGGGCTCTCTCCAGTAGCTCCTCATCTTTCTTGAACTGGGAGCCCAGAACTGGACACAGTCCTCCTACCTCACCACTGCAACCTGAGAGAGAGAGGCTGAAAGTTTTCTAGAGCATATAAAATTTAGGTTCAGGTAAATGCTTTCTGCCCTGAACAGAGCCTCAGTAAAATAAATAAACTTCCATGAAATTTATGGATGCACCAACAATAATTCTTGTTGGCCAAGAAGGAAATATTAAAAAAGAGAAATGCCAGCAACCTACTCCTGAAGTCAAAACTAAACTCCTGTTCAAAATAAAATACAACAGCAGAGCTGCTGAGAATTCGGAGCTTTTGAATCAAAAATAATTCACATCTCAGATCTTGCCAAAATTATCGCAGTAATGCATTCTCCCTTATCACTCGCTTCTCAAGGATCTTTTAAATGTGGTTACTGTCTCACTAAATCTAAGAAGCTCCAGTCTTAATCCAGGACACTGTTAAAGAAATCTCTCAGTTGAACCCAGTTACTGCTTCACCTCCAGGAAGATTATGACAAGAATATTCAAAAAATTCAGTCTGGCAGGCTCATGCATCACTTTATTCCGTACAGTCTCACAGAAGATATTCAGTGTTATTTGCAATGCCAGTTCATACGTCTTGAAAAGACAAACTTTATTCTAAAGCTATAGCTGTCATCATGTCAGTTCAGAAGGATATTTCATTCCTTATCTGCAAGTATGTGCATTGCATTCTCTGAAGCAAGAAGCAATGGTACTTCTGATGTTTAGCGAGGGTCTGAAAAAATGTCATTCCACATTCTCATATGGATGGCAAACATGTTAGGAAGATACCTGTAAAAAGGAGATTTCAGTACCGAAGCTCTTGCTCCAGTAAAAGACTGAGACAGGAGACAGCACGAGAAAGTGTTATAGCAGATAAACAGTGATTCTAACTCTTCAGAGTAACACTCCGCTACATGGCAGCAATGACTTTCTCAGTCTCCACCTGCCAAAATAAATTTATTGCCGTTTAAGGTTGTTAAAATTTTTCCCTGATTAATCATCGCTTCACTGCAACATCTGTCCAAGACGACTGTTTTGCTAAAGCTGGTTCGCCCACTGCTGTACGTTATGCAACCGCAGGCCATGCCGACGCGCTGGCGTAACCTCGGTCTGTGCCAGCCGCCGAGGGAAGAGCAGCAGCGGGAGCGGGAGCTTGCAGGGGTGGAGTGCATCTAATGAGCAGCGTCCCTCCCCGCCACACAACCCACCCGACCCCAGGGAAGCTGGACCACCGCTGAGCAGGCAGGATCCTGCTGAAAACATTTCCCCATCCAAAGAGTTATTGTCATTTTGACAGAAGGAGTTTAAATGGAGAAGAATGAACCAGCTGAGGTTTCCTACAGGTCATCCTGTTGTTGAAGCCCCAAGGGAACACTACAGTATTGACAACAATCTCCTTTCAGGAAGTAACACCTGTAAATATTAGCAAGTAATTCTGTAAATTGCAGAATCTCAGAAGAAGCATCCTAACAAGGCTAATTTCCTCCTGGAAAGATATAGCCCACACTTTTATTTAGGCCCTAGTGCTTAGCTTCACTCACTTAATCCCTAAGAGGAGGCAACTGCCTCCCATTTAACCTTCTCATTAATTTCAAAGGCAGTTCTGCTTTAAACACCTGTCTGACACACATACAGCAAAGACCACTGCTCCTGGCTCCAAACAAACTGTTTCTAAAGGACAAGATGGGCCAGAGGACAAAGATGGTAGCAACAAAACACTGGGGAGTGAAATAGAATGGCAGAGTGTCTTGAGCAGACCAAAGACCTGAAACTACACATCTTTTTAAACTCTTCTATTCCAGCAGTGCATTCATCATCTCAGTATTCAAGAACTGCCACGCAAGACTCAACTGCAGATGCTGCTATTGGTGATAAATTTTGTGGCAGGAAGCTCTTGCTTTGGATAAAGCATTGGGAACTTCTGCCATCCTCCTGGGTGTTTCAGCAGACGATGCTCTCAGAAGGGATCACCACGCTCATGGCTGGGGCACTGTTTTCGGTACCTGACCAGACCAGCGGCTTGCACTCTGGGGAATCTGCACAGCGCAGTTTCCAGATTAAAAGTGTTTTCCCTCAGTTCTTTTATGCCCCATCCCATCAGCTACAAGATCTGCACAGGCCCCAAGAAACGCAACTACACGGTACTTCACCAATACAAAACCAGGTCCTTGCTGCAGCTGTAGTTTTGCAACAGCGAAACTATCATTGAAATGGAGATTACCCAGGGACTATCTAGGAAATTAAAAACTGCGCTGGTGTGGCTCACACTAATTAACCACCAGTACTCCCACAGGCTGCTGCAAGCACACAGTCTACAGAAACCAGCCAAGAGGCAGAGTCAATGGCAGGAACAATGCGTTACTGCTTTCTGATAGACGACCTTGGGCAATCGCCACTCCCAGTTATAAAATCAAGGCAGGTGGGAGGGCAGGGTAGCAGCAAAAACATGAATGGAGACACACTCCACCTTCACCTGGGGTTTTTGTTTGTCTTTATGTGGACAAGTGGGGGAAGAAAAAGCAAGCTCACAGACAAAGGCTTCCAGTTAAAGTTCAGTGACTACTAGACAAAACAGTAAGTAGCCTAAATAATACACATTGTAATGGCACATCCTAGGTTTGCTATACGTGGATCTTGCAAGTGTGAGTCATCTTTGGAGGAAATCCCAAACTGCTCTCCTAGCACAGTCATATCTGTACACAGAAAAGAAGGAACTAAGTCCATAAGAAGAAAACCCCACCTGCACTGGTGATGGCCAAATTTGTCAGGGAATTGCTAGCTGGACAATTTTAAAGCAAACGTTGATTAAGGACACAGGACAGTTATATTTGGAATAAGAGGAACAATCTCATACATGATCATACAAGTACGATCTAATAAATAAGTTTTCATGACATCCCAAAATACACTTGGTAAGAAAGCAAGTCAAACCACGACAAAGTAGATGCTATCTACTTAATAGGAAAATGATTCATTATTACTATTTCAACTTCTTCTCTGTGATGTAATTCAAGGCAAACATAGCAAGAAAAATCCAAGCCACATGAAGAACAGCTAGTTACACTCTGAGAATGCAAAATCCAAAAGCAAAAGAGTGCAGCGGGATCCAGAAGCACCAGAAAATGATTAATGGTGAGCATAATTACCGAACGTAACAGCAAAGCAACGACTTTGCACCACGGTAACACAAGCAATGCTTCTGTGGCTTCCAGAGGGTCGAGTGCTGGCTGAACAGCAAGGCCCTTAAGAACATTTCTGAAGACTGACATGTAAGGTACCTATGCCAGAAAGAAAAATTTAACACAAACATTCTCAGAAAAGAGCATTTCAGTTGACACCTTCTATGAGCTCTCTGATGGGACAGCAGCATTACGTGAGCAGATGGTGGGAATCGAGTGCTGAGGAAGGGGTAAGGGAGGAAGCAGGTCTGTCACCCCACGTGAGCAGGAGTCCCAGGAACCCCGGCAACACCTTGTGCCACCGGTTCCCACCCTGGAAATTCCTGGGGATCCTGAGCAGAGAAGGAACAGATCCTTTTTCTGGCCAAAGCAGTTCCCAGGCATTAGCACCAGCACCTGAAAGCACCTAAGGGCAGAGACATCCCCACGGAAAGCCCTCAGTTCTTGCATCACATTAAAGTTCCTGTGAAAGCGAATTCTGACATTACCTGCTCCACAGAATCCTTCTGTTGCTGATATGTTCCCCGAGTTCACATAGAATTTCTGTGAGACTGAAAACCAATCCACTCTTCCACTCCGAGTGAAAAACATAATTTCAAAGGCAAAATCCTTGGTGCGAAAACTCTATGGTAGGACAAGTTAATACTGGACAACCCAAGGGGTCGGTGGCACTGAGCAGGGAGTTAAACACAAGGCAAGATTACAGACTGAGAAATAATATTCACTTGCGATTTATTTCGTGGGTCTCCTGATAACTATTGTTTGGTTTTTTTTAAATACATCCTCCTAGAGTAAAATGAATACAACCGTCTTCACTCTTAGTAAGAGAGGTTTTTAGCTTTCACCACTGTAAAGTTTGAAAGCAACCACAGCATATCCCAAAGGCTTCTATGTCAGAAAGCAAAACCTGTGAATGGTTGAGTCTGTCAGCGCCGCTTGCTCACCACTCACACACAGCGAGTGTCCTCGCTGATAGACGGATGGTTTGTACATGATAAGGGATAGGATGTTTTTTTCATATTCTTTCATCACTGCACTACAAAAAGAGGACTATTTGGCACTCATGGCACTGGAGTGCACAAAGAGCACCAAAACCTAGGTCAAAACTACACAGGAATTGCTGTCTTGAGTGATGGGAATTTTTAGTTTGCAAAATATCCATTGCGCTCTAGTGCTCAGAGAATGTCAAAATGGGAGTGTCTCAAAGGCTCCCACTACACACGTGGACACCCGGTGATGACCAGACGGGTGGGCACAATTGCGCAATTTTCCTACAGGCTGTTACACAGCAAATTACTTGGGATCTGGCCATTAGCGCTATCACCTTCTACATCAAATGCCTCATTGAGATAAACAGAGGCTGCACATTTATCTTAAACTGGTTTGGACTAAGACAAGCCAATATATCTACAAATGAAAGGTAAAAGGGTTGGGGTCGTCCCCCGTCCCCCCCTCCCGAAGCTTTCCCAGATTGGTTATGGGGCGTACCATGCTCATCAAGGCAGTGGAGAATTTGGCACTTGAGGTGAAAAATACTTTGGCACTGCACAAAGGATGTGAAAGTAGTGTGGGAATTACTACTAGCACAACATTTCTGATGCATAACTGACATACAGGTATGGAGGAGACTTCAAAAAGGCAGGAAAAGTGTCTTGATAAAACAAACGCATAATACTGATCCTGACTACTTGAGTGTTTGAGCTCTTCAAAGCCTTCCCACATCCCTGGTACGACATAAACCAGACCTACAGACGAACCCAGTAAGAACCTGTTAATTTGTTCCACCCTGCAATTTATTTTAGTTTAATAGTGTACATTAGTAAATGTAACCCTAGCATATTTTTCCTTTAATTTAGTCAAGGCACTTCAAAATGTCTTCAAAATTCACTAAATTTACTACATATAACTTATGTTACATTTTTCTAGCTACAAGGACAACACAGGAAAGGCAGAAGGTTAAAATGTCACATCAGATGGGGTTTAACATTCTAAAAGATTATGATCCAATTCAACAGCTTCCATGATCCAACTACAATGTTTGCTACACAATACATTTGTACTGCTCCCACACTAGTTGTACAATAAAACAAGTGAAATTACTCTGACCTGTCTACCTGTACCGGGTCTAGTCACTAACTTTAGTAAACAGCCTCTTAGCAAAGCAGCTGAATTACCAGTTACGAATAAGCTACGGGGAAAAAAAAAGACAGGAGGAGACCAAGACTGACTAACGAGTTTTCTCCCCAAATTCAGTAGCAACAAATCCGGGCTGGCCTCTGAAATTAATCACGGCCCATGGTGTGTGACCACGACCACTTCCACAGAGGTTTCCTAGTGTTCCCCTCTTGGATGCATCCTGAAATACGGGAATAAGTTTGGTGAGGATGCCCTAACTAAAGAAAAATCGCTGAGGTATTTAGGCAATGGCAGCCTACATACGATCTGGATGATCAGGAAAAGTGGCCAGAAAACGGAACTCTGAAGTAACACTATTTTGCAGTTGATGTTGTTTTGTAAAAGGATGAATAAGTGGGCTGAAGTATCATGTGTCAATTTATTCTTTTCTTTGAGAAATGATCATGAAACACACACAAAAAAAGTAAATTGTTAAATGTGGAAAGTAATGGAATATATGTGTTGGGAGCAGAAACAAGGAAAGAAAACAAAAAGGAAAAGTGATGCGAGGGCTGCAGTAAAGGGAAGGGCTGTAAGGGGGACACAGAAGCAGCAGAGGATGTGAATTGGTATTACCTTCCCCACCCCAAGATGTGTACCAGGGGAATGCGAATTTTAGCCCGGTATCTGGCAGAATAAGGAGACAGCACCCTGTGACACAGCCACCCCTACAGCAAGCGGTAGGAGTGGAGGGACAGCTGGTTTTTGTGCATGTCCCATTTACTACCTCTGATTTGTTAAACTGGAAGCAGTCAGCAGGCTCATACAGAGAGAACCCAGAAGGAATGCACCAGCTTCTGGAAACTATCATCTTAACCCAGCAGGCTCTCTTGAACACTTTCTTTACAGCTGAAGAAAGAAGGGTGGTTATAGAAAAGGCAAAAGAGGAAGGGGGAAGGAGATACGAGAGGGAGAACCCTGACAATTACACGCCTAAAACACAGCCTGACTGGAATGCTGATTCAGCTGCAGCAAAGGCTACGCTAAGACAGTAACAACAGCTGATATTGTATGGATTTCAGCATGGAACAGCAAAACCTAAAAAATTATCTAAACTTAACAAAGTTAGACAGGGTCCAGAAGAAAATCCCTCAGCCTTTTATGAAAGATTATGTGAGGTAGCAAAGAAGGGGACAGATTTGAATCCAGATGAGGAGGCGAATCGGAAGATGTTTAATACACTGTTCATTGGACAGTCAGCACTGGACATTAGGAAGAAACTACGGAAGGTAGAGGGTGCAGGAGGAATGTCAATGTCAACTCCTGGAGCTTGCTTACAAGGTATATAACCATGGGAGGAAAAGGAGAAGAAAGAAAAACAGAATAGAATGAAATTACAGGCATTTTTACTAGCGGCAGCAATAAATGGAAACAGTATTAGAGGGAGGGGTGGGGGAAGAGGTCAAGAAAGAGAAGGATGGAATGGGACTGGATGTGGACGCACTCCAATTAGACGCCCCCCATTAGGTCCAAACCAGTGTGCCATTTGCAGGAAGGAGGGACACTGGAAGAAAGGTGTCCTACTCAACAGGGGAGGAATGGATCAGGGGACAAGAGAGACGCAGATCTTGCACTTGGAGGATGTTGATGAGGATTGGAGGGGACTGGGGGAAGAAGATACAAAGTTGGAAGTTTCCCCAGCCGATCCCCTGGTTCCAGTAAGGCTGAGGAACTAAACAATAGACTTTGTAACAGATAGCGGGGCTACTCCTCCTGTGATCACTAGTTGCTAAGGGACCTTTGAGTAAGGCTTATACACCAATGATTTGTGCAATGGGGAAGCAGACTTTGAGGCTATTTCTAAAACCTATCGAATGTACAACTGGAAATACGAAATTAACTCATGAATTTCTCTGTATGCCAGAATGCCCCTCACCCTTATTAGGATGCAACATATTATGCAAATTAGATGCACAAGTAACTTTTTCTGACAAGTCCATTCAACTGCATGTACCAGAGGACGTAGCATGGAAGGCCCAACTTTTTCTACTAACGGACAAGAACAGTGAAGTACCGAGAGATTCTAGCATACCAGAGGACATTTGGATGCGGTAATTCCATTGGTGTGGGCCTCAGAGAAACCTGGGCATGCCAAAAATGCAACTCCAGTTAAAACAGAACTAAAGGTGGGAGCACAGCCAGTAAGAAGGAAACAATATCCAATGAAACCGGAAATGGGACTGGGGTCAGGACCCTTAATAAATACTTTCTTGGATTGTGGACAGTTAAAGGAATGCCAATCTGAACTTAATACTCCTATCTTTTGACGGTTGGACTTCATGATCTTAGAGGTCTTTTCCAACTTTAATGATTCTATGATCTTGCCTGTGAAGAAACCTCGGACTCAGGATTAAAGGTTGGTGCAAGACCTTCAAGAGATTAACAAAATAACAGCAGATGTGCACCCAGTGGTACCCAATCCATATACCTTGCTGTCATCAATACCAGAAAATAACCTGTATTTTACAGTTTCAGATTTGAAGGACGCTTTCTTTTGCATTCTGGTGGAGGAGCAACGCCAAACTATCTTTGCCTTTGAGTGGGAAAGCCCTGCCACAGGAAGACAGACACAACTATGTGGGACGGTGCTGCCAGGAGGATTCAAGCACAATCCCACTCTGTTTGGTAACGTATTGGCTAAGGAACTGGAAACCTGGCAGGGTAATAACCTGTCTGTTACATTTTTACAATATGTTGATGATTTATTAATTGGATCAAAAGGAGGGGTGTCAAAAAGCAACCACTAGTTTACTAAACTTTTTAGGATTAGTGGGATACAGAGTTTCAGAGCAGGCGGCCCAAGCAGTGAAAAAAAAGGTGACCTACTCTGGGTTTGAAATATCCCAAGGAAACAGAGAACTAGGAGTGGAATGAAAAGAAGCTATTTGCAGAATAGCCCCTCCCAGAACTAAGAGAGAACTAAGGAGATTTTCGGGAATGGCTAGATGGTGTAGACTCTGGATACCTAACTATGGTTTAATGGCCAAACCTCTGTATGCAGCTATAAAAGGTCCAGAAAATACACTGGAGTGGACCTCAGAATGCCATAAAGGGTTTGATGATATAAAAAGGGAACTGATGAAGGCTCCGGCATTAGGACTGCCTGATTTAACAAAACCCTTCTCGTCGTGTGTCCCTGAGAGACAACATGTTGCTCTGGGAGCACTGACACAAACTTTGGGAACCTGGAAAAGGCCAGTTGCCTGTTTCTCCAGACAATCAGATTAAATCAGCAGAGCATGGCCTGCTTGCCTTCTGGCAGTGGCAGTGGTGGTCTTGCTCACAGAGGAAGTTCGAAAGCTGACGTTGGGACAATCAGTTACGGCCTATGTACCACATTGGGTACATCATTGGATTTCCCCTAGCACACTGGCTAAATCTCAGGCTGTCCTCCAATTAAAGAAGAAGAGCCACTGGAACATGCTTAGCCAGCCACCATGGAGCAAGTATACTCTAGCAGGCCAGACAATGGATATCCCATTACTAAATCCAGACTTGGAAATATATATGGATGGGAGCAGCTTTGCAGCGGATGGAGAACAGAAGGCAGGATATGCCACAGTGACACTACAGGAGGAGCTGGAAACATGATTATTAGCAGCTAACACGTCAGTACAAAAAGCAGAGATCATTTCCCTGACGAGAGCTCTGGAAATTTATAAAGGACTTAGAGTAAATATATACATAGATTCCAGTTATGCCTTTGGGCTGGTGCATGCTCATGGAGCCACATGGAAAGAACAAGGACTGCTCAGTTCACAAGGAAACCCCATCAAATATGGCCTAGAAATTATAACACTGTTACACACTGTTCTCAAACAAAAAGAGGTGGCCATAATACCTTGCAAAGCTCATCAAAAGGGACGGGAGGAATCAGAGAGCTGACATGGCAGCAAAGAGGGTTGCCTTAGCTGGTCAAATAAGGGGAGCATTGATACCCTGCAAAAAGATTGACATGAAACCCCCTCAATAATCAGAGAACAAGGATCAAGTAGTGGAGCTCCTGCAATGCACTGGAAGTGCTGGTGGGTGGTAAGTAACTCCGAATCAACACGTTCTTGTGGCAGCTAGAATGATGGAACATCTCCTTGGGAAACTACATGAAGAAAGACATATGGGACACTGACACAATGATAACTAGTATTAAAAGATATGCCATGGGCCCCAAACCACAAAACTTAGCTAATGTTGTAACCAGGAAATGTCAGGTTTGCTGTGCAAACAATCTGAAAAATACAAAGAAAACCACCAGCTGGAAAGGTGGAAAGAGCAATTACCCCAGGGGAATACTGGCAAATAGATTTTTCTGAATTACCAAAATGCAACCAATATAAGTGTCTCCTTAATTCTGGTGGATACTTTTTCTGGTTGGCCCAAAGGTTTCCTTTGTCATACAAACTGAGCAAGAGAAGTTGTCAAAACTGTTAAAAGAGATAATCCCAAGATCTGGGATTCCTAAGGGAGCACCTTCTGATGACGGGCCCCACTCCACTGCAGAAATAGCGCAGGGAGTGTCTAAATCTTTACAAATACTTTGGGATTTGCATACCCCTGGAGACCACAGTCCAGAGGGAAAGGAGAGAGAATGAATCCATCTATAAAAAGACAGATTTCTAAACTGTGCCAGCAAACACATCTTATATGGATAGATGTCCTACCTACCGCACTACTGTGAATCAGGACAACACCAAGAGTAAGGGAAGGGGCGAGACCCTTTGAGATTTTGTATGGAAAACCTTATCCTGTAAACGTTATCACTGCACATGGTGATCAGGTGCACGGGGAAGGAGAGGGGGAAATGGTGAATTATCTGTTATCTCTTCTGTGGGTTTTATTATCCTTACACCAGTGAAGGTGAACGGAGTCGACTCGTGTACCCACTCTACTCGAGTAAAGAAAGCGCCAGCAGCAGGACCATGGACTGCGGAACCAGCAGGAGATCTCAGACTAAAGCTTTCTAGGGTGTGATGAATCACACTTAGAGCTCAGGAAAGGCCTATCTCGAGCTAGAGTCCTCACAGGGATTAATTTTTCTTTGTAGAAGATACTGCTGTTATTTCCTATTGTTTTAAGGTACATTTGTAAACATACTGAACTCTTTAGATATGGAACAAAAAATGATCAAGAAAATGGATAAAATGTTAGTTTGTATACTAATTATCAGTTTGTTAATTGTTGTATGTATGTATATAGTAATGCAATGTGTTTGGAAAGGCTGTTCTAGTCCAAGAAGACAAAGTTATGAGAAAGTGAGACTAATACAAGGAAAAGCATAAAGGTCCCCTTCTGTAAGTCTCAAAGGGGGTACTGATGACTAACTGTTCGAGGATTTGTTACAGGATACTGACATCAGGCCTCAAGATAAGGTGATGTGCATCCTTGCAAATCCACAACCAGGGAACAGTTGTCACGATAAGGGGACAGACATACTTGGGCATCAGCAAAATTCCTCAAATCAATGCCCCTAAAGTCAACTATCTCATTATAATGTGAAAACCACATCTCCAGTGCTGAAAACACCCCCTCCCCAGATGAAGACTCTTACTCACCGAGCATGCATAGGAAATTTAAGGAGAACTGTATCTTTAAACAAAGGTGAGAAGAGAACTAACCAAGTAGTTAGGAGGGTATGGCTGATAGGCGGAACTACCATTTTTAACCTTATAAATATGTGATGCGACTGTAACCAGGTGTGCTAGCTTTGTGGAGCTACCACCTAGCACCCCCCTCTGCGCAGAAATGAATTAAACAAGTATCTCGACTCTGTGTGGATTGGATTTTGTACACCAGGTAAACGTACCCTGATTTTTGGGACAACAACCACAGCCCCAAAACAATGTCATCACTTCAGAGAATTCACAGAAACAGTGAAGGTCTATCTGCTCTAAGCCAGCTGCTTCAATTGTTCCTTGGTACTGGGAGCAGCAGGTGCCACCTTGGCTCTTTGATGAGGATCAAAGATCCAGAAACCGAACAGAAAAGCAGGAGAAAACTAATCAGGCATTCTTTAAGTAAATGAAAACGTTGAGATTTACATGGCTGCTTGTTTCCTGCATGATGGGGCACGGTACACCTAGCATCTTTTAAAAGATGAGTGTCCACCATCACACTTTCCTGGCTTTTGTACTCCTGCCTACCAGCCGGCAGTCCAGCGCTGCTCTGCTCCTCGGGACAGAAGCGCTCAGCATCCAAACCCCGCAACAGCCGTCGCTTCAGGCATTCGGGGCGACTGGCACCAGTCACCCCTCCACTACCCACAGGAATGGAGTGACAGTACCTAAAAAATAAAGCAGGCAGCCAAAACGTTTTGCTTAAAAGCAAGACTCATTTTGACAATAAGCAGCCCCCCTGTAGATCTCCAAAAATGTAAGCCCTTAATGGAAAACATGTTTTTTATCAACTGATTGGAAAAATTAAGCAAACTATTCCCAATTATTGCAAAATTGTTCAACTTGCCTTCAGTTTCCTATCAAGCCCAGCTTGTATAGTTTTATACCAGGCTTAAAAAGGTTTACACGTATCTACTTTTTCTTGGCATTTCCTCAGAGGGGTTTAAGTTTAGTATTACTAATAAAAGATTCGGAGAATTAGCTGCCAGAGACTGGAGATGTCTAACTTAGGAATGTCTGCATCCTTGAAAGCCAGGATGCACTATGGCCCAAAAACCACATTAAGAACAAACGAAGACAAGATTTCTATTGTTTGTTTTGCTAGAGACATAAATGCTACATTTAATAGGAAAAAAAGGGAAGTGAATACACTGCTTTTTACATACCGATGCCTGCAGGCATACAAAAACATCATTAGCGTTCTCTTCACCTAAAAGAGGTCAGTGCATAAACCACATAAAGCAAAGTTACTTTCTTACTGCGACACAGACAAAACTCCAAAAAGGAAACACTTTATTATCAAGAAGTATTGTCCACAAAGTTATACATCTAACCCTCAGTCTTATTTTAGAAAGTCTCCTTGGTAATTTGTCTGTGCTTTTGAAAAAGCAAGTAATATGTTTTGAATTATAAGAGGTTACAGGGACATTTTTGTGGTAAATTTGGACTTTCATTTGCAAAAAAAACCTTCAGTGCTACAGCAATCCTTTCGGAAATAACATTTTTTTGTCATTGCTAAGCACTTTTCAACAAAGTTTAATAGCTACTGTTCCAAGGAGCTGTTTACATCCAGCTTTAAAAGAATACCGGGGTACTTATGGCTCTGCAAGCAAAAGGAAAAGCAGCACGGCATCTTTTTGATATTTTGAGAAGCACACAAAAGACAGTATATTCCCTGCAATATGCAGAGGCAACAGTTTTTCTAAGCAAGTTCACTGAAAGACTCCCGGTGCTCAGGGTCTGGTGTTCTGGGATTTTTCTGGAGCCCAAAATTATACTTAAGGCTCTTTGAGTCTTCTTTCATTTGCTCCCCTGGTCTTTACACCCAGGATCGAGACGGAAGAAAACAGAAAACATGCTGGTAGTAAGAAGTGGAAGACACTATATCTAGCCTCAGAAGTTTATAAACTCGCTATCCAGTTGCTTTATAAACAGTTCATGGGAAGAGAGGCCTTCAAACAATGGTAGCTGGATTTTTCCTTTGAAGGTGAAATCTACTCTATCATTCATTCTTGTAAACAAAATAGCCTATTTAGCTGAAGCTTAGCAATATGACTAAAAGTTTTACTGTAAACAGCTGAAAGATGTCTAGCCACATGAAAGCTTCATTGTGCTCTTGATAACCATGATGTAAAGGCTTTTACAACCATCAGAGTTTTTGGAGGCCGACACGCCTGATTTTACCACCTCAATATACCATAGAGGAGCTCTCCTGAAAGAAAGCTGCACTGTTCATACAGTAGGAAAAGAGAATTTTTTGTTTTGGTTTGTTTTTCTTTGCTGTTCATCATGAGACAGCCTTTACTGCCATCCAGTAAGCTGCTAAAATACGGGTTCTCATTACTCCTTGGCTGTTTTGCTTCCCAGACAGAACGATGCAGTACATTGCTTGAGCCCCCTTTAGTTTCCCTACTGCAAGATTGTCATAGGCACTACAAATAAAACCCAGTACAATGATGAAGGCACTGACCAGTCTGATGCTTATAATGGAAGACGGATATGAAAAGGGAACCTTTTCAGACAGTTTCAGCTGGTGTCCAAAGTATAATTCATTTGAGGGGTAGCAATGCACACCTCCTCTACACCAGAAGAAGACTGAAAACCTTTTCATCAGGAGCCCCATAATAAGAAGACTTATGCAAAGGTCCTCAGAAGTTCCAGTGACACACTGCTAAAGTCAGCTTGCTCTAAATAGAGCACGCAAGATTGCATGTGTACAGGGGCAAGCACAAAAATGCAAACTTAAAACATTATGTTTGGAGATGGAGTTAGACATACTAAACATTCACCTCTTGCAGCACATCAAATACCACATATTGCAGAGGGTCCTGCCACAAATCTTCTCCAGTCTTTATTTCACAGGAAGATGTAGCAAGCCTTCAAGGCTTCCCAAATTAAGTTACATCAGCCTCAGATGGGAAGAAATCAGAATACTATAAGCAAATTCTTCTCCACCTGAACAACCTCAGACAGGATGGCATGGGGCCAGGCTCTGTCCAAACCCAAGAGCGCACGAACTCCCCCAGGCATGGACCCAGTATGGAACCAGGAAACTACTTGAACAGATCAACACGATAATCAGCAGATACAGCATACCAAACCTCCTACCATGACAAAGTTTGTGTAGGCTCCATAAATTAGACATTTAATACAGAGGCAGTGTCTTTGTTGAAATTTGTATGGCATTTCTTCCATGTCAGAAGGAGGAACTGGGGAGAAAGTACACGAATGCTTGTCAGAAAGTTCTCAGACATGTTAACAGATCAGTGCTGTGGGAGAAATTGGTAAACATTGGCAGTGGATAAGCTGTGTTTCCGAGGTCAACAGGAAAGAGGCAGAGAGATATGTGAGGCAGATAAAACAGAAAGCAGAAACAATCTCTGCAGATATACTTTGAACAAGCACATGTGGGAAAGGGGGGTTTGCCAAGGTGTAAGACAAGGAGTGAGCACAAAAATCAGTGCAAAAGTGACTCTAGGCAAGAGATTTAGCTCTGTGTATAGCTCAGACGGGGGTCTGACACATTGCAGGGGAAAGAACAAGATCTGACTTCGAATGCAAAGGCCTAGAAAGGACCAAGTCAGTTGGTGCAGGCAGACCAAGTGAATTGCTGTCCAGAAGAGCTCACTCGCTCCAGCCTAAGGAACTCCAGCTGACTCACTGAGCAAGGCTGAAAAGATCACATGGAGATCAGAGAAGACATCTCCACCATTGGGAGAGCTGAAGGCACATGAACAGACACTTCAGCAAGGGGGAAAGTTGGGCAGAGGTGTCCATCTGTACAAAGAAGGTACTGAAGGCAAGTTGAGAGACAGAAGTCACCAAGGATGACCAACAGGATACTGCAATTATAAAAAAAATAGCCAGGAAGTCAGCAAGAGGAGAAAGGCAGGGTCAGGTGGGACAGCGGTTCTTGGAGGGACACCGAGAGTCAACAGCTGACACCCTGGAGCACAGCAAGAAACATCCAAGGATGAGAAATGATATCAAGGCTGGTAAGCGGCTGTCTAGGGACCATGTAATTGGTTTAATGCCATATTTTCACCCAACAGCCAATGGTACATTTTTCTGGAAAGAATGCTCTGGATCAGGCCAGCCCAACAGTCACACACCAACCGTTGTCTGAAGTTCCACCTGTCTCAAGGCTGGCAGACCAAAGCAGGCAAATGGCAGCAACAGGGCAGACCACTGCCAACTTCTAAATCCAGAGGGGATGGCTAGCAACATCACAGCAACCAGGAAACACGTGCTGCAAAACACTTCAGCAGACAGGTAAACAGGACAGAACACAATAGTCATGAGACACAAATATTCCAACAGTGTTCACGGAGAAAATTTAAAGCCTGCACAGAAAAATGCTCTGAAATTAGAGGGGGCAGAAAAGAAAGCACCATCACCACCAAGAGTTGAAGCAAGAACAGACTTGTTACGCCCCAACACTAGTCACACTACTCATGAGCCCGAGAAGTAAGGCACTGCAAGACCTCCTATGATTACAGTGGTGGGTCTTCCGGCTTACCATTAACAACTGTTTTATTTAAAAGGTCTTCACATGATCCTCCCACCCCCTTCTCCCTCACCTTCTCCTTGCTGGGCTCTGACATTATGTTACCTGTTATCTATCGAAACCCCTTCCCACAAACAGAACCCGTCCCAAGTCAGCTTGCAGCAGCTGGGCCCGGCGCAGGGCAGGTGAGAAGAACGCTAGCTGAAAGAACTCCCAGGAACGAGAAAAACCTCATTCCTGGAAAAAGACAGAGGTTATCTGAGGAACAGTTTAATGGTTTAGATTTGAAGAAAAAAAGTCTTTTCAACACGTTAAATCTATCTAGTGCTCCTTTTTCACTCCCGAAGATAGAACAGCCTCATACCCAAGCTGTTCTCTTAGCATCTGAAAGCACCACAATGCAAACTTGCTTCTTCTCCTGGTCTGTTTAAGAGAAACATCAGTACGTGATAGCAGTAGCTGAGCTGAGATCTCATCGGCGCTAACCAAAAAGCCCCGAAAGGAACAGAAATCTTCTTCTAGAATTGTATTTCTGCTGAGAACTGGAAATGAGCATTTGCTACACAGGGACACGCAGCTCCCTTGTTTAACGCTTACAGGCAACAGGCAAACCAGCGTTCAGACATCTGCTTTCTTCTCCCCCCTCTCAGAACTTCTTCATTCCATAAAAAGATGCAATCATGACCCAGGGACTGAGAAAGAAGAGTGATGATGTAACAGTCAAATATCTAGCGAGATCTGCATCTCTCAAAGGAATTTGAGTGAGTGAAGGGGACATGTTCAGGTAGTGTAAACGCCTGCTCAGCCTGAAAGGAATGCAAGGGGTTGGTGGAGCAGCAGACCAGTAAAACCACCTAAAGAGGCAGATTTTTGAACATAAGTCAATACAAAGGACTCTTGACTAAAGAACACCACGAGACTCACTGGAAATATTAGCTAATGTTTACTACAAGAATTTGGCAGATCTTAGCCAACATTTAGCTAGTGAAATTCAGAAGGTGATGATAAACTACTTTAGTTAAGACGATGCAGGTTATACAGGCCATCTCAAACCTGTGGTAGTCAAAACCAAGAACAGAATTTTACTTTACAATAGCACAAACAGATGCACCACCCACTCTGAGGATGTTCAGGACCTGTATTACTGCATCAGAATCTACAAAATAATCATAGAGAAGAGGCACGGATGAAAGTAAAAAGGCTGCTGAGGAATTCCTAAATTACCAGCTGACTTTTTGTAGATATCCTTTGTGTAAATAGCAGAAAAAAAATTATTAAAAAAAAGATGCAATAAGGAGCGTCTCCTATTGAGTAGTTCAAAACAGTTCTGGTTACAAAACTGATTCTGTCGGGCTTTTTCTTCACACCTGATGCCGTGTGATGTGAATGTTCCTCCCCAGCTCACTGCTAGCTAGCTAGCTACAATCACATTTTGTTATCTGTGCTCTGACAAGTACCATAAATGCAGCTCGGTGTCAGCTGGCAAGCCAAGACCAGCCGGGTCTGGTGCACAGCATTACCAGCATGAGAATTTAAAACTGTAAGTTACCCGAAAGACTAATCTCATTCATAAATCTGACCTCGTATGTTATTCAACACCCACGTGTTAAAATTATTAAACACTACCTCACCCACGCCGCTATAAAAAGACTACTGTAAAATTTCACTCTTGAGAAACGAAGGTATTCATTAAGTCACGGAGGGACAGACGTGGCAAAAGAAGATTCAGTGAAACTATGTAAACGCAGCACATTTGGAGGCAAAACAAATTGCAGGCGGGACACCGTCTCATTCAATGCTTCGTTCATACGAACGCTGTCGGGAAACACAGAGCCCACCCGCAGCAGCTATCGGTTTCCGTAAGCTGAACGGGAAGTCCCTGCAGAAATCAGCAGGCTGGCCGTGATCCTCCCTTTTGCTACTTACGTAGTTAGGATTTGCTTTGTAAGCGAGATCAATGGCCTTTTCCATCTATGAAGATCAAGCTGGACCCTGTCCAAGCTCCTAAGTCAAATTTTGATGGGCTAAGGGGAGTTATCATTCCATTCATTCCGAATTCTGACACGACAGCTCTCTGCAAGCTGAGCAATTCTGCAGAAGCCAAGAAGCCCTGATGAGACTTCACTGCTGACCGGCCGTCCCAGCAGCAGTGGGGAGCGTCCTGCAGCACCCGTGGTGGCAGGCACCCCTCTCCAGCAAGAAAGCAAACTCTTCCCAGCAGCTTCTTAATTCAACACCACATGAACAATTCAAATATTCATATCTATTTAAAATGAGGAAATCAAAATGGCTTAAAGGCATGAAAAGCTTGTTCATTAAGCATGAATATTTCCTTACCAAAAGCATGAAGGAAACCAAGCATGCACATAATATTTCCTCTGCCAGGATTAAAGATACTTTATTACACAGTGTGAAGCCAAACCTCTCCCACCACAACCTCAACCAAAAATATGAATGTGTAAGATGGTGCTCAAAAGATAAGAAAGCTGGTGTAAAAACATTAACACAATATTGACAGCACCCTTTGCTCCAATGCTTTAAGTAAGATTCACTCAACAGAAAAGCAGACAGGGTGCTATACAGGTGAAGAACCGAATGCTATCAACGATCCACATCCTGCTGAGAAAGGACTGTTTCCAGTGTATTTATGGGGACACTGATCCTCTGAAGACGGGAACAAATAAAAGTGTTTGGTCAACCCCAGAACTTCTGTGTGTTTTGCCAGACCTGTTGAGGACAGATAGAAGGAAAATAACCCAGTCTCCAGATCCAGAGGATACTAAACTGCAAAACAAGTTTGGCCTTTCAGAACTGCAAGATCAGTGAATTTTGCGTATTTACACAAAATCCGCCCTTTGATATCACCTACTGAAAGGGGCTGCTAACAACTGCATAACAGCTCCTTTTCAGGTCACGGGGGCAATTACAAAGTCTATACTTTTTCAGCACCATCTTCAGCTTCTTGTAGCCAAAACTGCCTCCTCAGGAGACTGCTGTAAGCCCAAGAGGCTAACAGCTATTCTCACCGACCATCCAAAACACAAGCTGGATCATTTTTAAGACTGACAGATACTACAGATTCAACCCACTACATCATTCAGAAGAAAAATATGTCTTTTTTTAATCTTTTTCTTTTTTTATTTTTTTGAGAAAGAGGCCCGAAAGGCATAGCCTACACGTAACTGTCTCAAGAAAATCCCTTCAAGGTAGCCCTCTGCAGCATTTGAAGCTCAGTTCCCTGTTTCCGTTTGCTACAACTTTCTTGTAGGACTACAGCCTACGCCTCACCTTTGCCTGCACAGCAAACACTTGCCTCGGCAGCAAACACTTACAGAAAATTCTCAGAGAAATAGATTTTCTTTACAGATTCTTGATACCAAAAATACTATTAATCACAACAAATATTATCTGTCTTTCAAAAGTATCTGCAATAAATATGAATTTAGAATGGCTGCCTTAGTTTAGGATAGCTTTGAAAACGCTGGAGTTTGCACTGTAAGAAATAGTTGAGAAACAGTAGAAAAAACACGTTTGCATATTTTTAACTAAATACAGAGCTGTGTTTTTATTAAGTGTTGCTTTAAGAGGTCAGAAATCACAATGTGTGCAGGGAGACAACTGCAAGGACTATCAAACTGTAGTTCTTCGCACCACATCCTCAGGCGGGTTGGGATGACCAGGATATCTGAGCAGCAAGCACAGCCTTCCACATTGGGTTTCATGCTGGAACTAGTTCAAAAAAACAGGAGGAAAACAACACAAAATTCATGTTATGATCATTACACCTTACCAGGAGCCTTCAGCGTCTTCCTTTTATGCATCCTTGAATTCTTTAATAACCTCAACAAAGGTCTATTATGTTCCCAGGAGGGGATTTGCACAACGCTTATGAAAAATGAGCAACTCGCTAGAAATCAGGAAGAGATGAGTCAAGCAGCACCTGCTCACAAATTAGATGGGAGAACAGCAAGCCCTTGAGCACACAGCTCATATGGGACTACCCGGAACGCTGCCCTGCCGCTGTGATACAGAATGGTCTGCTTTCTTCCTGCATTTCAACGTGGCTTTCCACTCCGCGCCTCGGCTGCGATGCAGAGGCGTTGGGTTTACCCACACATCATCTCACCGCCCGGCACGGCGCGCATCACGTCTTACTCTCCTGCAAAGCATCTGAGACCCTGGGAGGAGAAGCTAGTCTGAAGTTATTCCTGAAGTTATTACTAAGACTGCAGAACAGATAATTCAAGCTACCTCTTTGCACGCCATAGATACCAGTGTTAAAGCTCTGAGTTTTGATTTGTTTATGAAGATAAATGCTAGTTGTACAGGGTAGTGCAATAAGTGGTCTTTGCAGGATAATACATGAAAATCATATACAAAACACAGTATTTCATACTTGTGAAAAATAACCTTCTTGCCCTCTTCCTTACAAGAAAATAAATTAAAAATGATAACTGTTATCACTTGAAATTTTCATTATGGTGTGATGAAAAACAAGGTGATGTACAGTTTGGTGTTTCTCTTCCTTACCGAAAAGTTCACATCGCAAGTTTCATCTACGCCACAATTTCTGCAAAACATGAGCAACTCCTGCGGGACCACTGCTCCCTTTCCACCAGCACCGTCCCCCTCCACCTGCTGTGGAACAGTCACAGCCACGTTAAGTCCCAACCACCCACTGAAATGAAAGCGCTTCCACAAGTCCGGAGCAGGACGTTCTCCCTTACATTCCAGGCGGGTAACACTGGGAGCAGAGCTAAATACTGGCTCTCGAACGCCAGTGCGAGGACCGGAGAGCTGTTTGACATTATAAAGACTCCGTGTTTTAAGGAGTCTTCCAATCAACCTTACATCCTCTGATAGGAATTGAAATGCCCACTACTGCTGCAGTTATCAGCCTGCCCAGGAAGGTCAATAGCGAGCTGGTTGAAGGGAACGCCAGACGATCTGCTCAAGTGCAGACTGCTCAAATGCGGCTGGTAATAATAATTCACCCTTACAACCACTTAAGGAACAATTATCTGCCAAAGCTTTGGAGCTTTTCTATAAAGAAAGCAAGCCAGCTACTGACTCCACACTAACTGTTCCAATAGTCCTGCCTTTTTTTTTTTTTTTTTTAATTATTCTGATGACTAAGAATCACAGCCAGACGCTGGGACGAAGCCCACTCAGAACTGAGGAATTCAAGGACCAGATGACTTTTATTTACAATTAATGTGTAACACACAGTGACTGCTTGAGTGTCCACCTGAAATGGCCAGTTTACTAAGTAGCTGTAAAACATGGCCATGAAAAAATACAAACACCATGACATCCTGGCTGAATCAGTACACGAACCTAAAAACAACAGGGCATGAAGGGCAGGGATTAGGAAATGAGGTAGTAAATTCACACTGCGTCCATCCACCTACCCAGGCGGGTACTCACATCGACGCACAAATCAGCCACACTAATCCAGCCCATGTCAACACCACTAAATTCAAATATTAAAGTAATAAAAAGTGCAACTTCACCATCTCTCTTTTTCCCACTAGAGACATCCTTGGGGAAATATCCTTGCATGCACCGAAACTGGTATGATTTCAATTCCACCCACATCTGGGCTCACTTGGGAACTAAATCCAGCACAACCCGTCTCGGGTCAGGCAGTGACCCCGAACAAAAATAGCTCTGGCAGAAATCTGGATTTACGGAACAGGGTGGAGTCCATCCAAATGTAAACTGAACAAACCCGCCACTTGAAGTTAATGACACAGAAGCAACAATTTCTCCATTCTGTTCAGCGCACGACAGGCACAAAGGCAACTCCTGCCGTCCGTGCAATGTGACAAAACACAACGTGACATAATCAACCCTTGAACAGGTCAGAATCTCCAGTGTAATTTGGGTCTGACACAATTTAACATGTATCAGCAGCAAGAGTTAATTACCATCTCCAAACAGGTAAAAATAAGAGAAGCAAATGTTGCTTAGAATTGTAGTAACACCAGCAGCGAAGCGGGGGCCGCAGGCCAGGGCCACAGCTCCACCAGCAGCACCAAACTGGGCTTAGCAGAGTTTCGCTGTCCTACTGAAAAGCCACACTTTTGGTGTACTCAGATTAGCGTTCCCAGATGTCCCAGTGCACACAAGCCTAAAGGGGATGATGACAGCACCAAGGTTAGAAACATTAACGGTATTAATTTTGTTTTAACAAAAGATTACTCTTGCCCACAGCGCAGACACGAGACACCCTTGAAGCACAGGCAGAACTCTGCCTGCAAACTGCAGATTACGGCCAAAGTAACACGTGTTCCGTGCAAAAGAAACCGGAGTTTGAACTGGTGTCACAAGGAGAAGCCCAGTTTTGAGTACCAGTGACCAGGGTACTGGAGCTAAAGGGACACTTGATGGTGCATTAGACTGCATGCAACGGGGGGGTGGGGTGGGGGGGTGGAATCAAACTACGTATCAATTGTAGGATCCAGAATTGCCAGCTTGTTCTACTTGTCCTCTTTTGTACAAAATTAGCAAAGTTTGCTGATGCAATGCACCTCTCCATAAATTAATTTCATTCCTAAATGCACGCTATGTTGATTTTTAAGTTATCTACCAATCCATTTCCAATTAGATTCCTAGTACACATTAACCAAAGAACAAAGTTACGTGCAAGTTTCCTGCTAATGACTTTGTTTGTAAGCCCTTTGTAACACAACTAGAGTGTCATGGCATGTACAAATGAGAAACAAATTTAAGCTTTTAGAGGCACCGCAAAATTTATTTAAATCTGACACTTCCTCACGTTCAAAGCTCAACAGTTCACATTATGTTTTTCATAATATTTAAACACAAATGCCCTCCCTACTCAAATAGAAATCCAAAACATAAAATAAAAAATAATACAAAATATGCTGGTTGTTATTACATCGCACACTCCCAGGACCTGAGCCCTGACCTTGCAGCACGGCAGAAGACGGGTACACTCCCGTAGCCAGTTGTGTAGCACAAAGGTTCCTGAGCACTCAGTGACGCAGCCAAACCTCAAAATCCACAGATTTCATCCAGAGGAGACATACAATTGCCTGAAAGAGCTTAATTTTCTCCATACTCAGTAGTTTTATGCCAGCTGAGGAAGCTTAGCCCACCTCTCTTCCCTTGGCTACTGCCACAGCCACTCACAGGCACGTCCAACAACCGCCCAGCCCTGACAAGTCACTGATTTCCACCCCCACCAGAATGCAAGGGGCAGGAGAGGAACAGGCGGTAAAGCCCGAGCAAAACTGGGATGGGATGAGGCACCACCAATAAGTCACATTTTTATCCCAAAGGCTTCCCTTTGGCAATTCTCAAATCCTTGCACAAGCTGAGGCATAAGAGTTTATCAGGAAGAGCTCACATGAATCTTTTATAATGGAAAGTGAAAGGCAGCCGCAGACTTAGGGTCCCCACCGGCTGTGCTCTCTATCAGTGCTGCTCGGGATTGAGTCGTACTTCACAGAGGAAACAGGGAGGAAAACGCAGATCTTCCCAAAGCCCATCGCTTCTAGAAGGGAAATAAAACCACAAAGATAACGAAACGTTAACGCCGTGAATCCGCACCAGCGAACGGCTGGAGCAACCTTGGACTTGGTGACTTTTATTGCTGTTTTATTTTCCCCTCTCAACTTTGCACGCAGGGCAGCACAGGCGAGGCACCTGTCAGCGCGGAGGTGTCGGTGCCGGAGGCTGCAGCGCCGAGGCCTGGGAGAAGAAGATGGAGGCTTTCCAAAGGGGTGACACAAACCCCCCCCGCCGACCCAAAGGCAGGGTTGGTGCTCCCCGTCTGCACCCCGGGCACCCTCGCACTCACTCAGCTTTCCGAAGTTTCAGATTTTACGCGAATTTCCCCTCTTTTCGAGGAGTTTGGTGGCAGCGAGGCGGGGGCTTGAAGCTGAGGGGGCCGCTGCCCTCACACCTCCCTCAGCGCCGGTTCGGCTCGCTAACCCGGCACAACACACCCCCACACCGGGGGGGGGGGGGTAAAACCGGGGAGGACGAGGCCTCCCAACCCCTCACACACCCTGAGGAGACTTGGGGGGGGGGGCAGGGGGTGTCGTTCCACCGCCCTTCCCGCCCCTCACACCGCGCCCGCCTCCCCGGAGCTCACCTCAGCCGCAGGTTGGCCATGAACTCGGGCATGGTGACGGCATCCATCAGCACGAAGTCGGCTTTGCCGAACTCCAGGCTCTCCTGTTCCGCCATGGCGGCGGCGGCGGCGGCGGGGACCGGGGACGGCCCGGGCTCGCGCCGCTCCGCCGGGTGCCCGCCTGGCGCCCGCCGGGGCCCCGCCTCACCTGTGAGGCGGGGCCCCGGCGGGCGCCAGGCGGGCACCCGGGCCATGCGCCCCCTGCCGGCCCGCGGAGAGCACGCAACCCCCTCCCCGCCCACCTCCGCCGGCCCCGCCCCTCGCCCAGCGCCGGGGGGATCAGGCGCTCCCTCTGCTGGAGAGAGGCGCGTACTGCACCCCAACTAGGGGGGGCTGCACCCGAGGAGACACCCCCCCACCTCAGGGTGCTTCAGGGATGGATCCTGCACCCCGCGGAGCCCCTACCGGGGGGGGGGTCTTGAATACCAAGGTCGGGGGGATGGGTGCAGCGGGGCCAGATCCCGCACCCCAGGGCCCCCCCGCGCCTCTCCGTGGGCTGCACGGAACGACCCCCACTCGGGTCCTGCACCCAAGCACCCCCCCTAAACACCCTGAACGGTGGGGTGTTGCGGGGACACCCCCCCAGCTTATCCTCCTCAGGGTGGGGCCACATCCTGCACCCACTGCCCCCCCCTTTCGCTGCACCCCAACGCCTTGCACCGCAGAAGGTGGTCCTGCACCCAGAGACCCCCCCCCCACCGCTGGGTGCCACCGGGCAGGGCCAGGTCCTGCACCCTGGAGACAACCCCCCACCCCAGGGCCCGATCCTGCCCCCAGCACCCCTGGGTGCCCTCCCAGACCCCGCTCACTCCAGCACCCCCAGAACCCCCAGAAACCCCCCAAAATAAGCCCAGAAAAAAACCACCCAAAAGACCCCGCAGGAGCACCTGGGCACCTCGAGGTCTGCTGCCAACCCAGGACCAGCCGCCTGGTTCCAATTCACCTCCCTAATTAGGGTCAGGGTACTAATTAGGGCAACAAGGCCGGGGGAAGACCTGGGAGCAGACACAGCTTCGCTTGGAGGAGCGTTTTGGGTGAGAATCGCTGGGTTGGGTGCAGGAGCCACGGGGTGGGGTGGCCATCCCTGTCCCCTGTTCCTCTCTCTGTCCCCATCCCTGTCCTTGTCCTTCATCCCTTTGCCTGTCCCCATCCCCGTCCCTCTCTCTGTACCCATCCCTGTCCCTTGTCCCTCTCTCTGTCCCTGTCCCCATCCTCATCCCCATCCCCTCTCTCTGTCCCTCGTCCCCGTCCCCATCCTTGTCCCCATCGTTGTCCTTCTCCCTGTCCCAGTCCCCATCCTCATCCCCAGGTGGGTGCCCAGGGGCTGCAGCCCCCAGCTGACAGCATCCCCCCCCCCCCATCCCCCCCTGCTCCCGGGGGAGGACAGGGCTGGGGCAGCCCCTGCAGGTGGGGGGGGGAACACCCCCAAACCCCTTCTTTGTGCTTTGCTTTCCGGGTGCGCTCAGCTCTGCGGGAGGGGAGGTTTCCAGCCTTGTTTCACGCCCCATGCTGAATGATTTTTCTGTGATTGCGAGTGCCTAATTTGCATGACGCTAATTGCACGGCCTGGGAAGCCGGGGTGGGGCGAGGTGCCGGGGTGAAGGTGGGGTGCTGCTGCCGGGGCCGAGCTCCGCTCCCCCCGCGCAGAGAGCGGGGTGAAACCAGTGCTGCGTGCGGGCAGCAGCGATGGAGCCGGACCCCTCGGCCCTCCCGAGGATGAGGACGAAGGCAGCGGCCGGGCGTGCCTGGGAGAGCCTCCTCTGCCTCCGTCCCTGCAGGCAGAAGAAGAAGGTGGCTTACTCCACCTACATCCACAAGCTCCTCAACCAGGTACGCTCCAGCTGGGCTTGGGTGCAACCACCTGCTTTCCAAGCTTGGAGCCATCACGGTTGGAAAAGACCTCTGAGATCCCCAAGTCCAACCGTCACCCCAACCCCACCACGCCTGCTAAACCATGTCCTCAAGTGCCACATCCACACGGTGCTTGAACCCCTCCAGGGATGGGGACTCCACCACCTCCCTGGGCAGCCTGGTCCAAGGCCTGACCACTCTTTCAGTGAAGAAATTTTTCCTGATATCCAATCTAAACCTCCCCCAACTCAACTTGAGGTCATTGCCTCTCATCCTATCGCTGTTACCTGGGAGAAGAGACCAACCCCCCCCCCACTCCCCCCTCCTGTCAGGCAGCTGTAGAGAGCGAGAAGGTCCCCCCTCAGCCTCCTCTTCTCCAGACCAAACAGCCCCAGCTTAGCTTGGTCTTCCACATATCCAAGCCTGGATGCTCATCTGTTAGCTGAACCTGGAAGCTTTTGACTTAAAATGAGGGTGCGGTGGATGGGGCTGGGGGGGCTCTGCCTGAGCCCTGCCTGCAGCCCCCTGTGCTGATGCTCTCATGGTTGCTCTCCACACAGACGCCGTCCACCGGAGCCTCCTGCCTGGCTGCTGCCGCCCTCGCTGGCCTGGGCAGCCCTCAGCTGCTCAGGGACGTGGCGCTGGAGGCCACCTGGCTGTCCCGCCGCGGCCAGAGAGGCCACCTCAGCCACCGGGACGTCCTGCTGGCCATGAAGCTGGTGCTGCTGCGTGAGCTCTCCAAGCTTCCTCCAGGATCCCCAAGCTGTGAGCTACCACTGAAGGAACCCGGCAAGACAGGACAGTCTTAAGAGTATTTTAATGTGGTTTTGGTAAATAAAGTATTTATTAGCATTGTTTAGCGGAGCCTCCTACCTGGGCTGGCAGCTGCCAGCATCGAGAGGAGCAGCTGGCCTTGGACCACCATGGGTCTGGTGGCCCGTGTGCCCCAGGAAGGGTGCAGAGGGAGGGTGCTTGCACACAGCCGCCTCGGTGAACATTTGCAGAGCAGCCCTGCCACCGGGTGAGCCACCCTGGGAGGTCCGAAGGGCACTGCCCTGCCAGAGAAACCTCCCTGCTCTGACAGCCCGGGGGCAGCTGGAGGCCTCCTGGCACCAGATCTGGCCCAGAAAGGGGTCGTTATTCCAAGTCCTGGGGGAACATCAAGCTTGGAGAGCAGCCGCGTCCCCTGGTGATGCTCGTTAGGTGGTGGCACTGAGAGATTTGTTTCCAGGCTCTCTATGGAGCCTGCAGAATCCCAGCATGGTGGGGGTTGGCAGGGCCCTCTGGGGGTCACCCAGCCCAACCCCCTGCCCAAGCAGGGTCACCCAGAGCAGGGGGCACAGCACCGCGGCCAGGCGGGGCGGGAATATCTCCAGAGAAGGAGACTCCACAGCCTCCCTGGGCAGCCTGGGCCAGGACTCCGGCACCCTCAGAGGGAAGAAGTTCTTCCTCAGGTTCAGCTGGAGCTTCCTCTGCTTCAGTTTGTGCCCGTTGCCCCTTGTCCTGCCACTGGGCACCACTGGGAAGAGTCTGGCCCTGTCCTCCTGACACCCACCCTGCAGATATTTGTAGGCATTTCTAAGGTCCCCTCGCAGCCTTCTCTTCTCCAGGCTGACCAAGCCCAGCTCCCTCAGCCTCTCCTCATAGGAGAGATGCTCCAGTCCCCTCCTCATCCTTGTAGCCCCTTCACGTGCCGGTCCCCCTGTGCCTCCTGCCTGCAGCTCCAAACCCAGCCATGGGGATGGGTGGGATGCCTGGCAATGCCTGGCCACCTTCAGTCCCGTGTGGGGCTTCTCAGCCCCAGCTAAGTGCCACCAGCTCCTGGCAGTGCTGGAACACCCTCCCTGCCTCAGCCTTTCCAGCTGTTGAGCTGCTCCTCCCAGGAGCACGGGCAGGAGGCTGGAAACGGGACAGATCCTTCCAGAGGGACCTGGCCCTCACCATCTTGTGATGCTGGCATGAGCTGAAGGTTGTGCAATGCCTCTTCAGTGGGTTTGCAGTGGGAGGTGGTGACAGGTCTGCCTGCCTCCGAGCTGGTGGGCCACCATCAGTGTCTGGGGGACTTGCTGGACCGCGTGGTGGCAGAGATGGTAGCGGGCGTCACTGGTGTAAAGCAGCTCATGGGTGTGGGTGATGGTAGCTCTGGCTGTGTCCCCAGGCTGCTCCTATTTGCTCTCTGCTCTCTCCTGTGTGTACCTAGACCAGTGTAGCACGATGGGCTGTCACCTCCCAATGGGCTTTGGCTGTTTCCATATTAGATATCAGGATAACGGCTGCCTTCAAGGAGCAAGTCCTGTCCAGGAACTGAGGGTTCAGGAGCTGCTGCCCAGGAGAAGGTTGAGTTTTGATGCCCTGGTTGCTGCCTGTGCTGCCTGTGATGCACTCCTCGTTGTCATCCCCACGCTGAGGGGCTTCAGCTTGCCCCAGCCCTTGTTTTCTAGCAGCCCTGATTCTTTGGGTTGGATAGGGTTGGCTCAAATCCATGGATTTCGGGTAAACTCCGATAGGAAAGTCCTAGCTCTGGTAGAAGTAAGAGCTGCAGCTGACCTTGACTAAACACCCAGGCTGCCCCACAGCCCCAGGCAATGGTGACTCTCCCCACAGCATTCCTGGCCAGGGTCTGTTGGACCTGTCCCAAAAGCTCAGCAGAGGAGGAAGCCAAGGGCAAGAACACAAGGGCAAGGGCAGTGTCCTGCACCTGGGGAGGAACAACCCCAGGCACCAGCACAGGCTGGGGCTGACCTGCTGGAGAGCAGCTCTGCGGAGAGGGACCTGGGTGTCCTGGGGGACGACAGGGTGACCATGAGCCAGCAGCGTGCCCTGGGTGCCAAGAAGGCCAATGGGATCCTGGGGTGCATCACGAGGAGTGTGGACAGCAGGTCAAGGGAGGTTCTCCTTCCCCTCTACTCTGCCCCAGTGAGGCCCCATCTGCAGTGCTGTGTCCAGTGCTGGGCTCCCCACTTCAAGAAAGATGAGGAGCTACTGGAGAGAGCCCAGCGGAGGGCTACGAGGATGAGGAGGGGACTGGAGCATCTCCCCTACAAGGAAAGGCTGAGGGAGCTGGGCTTGTTCAGCCTGGAGAAGAGAAGGCTGAGAGGGGACCTTCGAAATGCTGTGACTCTGTGTACCAGACCCCAGCAGCTACACGTAATAGTCCATATTTGTTGTTTCTTCTGCAATTGCACTCTCTGTTCTCAGTTTCAGCCTCCTCCCTCCAGCCTATTAACAGGGAAACATCAGGATCTAAAGCCTTGATTCGAAAATGGAATGCAATGATTTATTCCCAGAGGGGAAGCGCCCTGTTGACACTGCACGCACCGTGTGGACACCCTTTAAAAATCCTCTGTCATCCCAAAAAGCAGCTCTGGTAGAAGCAGGAGGCTGAACCCCAAGCGACTGGGCCTGAAAGGGCTTTTCAGGATGGTTTTTTTTTAACTGTCGTCTATTATTGTCTTTTTTTAACTATGTTGGTGATAGAAACCTGGGCGGACTGAAGAAATGGAAGGGTTAAACATAAAAGAGGTGCTTTTTTCAGTCTGTAGATCCAAAATCAACAGAGAAAGACTTGTGTCCTTCAAGAGCTGTGAAGCAGGACCACGGCTCTCACAGTTTGCTTCTCCAAAGGATGGACTCGTGCCATTTGTGTTGCCTTTGCTCGGGATCTCAGCGGCCTTTCCAAAAACAAGATCTGAAACCAACCCAAGTCTCTCATCTGCAAAACACAGCTGTGGGTTTTACAGCTCCGGCTGGAGGCTTCTAAGCAGACGATCCTCAGTTCGGCAGCAAACAGCTTTGGAAAAACAAGCAGCGGGGCCGCTTCGCGCTCCGGCGTGGCTCAGTGTGAAAGGACGGGGAAAAACCCTGAAGAGCTGCTTCTCCTTGGCCCAGGCGTGCGGAGGGACGAGCACGCTGCCCCTCGCCGGGGTGCTGCAGGGCGATGAACTGAGAACCAGCCGCGGAGCACACCCCCGTGCCGGGGCAGGAGTCCTGCCGGGGAGTCAGAGCCAGCCGAGGGTTTGCTTTCAGAGATTTGATGGCGTCTGAGCTAATCGCAGAGAGCCAGTGGGGCAGGGCTGGGGCTGTGGGTGCTCTGGGCTCCCGGAGCTGGAGCGGGTCGGGGTGGGGGGTGCGTGTCGGCCGTGTGCCGACGCCAGGCACTGGCAAAGAGCCGTGCGGCGGCCGGCAGGTTGCTGGGGACAGCAAAAGGGACCTGGCTTGATGCCATCCTGCCTATGCAAAGCAGCCAGGAGCAGCCAGGGCACCTACGTCCCCCATCACTGCGGTGCCCAGATGAGGGGTCGTGGGGTGCAGCATCCCTGCCTGCCCCTCCCTGCTTGAACCCACCCCGCACCCAGCCGGCTTGGGGACCAGCGGGGCTGAGCTCGGGCATTTCCAGTGCACACAACGGCAGCTGCGTGCCAGTGCGTATCTGAGTTCAGCCAGGACATCTGTCTTAAAGTCCACCCAGGTGGGTCTGGACACATCCAAATCACATCTCTGGAGCCCACCGGAGATGAGGCAGAGACTCCCCTGCGACCTGGCTTCTCCCCGAGGTGGAAGGATGGACTTGAGGCCAACACAGATTGCTTAAACAGAGATTCCTCTGAAAGATGTTCTCTGATGCCTTAACTACTCATCTGGCTGATTTCCCTTTAAAAGCATGAGGTTTGCGTTTGATAAATTATATTGATACTTCATTTCTTCTTTCTTAGTTTTCCCTGATATTTCTTCTTCTGTTTCATTAGGCAGGTCACCTTCCTCCTTTCTACAGTTTCACTGCTGGTAAATGGCTACCGTGGGCCTCCCCAGCATTAATCACTTCTGGTGGGTAATGTATGCTGCTCCCTCTTCTCTATTTTTTTGAAAAGGGAAGTAGAAAAGAAAATCACACATCACATCAAAATTTCCAGTCTATCACACACACAGTAACGTTCTGGTCTTTGGCCAACGAGGAGGATGTTCAACTGTAAACAAAGTGCAATATTGAGTTCCCAGGCTTTTTGTAATCATATAAAGTGGACACTGTGTTTTCTTATATGGAGTTTTCCAGGAAACTTTATGAAGAGAGAAATGAGACTTCCCGAGTCTCTAGCGTGACTGTTGCACAAATTCATAGCAATTTATAATGGGAGAACACCATTCACATCCCCTTTCAGGACAGAGTGCGACAGAGCACGATATCCTGCAGAAGAACGCAGATAAAGCAGACTTCATAAGGCCTTTGCATCTAATAGAGGGAAATCTTTCCCAACTCTGTTCCTGGGAATCCTCCTGAGGATGTTCTCCTTTCTGGGTGGAGGAGCCGGAGGACCCGGAGGCAGCGTGGTGGGTTACGGGACTGCCTTCTCCCTCAGCAGCATCCAACATTTTTGTTTTCACCTTCCTGGGGAGAAAGGAACTTGCCCTATGGCAAAAGCTTCGCTATGAGCCACTTCGTACCTACATATACGCTTGATACTCCCCAAGCTGATGAGACAAGAGAACCCAGGCAAAACCACCAGAGCCATCCGAGCAGAAGGGAAACATCTTGAGATGTTCACCAGTTACAACTGCAGCCGATTTTGCAGTAGCCTGGATAAAAATCTCATCCCTCCTCACCTGGAGATGTGGTGCTGAGCCTGAACCAGCCCTGACAAGCACAGAAGTGATGGAACCCCAGGCTGACCATTGAAATCCCAAGCTCCTGAACTCCGACTTCACGCGCCGTGTTGGCGGGGGTTAGTTACCCTGTTACCCCATTGTATGACATCCAAATGGTGTTCATTAAAACTCCTCAAAAGAAAAAAAAAAGAAAAGGAAGCTTTTTTGGAGTGTGGAGACCTCTGACAAAGCTCAGCCAGCTCTATGGTCCCTCCACATGTTCCCAGGGTGGTTCTCCATCCTCCCTCCACACACCTTGGGCCCAAGGCAGCCTGGCATAGCACTGCTTCCCCTGCCGCACGGCGCTGGGTTGTCGCGCTGATGGGAGCAAACACCGTGTCCAGAAATCCGCTCTTGGAGAGCAGGAGCTGGTTCACAGCCGACTGCAGGTAGATGACTGCCTGGAGCCGCGCGGCTGCTGAAAACAGAAGTGGAGAAGCAGAAGACACAGAGCTGGAGGGGTGCCTTGACAAATTGTCTAATCCCCCTGCTCCAACACAGGATGGAACTTCAACCCTTCCTGATGGATGTTTGTCTGATCGGTGGGGGGCTTCCCCCCCCCGAATCTTCCACTAATGGAGCTTTGACATCAGGCAATCTGTTCTGGCGCATCGCTGTATTTACATTTAGTCCCCAAACCTCGAACTACAGCTCTCTTACCGCAGCTTCATCCCACGATTTCTCATCCTCTCCAGGCAGACACAGAGAAGAGTTTACTCCCTCCCTCCGCGCAGCAGCCGTTTATTTGCTGGAGGGTGGTGATCGCAGCAGTGCCGGAGACGCAGCTGCCGAAGGCGAGTCTGGAGGTCAGTGAGTTCACAGCTGTCTCATCTTCCCTGAGGCTTCGCTTCTCTCGACCAAACAACCCAATTCTTCCCTCGCAGATCATATTTTCTAGATTTCCGCTGATCCTTAATGCTAGCAAGCAAAGGCAGGTTTTTCAGGACCAGTCGTAGCAAGGAAGGAGCAAGTGCCCAGTCCTTGGAGGTGAGGAAGCCCCGCTGCAGGATCTGCCGAGGGATTGCAAACTCGCCTGTCATCGTGTGAGCACTGCAAGAGCGCGGAGCTAGGAGAGAAGCCAGCAGGACAGTGAGCAAAGGCAGCAGAGAAAGAGTTTTAGAAGGACCAACCACCTTTGTCCAGCCTTCAGAAACCAAACGGATTGCACCAAATAAACAACCTGCTCCGTCAGAATTTCCTGTCCCTACTGATGTGACCCAAAGGGTCCTGAACTTGGTTGCTTTCATGAAAATGGGTGATATACTGAGTCTTCTTTATCCACTAGCTCTCCTGCTTCCTGCAGATGTCTCAAGCGACAAACCAGAGCACCTTCACCCGCAGCAGCAGCCGCTTTCCCTGCCCTCCTCTTGGCGACAGGAGAAGGGGCCCAGACCACACCACAGTTCCCTGATACGGGGCTGCTTATCCTGACCATAAAAAAAAGCAGCTCCTGGTGTACTTATCAAAAAAAGGTACTGAAGGCTAATTACAATCTCCTTGTGTTGCTTTCTTCCTGGATTATTCTATTCTATTCTATTCTATTCTATTCTATTCTATTCTATTCTATTCTATTCTATTCTATTCTATTCTATTCTATTCTATTCTATTCTATTCTATTCTATTCTATGCTGTTCTATTCTATTCTATGCTATGCTATGCTATGCTATGCTATGCTATTCTATTCCATTCCATTCCATTCCAAGTGAGCCCAGCTGCAATGGGACACAGTTTCCACCTGGACATTCTAGTTTTAGGGGCAGGTTTCCAGGTACTTAAGACGCAGCGAAATGCCTGGGAAGATCCCTCCTAGATACCTGGGCTCCCAGTGCCAAAGAATGTCAAAAATCTGCATAGGTATTTCCTTTTATCTTAAAATCTTTTTAATCCCTGCATCTTTAAAAACCTGTCACAGTGACTTCAGCTGGATGGTATCAGCACTACTCAACACGTCACCCATCCATCATCAGACATGGTGCCATTCTAGCAAAAGGACCCCTGAGGGCATGAACTTTCCCAATCAGTCGTGAAAAAATGTGTTGCAACTGTTAACCAGCTTCCTTCCAACTCCTGCAAGCACAGCAGCCGCCAGCCTGGAGCTCTCCTGGCTGTGGGAGAACAGTCCCAGGCACCAGTCAACCACGGCCAAGCGCAGCGGAGGCTGCTGGCAATGATCTTCGGTCCCTCTGTGCTCCAGTTCCTGGGAAAGCCATGAATGGCTACATGGGAGAACTGAAAAAACCCACCCCAAAACCAAGGACTGGAGCTGGGTGTGGCTTCGCAGAGATTTGGAAGAAATGGAACAGGCAAAGCGAGGTCCTGGATGCGCACCTCCATGGTTTCCAGCCAGGTCGGCATGAAACCTTGGACCTTGGAGCTCCGGACTTGCCTGACTTTACTTCTGGCTACCAGAATTTGTGATCACCGAATCCGTGATGGGCTCGGACAGAGAAGGTTTATGGATTTAAAGCAGTGAAATGATTGAGGGGACACTGTTGTCCCAGGTCACAGTGAGCCCCTTTGAAAGGGAGCTGGGCTCAGCCTCCCCAGCCCCACCTGCCCACCTCCGCCATGTCTCCGTCGGCGCGAGTGAGGCAGCCAGAGCCTGCTGTCACCAGATAAAGCAAGGACAGAAAGCGTGGTACAAAAAGGACGCAAGGATGGTGAGTTTGATCTAGAAGAACCCGACGGTCAGAGGGAAAGTGAACGAGAAAAGAGATGTTGAACTGCATGAAGTTCCTGCCCGCCCATTTCTCCAGGTCCCTCATGATGGCAGCATGACCCTCTGGTGCATCAGCCACTCGCCCAGTTCTGTGTGGTCAGTAAACACTGTGCCCCATCATCCAGACCAGTAATGAAGATATTTTCTCTGCAGGAAGCTCCAGGGAAGAGCAGGAGGGAAGTGCTTTGGGTAGTAGGAGTCACGAAGAGGGTACAGGGCTGCTGTGCTCCAGAAAAGCCAGAACTATCTGAGCAGTCAGCGAATGAGTCCTGCCACCGCCCCGCCAGTGACTCCTACAGCCTCCCCCCAGCTCCTCTGTTTGGGGTTGCAGGGTTGGGCACTGTCGAGCTGTGCAGGACAGGCAGGACAGGCGGCTGACACCACACTGCCCTGGGTCCTGCTACAGGCATCTGCTTCCCAGTGTCCCCATCCCTGTCGGCTGCCTTCTATTCAGGGACCTGTTCTTGTCCAACAACCATGCTCTGACCAGAGCAAGGCCACCCACAGCACTTTGGAAGATATCAGCTCCCAATATAAAATGCCCAGTAAGAGTTTCTCCCCACGCTTCTTCCTCCCTCCCGTCTCTCTCCCCCGATACCAGTCCAACCACCACACAGCAGTGACCAGCAAAGGCCCAGACCCCCCACGGCTCCCCAGCACCCTGGTCCCTCCTCCTGACACTCTCCCATGTTCAGGGAGGCCAAGGGAGAATGTCGCATGGTTGGTAGCCTTCATACTCACTAAAAGCATCAGGAGAAGCTCACGCTGCCTCTTCCTCGGCACCAGACCTCTCTGCCAGCCCATAATGCCCGCAGGGATACAACCCACGGTAGCTGAGCTCGGACCTTTGGAGGAGATGACACCAGGAGCCGAGCTGCACCCAGGTCCTCGGCTTGGCCACCCCATCCCGACGCCGGGCAGGGGTCCCGCTGTCCCACCGGGCCGAGGACAAGCAGTGGTGGCACTAGATGGAGCCACTCCATCGGGGAACCAGGGTCTGCTCCTGCCAGCAGCATCCCCAAGCAGCCCCCGAGCGAGAGGCCGGAGCAGGGGGCAAAGGGCAGCTGGAGATGGCGACCGGGGTGCCAGGGACGAGCTGGGATCCACGCTGCGCGGCAGCCGGAGGCTGGAGGTTGGAAACGAGAGCGGTGCCACCTCCGTCACTGGACGTGAACAAAGAGAAGGTGTTTAAGAGGGTCATACACAAGTTTGCGTAGCACAGAAGAACAAATGAAGGCCATATAGAATAGCAATTACTACTTTTGCAATTACGGTTACTATTTTACAATTACAATACAATCACTACTGGCAATCAGTAGTCTCTCATTCAGTATCAGCAAATTGGGCGGGAGTGTCGATCTGCTGGAGGGTAGGAAGGCTCTGCAGAGGGATCTGGACAGGCTGGATCGATGGGACGAGGCCAGCTGTACGAGGTTCAACAAGGCCAAATGCCGGGTCCTGCACTTCGGTCACAACAACCCCATGCAACGCTCCAGGCTTGGGGAAGAGCGGCTGGAAAGCTGCCCAGCGGAAAAGGACCTGGGGGTGTTGGTCAACAGCCGGCTGAGCATGAGCCAGCAGTGTGCCCAGGTGGCCAAGAAGGCCAACGGCACCCTGGCTTGGATCAGGAATGGTGTGGCCAGCAGGAGTAGGGAGGGGATCGTGCCCCTGTACTGGGCACTGGTGAGACCGCACCTGGAGTGCTGTGTTCAGTTTTGGGCCCCTCACCACAAGCAGGACATGGAGGGGCTGGAGCGTGTCCAGAGCAGGGCAGCGAGGCTGGGGAGGGGTCTGGAGAACAAGTCTGATGGGGAGAGGCTGAGGGAGCTGGGGCTGTTCAGTCTGGAGAAGAGGAGGCTGAGGGGAGACCTTATTACTTTCTACAGCTACTTGAAAGGAGGGTGTAGTGAGGAGGGGTTGGTCTCTTCTCCCAAGGAACCAGTGATAGGGCAAGAGGAAATGGCCTCAAGTTGTGTTGGGAGGTTCAGATTGGATATTAGGAAAAAATTCTTTACTGAAAGAGTGGTCAGGCATTGGACCAGGCTGCCCAGGGCAGTGGTGGAGTCCCCATCCCTGGAGGGGTTCAAAAAACGTGTGGATGTGGCACTTGAGGACAAGGTTTAGCAGGCATTGTGGTGCTGGGGTGACGGTTGGAATTGGTGATCTTAGAGGTCTTTTCCAACCTTGATGATTCTCTGATTCTATGAATATTTCAGTTGGAAGGGATCTACAACGATCATCTAGTCCAACTGCCTCATCACTTCAGGGCTGACCGGAAGTTAAAGCGTGGTGTTAAAGGCATTGAACAAATGAAACACCGACAGGCAGGGGCACTGATCATCTCTCTAGGAAGCCTGTTGCAGGGTGTGACCACTCTCTTGGTAAAGAAATGCTTCCTAATGGCCAAGGTAAACCTGCCCTGGTGCAGCTTTGAACCATTCCACATGTCCTGCTCCTGGATCCCAGGGAGAAGTGATCAGCACCTCCTTCTCCACCTCCCCTCCTCCAGAACCTGCAGAGAGCAATGAGGTCAGCCCTCTGCCTCCTTTTCTCGAACAAGACAAGCCCAGAGTCCTCAGCTGCTCCTCATCAGATGTGCCTTCCAGCCCCATCACCAGCTTTGTTGCCCTCCTCTGGATGCATTCGAGGACCTTCACATTCTTCTTAACTGGCAGGACCCAGAACTGCACACAGTGCCTAAATACAGGATGGGGGAGTTGCTGTGTAAATCACAGAATCCCAGCACGGCAGGGGCTGGAAGGGACCTCTGGGCATCACCCAGTCCAACCCCCCCTGCCGAAGTAGGGTCACCCAGAGCAGGCTGCACAGGACCACGTCCAGGCGGGGCTGGAATATCTCCAGAGAAGGAGACTCCACAGCCCCTCTGGGCAGCCTGGGCCAGGGCTCCGTCACCCTCAGAGGGAAGAAGTTCTTCCTCGGGTTCAGCTGGAGCTTCCTCTGCTTCAGTTTGTGCCCGTTGCCCCTTGTCCTGTTGCTGGGCACCACTGAACAGTCTGGCCCCATCCTCCTGACCCCCACCCTGCAGACATTTAGAGGCATTTCTAAGGTCCCCTCTCAGCCTTCTCTTCTCCAGGCTGAACAAGCCCAGCTCCCTCAGCCTCTCCTCATAGCAGAGGTGCTCCCATCCCCTCCTCATCCTCGTAGCCCTCCTCTGGACTCTCTCCAGTAGCTCCTCATCTTTCTTGAAGTGGGGAGCCCAGCACTGGACACAGCACTGCAGATGGGGCCTCACTGGGGCACAGTAGAGGGGGAGGAGAACCTCCATTAACATGCTGTCCACACTCCTCTTCATGCATCCCAGGAGACCATTGGCCCTCTCAGCAACCAGGGCACACTGCTGGCTCATGGTCAACTTGTTGTCCCCAGCACTCCCTGTCCCTCTCTGCAGAGCTGCTCTCCAGCAGGTCAGCCCCAGCCTGTACTGGTGCCTGGGGTTGTTCCTTCCCAGGTGCAGGACACTGCCCTTGCCCTTGTTGAACTTCATCAGGTTCCTCTGCACCCAACTCTCTGTGATGCAGGATGGGGAAATTGGGATCTAGAAGGTGGGATGAGGGATCACAGGCAGCCTCAGAGCTCGATGTTGGCAGGTTGGGGAATCTGGAGCGGGACTGGGATCCCTCATCCGTGGTGCTACCCACAGCTCAAGAAAGACATGATCTCTGGCAGCACCCATGGGGGAACAGAAGTTTGACACTGGAGGGTTCTTCCACCTGGCAGAGAAGAGAAAAATCCAAGCCAGCACTGTTGGCTGACCGAGGCATATTGAGACTGGAAACACAGCACACATTTTTAACAGGGAGGTAATTAATTGTTGGAGTCACTCATTAAGGTGTTGGCAGGCTCAGCCACTAGCAGTCTGAAATAGGGTTACACGCCTTTTCTGTAAAATGTTTTTCTTTAAACATGAGTTAATCCAGGGCTGTCCTGCATCACCCAGCTGTCTTCTTCAGGGTCGGTTCTTCTGGGGTGAAACACTGGGTTTAAGGGTGGCCTTCGGTGCTCGGGGGTCAGGGCTGAATGTGATGCTCCTGCAGGCGTTCTGCCTGGGAGCACAGTGTCCTCCAGTGACGACGTGTGGACAAATGCATGGCGCAGGTCTTTGCTCCAGCCCCAAGTGCAGGAGTCCTCTCGCGCTCTCGCTTAGTCCCAGCGCAGTTGCAAGCACCCAAGATCCTCACCAAGTGACAGCAGAGGCACCCGTTCAGTTTTCTCTCCGAGCGCTCTCCTGAGGCTACGTAGCGTGAGCTGTGCCCAGCACCACAGCAGCAACCCCTGGCCATGGCCGACCAGGCCTGGATTAGCCCCTAGATCACCTATCCGTCTCTGTCACGGTCTCTTCTTGGTTTTGACACCCAGCACCACGCCCACAGTGTCTTTATGCTGGCCATCGTGTGGGTCTGTGTCCAACCCCGCGGTCTGGGAGCAGCCGTCCCCGCTCCCAGTAAATGGGCGCGTAACCCCTTTGTGCTCCGGGTGACCCTGCTTGGGCAGGGGGTTGGGCTGGGTGACCCTCAGGGGTCCCTGCCAACCCCTGCCATGCTGGGAATCTGTGATTCTGTGATCCCTTCTTGGTCAGAAAGGTGGGAAAATCAAAATCCACCCGACGTTTCAGGGACGAGCGCTGTTGCTGCGTTACCGCCGTTTCCAGTTAACAGATTATTTGTGAGTGTGAGCACCAAAGCCGCCACCCGGCGAGGTGAACTGCGGCTCCCCTCTCCGACACCGCGCCTCCGTGCCAAGAGGCTGCACCCTGCCAAGTGTTTACAGTAATCCTTGGCAGGTACCCAGGCTTTCAACAAAGACATCTGCTAATCCGCAGCAATCAGCTTTCAGGAAAGAGAAGCTGGAAGGTGTCAGCAAACCTTGCTCCCAGCCACGCTCTGCGAGTCGCAGACCTGCCTGTCCCGGCTGGGGAAGCACACCTGAGCCTCCCGAGACTGGGATTTGTCTCAGACAACGGATCCCAGCGGGTTTCCTCACTGAGATTAGTTATTCTGCAGCGTTTGTGGCCTCTGTCCTTGTTCCTGCAGCCTGCTCGCAGGGCACGGCTCAACGGGGATCTCTGTGCGATGTCCACGTGGGCCGGGAGTCCAGCCAGGCACTCAGCGCCTGAGCAGAGCTGCTGTCCCCCCGCCGCTCCTCCCTCCCCGGAATCACCAGGCTGCAGGACAACGGGACAAGGAACGGCGGCACTGGTGAGAACCTGGGTGTGGAAGAAAGCCTCGTCCTGCTGCTGTGGGTGTCGGCAGCGCCGTTTGCGCCGCCCGGCCGTGGGAGCCAGGCGCTGGAGGCTCTGCGGTGCGTGGGGTTACCCAAGCTGAGCAGTCCTGGCGTCCCCTCGCCCTAACACACTACACCGGGCGGGCAGAACCACTCCGCTCCCGTTAAACACCCTCTTTGGAAACGTGCATCAACACTTTCACGGCTCTGAGAGAAAGAAGCCAACTTCCCAGGAAAAGGGCTCAAAATCTGAAGACAGATCCAAAGTTTTCAGTGTTTTCCGCAGGCTCTCCTCCTGCACGGTGCTTCAGCAGTCCCGAGCTGCCGTCCCACCTCCCGTGGCAGGAGCCCCGCTCGAACACAGCCTCCCCGGGGAGCGGATAAAGCCTTTCCTCCCGCGTCCCCGCTGGCTCTCGCACAGCTTCTCTCCCTCTCCCGGAGAGAGGCTCCTTTCGCTTTCAGGGCTGGGAAATCACATGCTTGATGGCTTCCACATGAGGTCATTGTTTTTGGAAGAGACCTGAGCTGGTTGGGTTTGCTTGTTTTTCAGGCACACACCAACGCTGGGAAGGGGCAGGCGGCGGGACCGGGACCGTGACCGTGACCGTGACCAGCGTGGCCTCCCCTCCTGGCACTGCCAGCAGAGCCGGCTGACTCTGCCGCGCCGGTGAAAACACGCAAGTGCCAATTTTCATAATTCCTGCAGAAAGGAAGCTGCTGAGAGCGGCTGGTGGGCGCAGCGATGCTGGAGATTGGAGGGTCGCAGAGACCTTTCAGTCTGCTCCTGTGTGCTCGCCCCGAAAAGCGGGAGCTCCCACGGGGGCTGACAAGCTCCTGTCCAGAGACAACATCCAGTTCAGAAAGTCCCGAAGCCGCAGATGGCTGGAAAGCAGGAGGGTTTGCTGGGAAAGGGCCTGTTCTCGGGCTCCTTCCGACGGACCTGTTGGCTGCTCAGGGTTCTCCCCCCCGGCACAGCAGTACCAGAGGGTACAGGTGGAGCAGCCGTAGCAAACCCATCCCTCAGCTCCAGAAGGTACAGATGGGGAGTCCTCGCCCTGATGCCGGTTGGTGACAAGGTGCTTTGCCAGAGGGGTCTTCGATCTGCCTCATTAATGCAACATTTTATTTTTAACGGCCAAGAGCTTGAGCTGGGGTGCGACCTCCCATCCACCTCTGCCTGCCGTTCCCAGGGGTACTGTGTCTGTCCTCACCCCCTCGAGATGCAGAGCGGCAGCACAGGGAAGGACGGCCTGGCCACCCATCTGCCATCGCTGACCCCTGTGTGCCCCAGTCTGGAGCCATTGCAGCGTCCACAAACTCAACATCCAGGCCACGAAACGAACCCTGCAATAGGTGAATCAACCCTGCCTGCTCCAGCAGACCTCTGCTTGAGAGCTGGAGTGAGCACAGCTCAGAAGCTCGCCTGACTTTCTAGCGCCGTCCTGCCCAAGGCGTCCTTACGCCTTCCCTGAAAGGTAAATCCTCCACAGTTCTCCAAGAAAAACTCGAGGCAACCCTGGAACAAGTCCTCGTGCCACGTGCCTGCAGCCTGGGACAGACGCAGCCCGTGTGGTTCCAGTGTCCGACTCCCAGACCGGCTCGTGGACTGAATGAATCCAGGTGAGCGATGCTGCCTGTGCGGTGGGTAGGAGAACACATCCCGCTGGCTGCCACTCGTCTGAATGTCCACGGTGGGCTCTGTGCCATTAACTGGATGAATACAGAGCAGATGACAGAGATAACATCTTCATCAATGACCTGGACGAAGAGTTAGAGTGCAGTAAGTCTCCTGACAACACAAAACTGGGAGGAGTGGTAGATACACCAGCAGGCTGTGCTGCCATTCAGTGAGACCTGGACAGGCTGGAAAGTTGGGCAGAGAGGAACCTGATGAAGTTCAACACAGGCAAGGGCAGGGTCCTGCACCTGGGGAGGAACAACCCCAGGCACCAGGACAGGCTGGGGGCGGACCTGCTGGAGAGCAGCTCTGCGGAGAGGGACCTGGGTGTCCTGGGGGTGACAGGGTGACCATGAGCCAGCAGCGTGCCCTGGGTGCCAAGAAGGCCAATGGGATCCTGGGGTGCATTAGGAGGAGTGTGGGCAGCAGGTCGAGGGAGGTTCTCCTCCCTCTCTACTCTGCCCTAGTGAGGCCCCATCTGCAGTACTGAGTCCAGTTCTGGGCTCCCCAGTTCAAGAAAGATGAGGAGCTACTGGAGAGAGTCCAGCGGAGGGCTGCGAGGATGAGGAGGGGACTGGAGCATCTCTGCTACGAGGAGAGGCTGAGGGAGCTGGGCTTGTTCAGCCTGGAGAAGAGAAGGCTGAGATCTTAAGGCTGATTGACCTTAGAAATGCCTCTTTATGTCTGCAGGGTGGGGGTCAGGAGGACGGGGCCAGACTCTTCCCAGTGGTGCCCAGCGACAGGACAAGGGGCAATGGGCACAAACTGAAGCAGAGGAAGCTCCAGCTGAACCCGAGGAAGAACTTCTTCCCTCTGAGGGTGACGGAGCCCTGGCCCAGGCTGCCCAGGGAGGCTGTGGAGTCTCCTTCTCTGGAGATATTCCAGCCCCACCTGGCCGCGGTGCTGTGCAGCCTGCTCTGGGTGACCCTGCTTGGGCAGGGGGTTGGGCTGGGGGACCCCCAGAGGGCCCTGCCAACCCCTACCGTGCTGGGATTCTGTGATTCTGTGATTCTGTGATGCTGTGATGCTGTTCCCGAAGCCCAGGAGCAGAGGGATCAGTCCTAAAAATGGCACAAGCGATCTCTGGATTTTTTACAACAGCCTCCGCAGCCCGTTGGTGAAACCGGCAGAGAAACGCTGCCTTCTGCTTGTGGAATGGGGGAGGGCATGTGTGGCTCCAGGGGACGCAGCCCTGTCCGAGCTGGCAGCACAGGCTCCTGTATCCAGAACCCTGAGAACGCACGTGGTGGGGGAGGGAAATGAGTGTCCTGTGGGAGGAAGGGGATGAAAGATGCGTTATAGTCTCCCTAGACTTGTTTTTCTTGTGAAAGACACTGGTTTCTTTTTTTCCAGAGGTGACTTTTTAAAGTTTGTATTAAAAAAGAACCTATTTCTTCACAGGGTAGAAGCTGCTTTCTACTGAATAAGAGAGTTGTTTCTCTTATCTGTAATAATTCTTTGCTGGGTTAAGACATGTCTAAGCCTGTGTACAGGGAGAACAAAATCAGGCTCCCATCTGAACTTGGCAATGCAACAACTTTTCCAGTGCCGTCTGCTGCAAGAGCATCTCGGGATCCCGCCGATGAATGGGGCTCTTTCCGCGTCTGGTGTGGCACCAGCCAACACAGAGAGCCAGTCTCTGAGTCAGACCCTGGGCAGGGCAGCAGGACGCGAGGCAGGGACAGGATATAACGATCACTTTATCTTCTGTTGCAATTCCATGTTGTGACAAGACCCATTCACTTTAACGCAGGATAAGCTGCGGGAGATGGTCGAGCCCACAGCTTGGACAGACACTGGATTCGATTTCAGGACTTCGCTGATGGAGAGCTGTTGCCGTGGCTCCAACGCGCCAATCCTGCTCTTCACGCTAGCCTGAATTTGCCTCCTCTCTCGTTCTGGCTGTTGACACTTGTTATTCTTCTATTTGTTAAAATAACTACCCTCTAACATCAGAATCTTCATTGGAGACTGTGACTGAGTCACTCCTTAACCTTTTCTTAGTTAAACAAACTCAACATAGCCTTGCTTTAGTCTGTTAGGCGCGTCTGTCCCACCTCCAATCATTCCTGGAAGGCTTTTTGAACTCCTCCCAGTTTGCCTTTCGCAGTGGCAGCACCAGACCCACACCCTCATCCCAACAACCGTGTGACCAGGTCCCTTCTGATCATACTCAAGGGTGAGGCTCAAGCTGTTTCAAGCATCTGACAGCAACAGAAGTTCATCAGCGAACACACCTGGGCCTCTCTCATGGTCCGGAGACCACCTCCAAGAACACCCTGCCTTTCTGTGTCCAAACAGTGTGGGGACAGGAACCCAGCCGGAGACAGGGAGGGAGCTCGGGCCACGTACACGCCGCTGTCCAGAAAGCTCTTGTTGACTCCATTTCCTTTTCCTCCAAAACTTCCTTCTGATGTGACCGACAGAAAAGCACAGATCGGGCAGAAAAGGAGCAGCTCAATCTGCCAGACCCCAGCAGGAGCTTCTGTTCCCCTCCCTGCCTGCACCCAGTAGGTGCAACATCACCTCGACCACTGCGAAGGACTGGATGGAAAATTTGAGGTTACGGTGACCTTCAGAGAGGTTCCCTAAAGCTCAGCTTGAATCTTCCGAAGTCCAGCCTACAACGGGAATGAATCAAATACAAATGCTGCTCCTAGACTTTGCCTGGAGAACTGCATGGAGACATCCTGGGTGCTTCCACTGAGACTGGGGGAATTTAACCCAGCAGCACCACTTCGCTTCTCCATGCTACAGGCCAGCAATGTTTGCTGTGAGGGCTTCACCCTCTTTTCAAATATTGATCTTGGGAAAAGGACTCCCCACGAAAACTGTGTGGCAAATGTTTACAGCAAACAGCAAATGTCTAGGACTACTCAAAGGCTTCGGATTTGTAACAGTCTGAGCTGACTCCTTTCTCATTTTATTCAGTGACCAAAAAATTCAGACAGCCTCAGGATGCCAGCTGGCCTTATGGGGAACCATTTTTGTGACAAAAGAACTCCCTGCGGAGGAGAGGTTAGTCCAATGAGTCAGGACAACAGAAACGGTGTGGGAATGGGTAGGTTTAGCCCTCGAGCTAATACCACGTCCTCTGAAGAGTGTGAATTTGCTTGTCTGGAGATCCAGCAGACTCACCACAGGGTTTCTCGTCGTGTTTTTCAAACCCATTACCGTTTTGTTGCTGTTGCTACCGGGTTCCTCGAGCGAACAGCACGCCCCACAAACACGAGCACCTCGGCTTTGCCAAGCCCAGCGACAGAGAGCGACGTGTGACTTCACCCGTGTGTGTGCACTGTGGGGAACCAACCATCGCCCCTTTGGCTGAAGTCTAGAGGCCGGGCGTTGGCTGTGGGCTGGAATGCTGCAGCTTGAAGGCTTTTGGCTGTTCTTTGCAGGCATGACCAGCCCTGAGCTTCGTCTGGAAAACACGACAGATCATGGAACCACCTCTCTGGTGCAACCTTGCAGCAAGCGCATCTCGATCTCCCCGCTGACTCTAACCTGCACTATTAACATCAGAACGGGTAGGCATGTGTTGAGCAGTGCTTCAAAGAGCAAGAGGAGGAACTTCAAAGGTTGGCAAAGGCTGAGATGTTGCACCCACCTCGCAGGTATCGATCGTGCTGAAACATGCCCGGGCTATATCATAGAATCGTAGAACAGTTTGGGCTGGAAGGGACCTTTAAATGTCATTTAGTCCATGGACAGGGACATGGTTGCTCAGAGCCCCGTCCAGCCTGGCCTTGGATGTTTCCAGGGAGAGATATGGGATATCTGGGAGACAGCCACTTGTGGAGGGAGAAGCTCTGGCTCCTGCTGAAGCTGGGAGCGTGCGAGGTGGCAAACTGCCCGGCTCCGGCGTAGCAGAGCGGTGCCAGGCGGAAGGGTGCTGGGCAGCCTGATCCATAGGGGGTGAGTGAGCCAGACCATGCCCGGCGCTGCCTCTGTCCCCGGGCAGAAGGTTGAGGGGTGCAGCAGCACGAGGTATCGGGGTGCCACAGCTCTCCCTGTGCCCCACTGCTGCCCCACGCGTGGCTGAGGGGCTGCAGGTCTCAGGTGTGGGGCGGGCAGTCCTGGAGGAAGCAAGGGGAGGTGGCTTGGTGTTGCCTTTGCCATTTAGCTGGTACGAATTCTCTTTTTATCTACTGGATTGGTCATAAATAGAGACAAAATCTCTGTCCTACAGCGTGCTTTAAGGGCTTTTGTCATTCTGCAGCAGATTAATATGTAATTAACTTTAAAGCATTGCATGCATTTTTCTGTAAGATTAATACCAAATGTCTAACTGAATTTTTATCCATTTCCATTTAAATAGTTTTTTTAACAGTCTGGCTTAATTTGATTAGAAATTCCAGTCCCTGACACTTTTGATTTATCATAATTAATTTCATAAGCAAAGACCGAGCCAGCTGCTTTTGCTGGAGCACTATTGCTCTAAGGAAGAAAGCGTCAGGTCTGTGTAAAGACCTACTTTGTGATATGTCCCTGCTCCATCCTGTGGTCTGCCTAACGAGGATTCTGCCTAATTGTTGCTACCAGAATTTCCAAGGCTGGAGCAAACAGCAGAGGCAAGAGGCCCTGCCTGTTTCCTCTTGCTGGGTACTCTGAAGAAGTCCCATCTACTGGCACAGACGCTAAAGGGTGCTCACAGAGAGCGAAACCGCAGGCCTTGCGTTTATCAGCACGGACAAATGGTGCCTGTGTGCTCCCAGGCTATTTTGCAAAGGGCACTTCCTGCGTTAGGAAAGCAAAGATACTCCAGGTGTTGGTTTTTGCATGTTTTGCCAGGTCCTAATATTAGCTGTGGTCTGCCTGCCTACAATAAACCCCAATTATGAGGTTATGAGGAGAGGCTGAGGGAGCTGGGCTTGTTGAGCCTGAAGAAGAGAAGGCTGAGAGGGGACCTTAGAAATGCCTCTAAATATCTGCAGGGTGGGGGTTAGGAGGACGGGGCCAGACTCTGTTCAGTGGTGCCCAGCGACAGGACAAAGGGCAACGGGCACAAACTGAAGCAGAGGAAGCTCCAGCTGAACCTGAGGAAGAACTTCTTCCCTCTGAGGGTGACGGAGCCCTGGCCCAGGCTGCCCAGGGAGGCTGTGGAGTCTCCTTCTCTGGAGATGTTCCAGCCCCACCTGACCGCGGTGCTGGGCAGCCTGCTCTGGGTGACCCTGCTTGGGCAGGGGGTTGGGCTGGGGGATCCCCAGAGATCCCTTCCAACCCCTCATATTCTGTGATTCTGTGGTTGATCTGTCTGTAAATATTTAGGTAGCGACCCCCCCCCTCTAGCCATAAAGCCTGGTGAAAGAAATCATTCTCTTTTTTAGGTGTTTTCTTTCAGGAGGAGGAATGTCTTCTTGTACGGTCCTGCAGATGAGCTGACTTTGGACCTGCCTTGTACCTTGTTTCATGCCCAGCTCTGGGCACCAGTTGTTGGCCCTGCAGTTGTGCTGCTCCCCCCAGGGACACACCTTGCGGAAGGAACCCTGGATGGATTGCTCTCCACCTCTCTTCACATATAGCGGTAGGGATGAGGACAACACTGGGCTCCCTCCCCCAAGACTGTCCTTCACCTGGGAAGTTCAAAATGAAAGGCATCACAAAGAGGGAGTTACAGCTCTGAGGCTTGTGAGGGTTATCTTCTCTTATGGGCAGGGTTTTCACTGGGAAACAAAGCGAGGGAGAGGTGGGTGGATGGGTGGGTGGATGGGTGGACAGATGGATGGATGGACAAATGGGTGGATGGGTGGGTGTGTGGGTGGGTGGATGGGTGGATGGGTGCAATTGCATTAGAACTGCATGTAGCCATTTTGTTAATTTGTTCTAGAGCAGCACTGAAAGCAGCTAGTGGAGCTCCCGGGTGGGTGGCAGGGGTGTGTGGGCAGGATGACAGTCTGGAGTGGTACAAGAACCTGGGTGGGGGACTGGGATGTAGCAGCCAAGTAAAGAAATCTGTTAAGAGGATACAGAGCGTGGCAGCTCCTTGCCGCTGCTGCAGCTCGTGGTGGGGCTGTGAGGAGGTGTGAACACGGAGCTACGCCAACCTCCTCGCAAGGCAAGGGCACGGCTGCTTTGCAGAAACGGGGTGGAAGCGCAACACAGCAGGCAGCAGCTGCTGGGTTTTAATTCAGACCATCTGAATGCCTGTAAGAGGAGGGAGCTTATCGACTGCTCGGGATTTCTGAAGGTTCAAGTGGAGGACAAGGGCTGGGATGAAAGGGGACATTCCAGAAGGGAGGCTGCACAACAGCAGCCACCGACAGCTGAGCCTCCACGAGGGCTCCCTGTCCCAACGCTCTCAGGATTTCCTCTCCGCTCCCATACCATGTTGCTGGATCCATTCCTGTTGCAGGAATCACAGAATTACAGAATCACAGAATAGTAGGGGTTGGAAGGGACCTCTGTGGGTCATCTAGTCCAACCCTCCTGCTGAAGCAGGGTCACCCAGAACAGGCTGCACAGGACCGTGTCCAGGCGGGGCTGGAATATCTCCAGAGAAGGAGACTCCACAGCCTCCCTGGGCAGCCTGGGCCAGGGCTCCGTCACCCTCAGAGGGAAGAAGTTCTTCCTCATGTTCAGCTGGAGCTTCCTCTGCTTCAGTTTGTGCCCGTTGCCCCTTGTCCTGTCACTGGGCACCACTGGAAAGAGCTTGGCCCCATCCTCCTGACACCCACCCTTCAGATATTTATAAGCATTTATTAGGTCCCCTCGCAGCCTTCTCTTCTTCAGGCTGAACAAGCTCAGCTCCCTCAGCCTCTCCTCGTAGGGAGGTGGGTGCAGAGTTGAAACACCTGAAGCAGAAGTTTGGGTTCAAGCCCACGCTATTTGTCCCTTGGAGAGTTTGTTCCAAAGCCTAGTGTCGGGAGCAGAAGTGCTTCCAAGCTCCTGCACCCAGAGCAAGCCCCTTTTCTTCACTAAGGCGAGACCCGGGGGTGACAGCTGCCTTCAGCCTGCCAGGGAACGGAACCACTGGGCACGATGAGAGAAGGGGGACGGTGTCCTCTCGTCACGGCACCTGCAGACACCGCACATCGCAGGACACGGGCGCCCTGCCTGCTAGAGACAGCCTGGGTCTGACAGCCCATCACCCGACCGCCCTGCCCACCTCCGCCTCCCTCTGTCCCTTGGCTGAGGCTTTGCTCCAGGTAACACAGCCCCCCTGCACGCCCTCACCGCTGGGAAAAGGCACAATTTCTTCAGCCTCATGTGGCTTAATTGCCCAGCAGAGATCAGTCCCAGTACGCTGACAGAATCTCGTCTGAGATGCAGGAGTACAGATGCAATGCCGTGCACCTTCCTACCCTCCCTACATACCGAGGAAAGAGAGAAATGGACACGAAAATGGTCATTTATCGACTACTGCAGTCTGGGGAGGACGCAACTGTGAAACCTGAGTAAGCCAACCAGTTTTTGTCCACATCCTATGGACTTTAAAAATGGCTAACTAGATTAATTCTTACAAATGGACGCGCTAGTACCCAGGTAGCCCTGTGTCTACACGCGTTCTGCCGCGCAAAGAGCAAGCCTGCAGATGTACTGCAGCAGAACCACCGCTTTCAAGCGTGAGGAGCACTGCGCAGACGCGCTGCAGGGCTGCAGTGAAAGGTAAGCCACCAGGTCCCCTGGCTGCAATGTGAAGCCAAATTCTTTTTGCCAGGCGTCACGCTCGCAACAAGCCGCGTATTATTGTGGAACGACCTGCACTCCACCGCTCGGAAACCCAGCAAGTCGACGCGGCTTTTGGACTCTGCCTGCCGCTTCTTAGCTTGGGAGCGGATAACATTAACTGCCAGGGATCTAATAATAATTATTAACATTTTATCTGCATTGTGTCACGTAGCAAAATTACAGTGGGATGTGACCAGACCGGCTATCTAAGGACAAAGTCCTCTTTATGCAGAAAGCAAAACCTGCAGAGCGAATACCCACTCTCGCTTCAGCCCTGACCTGTTAGCTGCTAGGGACAGGCGTCCCCACTAACTTCTCGCTTACTGATCTCATCACATCCGTGAAGATAAAGCCCCTCTAGAAGATAGGCTGAAAATCCAGCACAATTTTTCCCCCCCTAAAAGTACTGGGTATGTAGATCTAAGTGCTCATGAATAAAAGTTGTGGCTGGGGTGTACTTCTGACAAACGGCTACAATAAGTTGAATTACAGCCAGCTCCCGCGGAGGAAGTTGTTGCTCATTTTGGGTTAAGGAGTTACCGGTTAAAGCAAGGAGTATTCAATCAAAGTAGTACTGTCAACCTCTCAACTTCTTAGAATTCATGAGCTAGATGTCTCAAACTATATATAAAAAATTTCTTTTAAAAAAAGCAATATTTGAATTTTTCATTTACTGCTTAACTATCAGAGCTGGGGCTTAAAAAAAAAACCCAAAACATGAATACTGTAATATTCTCAGAAAGATTTTGTGCTTATTTTCTAACATGTCATTTAATATCTGAGATGCTATAAGGTTTATGTGAGTGGCATCTTTGTTGCTAATGCAATCTGCCACTCTCAGAGAAGTGATTCTGGAAACCCTTTAAGTTCCCTCCCAAGAAGGAGTCATCACTACAAGAGAAGTCTTGTAATCTACAAGAAAAAAAATGCTCAAATTTCCTTAACTGAGCAGCCAAGACCCAAAATCAGAAGCTGCTTTTAACAGTCTTGGCTTTATCTTTCCAGCACCCATTTCCTCTTTTTATACGCTAGAGCCGGTGCCCCTGCAGAAGAGTCTGATGGAGATTCAGCTTCATGAAAGCTGGTTTGGCGAGCGCTGACATCCTCAGATGACCTCAACAGCAGAGAGGCAAAAATCAATGTTTACCCGCTACTCCCAACCATAAGTGAGCAAACGATAGCAAGCCCGAGCCCTGCTCCGTACGCACCCGACTCGGACCGAGAGCTCGCTCTGAACAGGACACACAGCTGTTAAAGGCTGACATGTGTTTCCTGATGATAGACCAGAGCCAAAAGCAGAACTTGTTCAGAAAGACAAGCAATTTGATCATAGTTTGGCAAAGACAAGAGGAAGCTGTACACAAGCGTATTCCCTGCAGGGGCCAAACTCCAGTTAATTGGAACTGCTCAGTATTCAAAAGAGCTGATGAAAAACTTTTGTGAGGCATCGAGGCTGTTTCTTATTTTTCACTGACACAAGCCATGAATATGCCATTCACCTGAAGGGAACCACCTCAGCGTTGTGCAGCCCAGATCAGAGCCAGACCCGTTCCACACAGGCCTAAATTTGTTTCCCTGTCTCCAGTGAGATAACGGAGCCAGCCTACTTCCAATGTCAGGATTCATTTCTGTGGACCCCCTTCTGCATAGTCCTTCGGCACTGGAGAAACAGCCACGTGCCAACATTCTACAAGCGAGGGCTTTTAAAATCTTGGGTTCCTCTTCCCTCAGCGGTACGGCTGCAGCAGCGCGAGACTGCTTTGCTAACCTTGCTCAAGTTCAAGTCTGACTGGGATAGACGGCTTGCCTGAAGTTCTGTTGCGCAAGAAGATGAGATAAGATGACCCATTAATTTTTAAATCTACCATTCTCTTTCTCAGTAAGAAAGGGACATTACAAAGTACTCCCACTGAGATATACAGATGTATCTATAGAGAGAGGATATTTATCTATTTATACAGGATACTTATAAAACACCAGCACCTGAGCACTTCAGTCAGCGCACCCTGCGAAGACAGAGCCTGCCGGCTGAGTTTCCAGTACGTATCTACACAACATGTAAAGAACGGGAGAAAGGCAGTATCACCTGTTTTACACGGGACTGCAACTTGGGAGCTAAGAAATTTGCCAAGGATCTTAAATCAATAGCAGAACTGGAAACTAAAGCAAACTACCTTCAGTGTATCTTCTGGGTTGGGCAGGAAAGTGCTCTGAGATCTGTCGGTAAGAGTGCTTATAAAGCACTGCTACTCCTACGGCAACATCTTTCCCACATGGTACCCAAACAGCTTGAAGAAGTTTTTCCATACGAAGTACAATAATCCTGGGTGCAGTTCTACCGCCGTTTACTCCACTGCAACCCGCAGCAGCTCGCAGGCTGCAAGGTGAGTCTGTCCCGTGGAAGAGGCGGGCTCCTTACCTTGTGTTTGCTCAAAGACAGCTCAAGGGTTAAGGCCCGGAGTATGCAAGCTACAAAGCATGCTGTGTCTCGTGTGTGGGAGTAAATGTCATATCCCACTGCACCGGGTATTTATAGAGCAGCGCTGTTTGGGAAGTGAAACTTTTTAATGGTGAAGTTTTCAGCCGGTTGCTTCAGGTTGAAGTTCTGAAGAATGAAACAGCCGAGAACCCCGTTTTACACTTTCTGGCTCTAGTTGGCTCTGAATGCCACAGCGAAACAAGCAGGGTCTGAGCCCAGTTACGCTGGGTTTCAAAGCTCAGGTCTTTCCCATCCACACTAAGGGAGCATTTCCACCATCGTTACCCACACTACGTCCCAGAGGAGCTCCTCCCAGCAGGACCTGCACCGTGCCCTGTCCGGGTCACCCTCTGACAGGCGTGCAGCTCCCGGGGGATGCCGCTCTCCAGGCCACCCCCAAGCCCCTGAGTTACTCCGCACGGGCGCTCCAGGGGAGCTGCCCAGAGCCGGGCACCAAACCTCAGCTCTGATGGAAGCAGGGGATCCTCATTTCGAGGGGTGACCTTCAGCCAAGACAAGCGACCCCGGGAAAGCCAGCAGCAACCTAAGGCACTACGGCAGAGACGCCCACCCCCCTGTGCTGGAGCTCAGCGGGGCACACGACGGCTGGACCCAGATTTCTAGGAAACGGATGAGGATGAGAGAGCACAGGCTGTAGCTGCATAAAGTTGGAGCTGGCAGGGGGGAGGTAAAGCGGTCAGAATTCTCCTCTGTTAAAACAGCGACATGCCACAGGGGCTGGAGCTGGGCTGGTGGGATGAGGCTGAAGATCATCAGCTGTGGTGGCATGAGCCGTCCCCGTCTCTAGACCCTGACTGAAGCTCACGTTGCCAAAGGACTGCCTGGTTCAAGTTCTTTACAACTCGCTATTGGTCACACGCTGCTCTTGGCTCTTACACACGCAGCAAGCACCAAACTTGGAATATCAGATTGAAAACACCCAAGTTCAAAGCTTTTTTTGGTCGGTGATCCCAGAGTAGATCACTGAAATCAAGCCAGGCAGCAACAAAAAGCCTTTTGTGAAACCAACTGTGCTCTCTGGGCTGCAACTATAATCACCACACGCATTCCAAGAAGCTGGTCTTGACATTAGTGGGTCACCCAAAGGAAGGGCTATGCATAGTTTGCACCAATTATTAATGCAACTCGTTGTGTCAACTCGCCAAATCGAGTAACTGATACTCCCTGTACAATTTACATAAATAGGAACACAGTTGTATTTGCATTCGCTCCATCTGTACTCACGTTGACAACTACTTGTGGGTTTTATTGCCGCAATAGAAACCGGAGCTTGGCTGTGTGCGGCCCTGGAACTACGCAGGGGCAGAGCAGCAGTTGGGCAGTGCCCGTCCCCAGCCCTGCCTCCACACGCCGGGCTGCTGCTGCTCCGCTGGGCCAGGCACGCTGCGCTCTCACCCTGCGCCAGAAGCGCTTTTTCTGCTGGAGAGGTGTCAGGAGGGCTCTGACAGATCCGTACCTGCTCGGGTCACTCCCAGCTAACGGACTCTTTGAGCTATTACTCTACACCATGAATACTCCTCACTTATCAGAGCTCTACCAGAGTTACTACAGTATTTACACTTTGTTTCTGCTTTCAAGACACTCATCAGAGCTTCAGGAGGGACAAACTTCTCTACTGGGAAGCTGATTGAGACCATTTATTCATTTCACGTAACTTTACCACAAAAGAAAAGCAGAGTGTTCTGAATTTCAGTACTGAACCCGGGCTGGTAACAGGTTCCCTGTGTGCTTCTCAGGCCCTCAGTCCTGCGTACCTCCTGCCTGCCCTCTGCAGAAAGCCATTACAGAATGTAACTTCAGTGGAAAGTGTGGCTTCTTCAAAACTCACAAAATGAGTATTAAGGTCCATTTTAATTTGTTTAAAAAGTTTTGTTTTATCTTCTTTCCACTGTGATAAAAATGTTGAGGTCATAAATACCTCTGAATGCAACATTTTGATCACCACAACTACTCTGGCGAAAATAACCTACCGAAGACTCCCTTAGATTTTTAAAGCGGAACTGTTGCCAAATTATTTCGACTCCTGAAAAGCATCGCCTTGTAAAAGCTTCTCTGATTGTTCTTTGTCTCGACTAGCAGACATCCCACATTCTTTAAGTGAGCAGGAGACAGCAAGCAAGGTTTTAGAAGATGTGGCCAGTCATTACTGCAACTCCTCCTCACTTGAGGTTTTCCCACTGCTTGAACACAAGGATGATTCTTTACTCAGGGAACGTCAGAGCTGGGCTGGATCTCAGGTTCTGCGACCACAACGTGCGCTGCCTAAGCGCAGGAGCAGACAGAGCACGAACCCGCCCCGAAGTGCAGTGCTCTCCATACACCCCACTCGGAGCTGACCACAGCTCAGTTCCTGCAGGTGGGACAGAAAAACACCTGTAACCACTGGCTGCCTCTCTGCGAGAGCTGACCTGATGATGGCAACCCCGCACCCAACATTTTCTATCTCCACTTTCATAACTTCTAAAGGTATTGAAGTAACCTACAGAATATCCTATTGACTAGAACATACCACAAATAACAGTGACCTAGGTTCATTTAACTCCATTTCTGTAGTGTAACCAGGCAACAGGGGATCATTTTGCAACACTACACAGCTAATTCTCTTAGGAAAGAGCTCTCGGGACTAAAAAATTCTCTCGAAACTATGCAGAGTCTGAGTGTAACAGACTCCCGTATGGAGCCAGTCCATACCGCAGGTGAGGGATACGGGATCTGCTGCCATGAATTTCAGCGCGGCGCAGAGCACCATCACGGCGGTTGTCATACACAGACTCTTTGCCACAGCAGAGTCATCCTCCTGCGTGGGGCAGAGCATGCTGTACGTCACACTACGGAGTCCAAATCCAGAGGGACTCAGCAAGTACATCAGGGTCCGTTCTTAGGAGCTTGGAAATTCTTAGCTCTGAAATTATTTATTTTCTGTAGCCCCCAGCCCTCTGAGGCAAGGACCAGGAGTTACCCAAACTGAGCCCTATGTTTAGGGTCAAAGATTAATGCTACTTGGGCAAATTAGGATCCGAAGAATAAACCATTACTTACTGGGAAGCATCAGATGAAATGAGGGGAAAAAACCCTACCAATAATGTATGTAAGTACCTACCAATACTACCACCTACCAGTAAGGTTGGTAAAGTGTTCAAAAAACATGTAGATATGGCACCTGGGGACATGGTTTAGCAGGCATGGTGGTGTTGGGTTGACAGTTGGACATGATAACCTTTGAGGTCTTTTCCAACCTTAATGATTCTGTGATTCAAAGTTATCACAAACTTACTCAGAAACATTCTCTCCGCATCAGGACTGCAGCCCTTTCAGTGGGCTCCACAGCGCCCGGGGATGAAGGCTCAGCCTCACCTCTCCCATGGCCTTGCTGCAGCTCTGACACCAGATGCAGATATAGAATCCTAGGTTGAAAACTACCTCTAGGATCACCAAGTCCAACCGTCAACCCCAACCCCACCACACCTGCCAAACCATGTCCTCAAGTGCCACATCTACACAGTTTTTGAACCCCTCCAGGGATGGGGACTCCACCACCACCCTGGGCAGCCTGGTCCAATGCCTGACCGCTCTTTCAGTGAAGAAATTTTTCCTGATATCCAATCTAAACCTCCCCCAACTCGAGGCCATTGCCTCTCGTCCTATCGCAGTTACCTGGGAGCAGAGACCAACCACCCCTCACTACACCCTTCTGTCAGGGAGCTGTGGAGATCGAGAAGGTCTCCCCTCAGCCTCCTCTTCTCCAGACTGACCAACCCCAGCTCCCTCAGCCACTCCCCATCAGACTTGTTCTTCAGACCCCTCCCCAGCCTCGCTGCCCTTCTCTGGACACGCTCCAGCCCCTCCATGTCCTGCTTGTGGTGAGGGGCCCAGAGCTGAGCACAGCACTCCAGGCGCGGCCTCGCCTCCTTTCTCGCAGCCTTTCCCTCGGCATCCAGGCGGGAAAAGGTGACGGAGCCTCAGCGCAGGGAGAGCAGAGTCCGCAGGCCTCGGTTCCCCAAGCCAAACGCAGTCCGGCCCGCCAGCCCCAGCGGAGGCGGCTCCGCTCTCCTCGGCCGCGCTCCGGCCCGCTCCCCGCCTCCCTTCCCGAGACCCCGGCGCGGAGCCGAGCGCGCCCGACGTGACGGACGATCGTGAGGCGAATCCCCCTCTCCCCCCCACCTCCCCCCCGCGCCTGCGCACTGGGCGCCTCCGCGCCGCTGCCCTGCCGGCGCCCCTCCGGCTGCGCGCGCATGCGGCACCGGGAGGAAGCGGGGGGAGGGGGCGGGGCTTGTCAGGAAGCCCCGCCCGCTTCTGGGAAACCCGGGCCGCCCCCGGCCGCTCGCCCCCGCCCCCGGCCTCGTCCCGCCCGCCGGGACCGCGCCGCGCCCGGGGAGCCGGCGGGGCCGGGCGGGGCGCTGGTTGGGCGCGCGCGGGCGGCGGGGCAGGGCCGGTCGGCGATTGGCTGCGCGGCGCCGGGGGGGCGGGGCCGGCGCTGGCCACCGCCTGTCAGTGAGCGGGGCGGCGCTGAGGAGGCCTGAGGGGCCGCGGCGGGCCGGGCCGGGCCGCACCGAGCCGGGCCGTAGCGGTAGGTGCCGCTGCTCAGGGGGCGCGGAGCGGGGCTGCGTCCGGCCGCCGCCGCGGGGACGGGCTGTGGGGGGGCGGCGGCGGCCGTTGGCGGTCGGCCTGGGAACCGTGGAGCGCGTCTCTCCGGGCCGGCCGGCCTGAGGCGAACCCGGCGCCGCCGCTTCCGCGGCCGCCTGCGGGAGGAGGGCGGGAGGGAGCCCCCCGCTCGCTGCCCGGCCCCGGCGGGAAGGGAGCCGGCCGCCGCGGGGAGGGCCCCGGGAGCACCGGCAGCTCTGAGCGGTACCGGCCGGCTCCTGGGCCGCGCTCCCCGGGCTCGGTTCGAAGCCTGGACGCGCTGTCTCTGCCGGGAAGCTCCGCTCCTCGGCCCCCGGCTCCCCGGTTCCGCGCCCGCGGAGAGCGGCGGAGAGGCCGTGGCCTTTGCCCGCTCGGTGGGCGCTGCCGGGTGCTCCCCAGCCCGGGAGACGGGAGGAGGAGCAGGAGGCGCAGCCCGGAGCTCGGCTAAGCCGAAGCCGCAGCTGAATGAGAGCCGGGGTTCGGCTGAGCTGCCGCCCGCTCCCAGCGAGCCCTGGCGCTTCTCTCTGCCGCGGCTCTTTTTTTATTCTTTTTTTTTCCTCTGGCAGAAGGTTAAAATGCTTCTTTGCTGATTAATAAGAGGCTGCTGTGGTTGGGCTCAGATGCTTCCTGTCTGCTTGAATCGGCTGCGTTAGAAACGTGTTTCAGCGCTCCGCGCGTGTGAGAAGCGGCGGTCTGAAACTGGCATCCATAAACAACATCAGAATTTCTTTTTTCAGCTGGTTTTCTGAACTCTTTTGTGAGTAATAACTTGCACCCTCTTTGCTGTGACATTGGTGATAAGAGCGATCGAATCGGGCTTTGAAACGTGCGTCTGTAGTGTGCCGCGTTATTGCGTTTTAACTCGGTGAAAATCTGTTATTGGCACAACCGCTAGATGCCTTTGGAATGAGTCATTTGCTATTAACTATTAAATTTTAACTGCTCTAAGAGAGTGAATCTTTGTACAGCATGCGGAGGAGGAGGAGTGTAACAAACAAACATACAGCAACCAAAAAACCGAAAGGATTTGTGGGCCCTGATCCGACACCGCCGCAGCTAGCGAGCTTTGCCGCTGCCTGTCCCGAGTCTCGTTTCGGTGTGAGGTGTGAGAAGGGAGAGCTGAGCTTTTGCTGTGACAGTGACGTGGTGCCTGATTATTGCTCTGCCAAGAGGATGGAGGCAAACGTGACCGTGCTGTCGCTCTAACTTTCCTTCTGCGACTTTTGGAGTTTGGTGGCAAGTGTCAGTGCAGACGGAGGGATAGAGGTCTGGAGGACGGAAAGATTTCCAAGCTCTAAGAGGAGCAGCTGGCTCGGAGTAAAAGAGACCCGGGTTAGGAAAAGGGTCTGGAGATGCTGGGGAAGGGGAGTCAGGAGGGTGCATGGAGGGACCAGAAGGAGCTCTGTGAGGGCTAGACCTGTGGGACTTCAATCTGTAGGAAACTGGGCTTAGCTGGTCACAGCTGAGTGACCACGGGGCCCTGATGGATGTGGACCTCGTCTTGTCTAAAAGGCAGTTCTCTGCTGCAGTTCATGTGGGAGTTTGTCTCATGGGAGTTTGCTCAGGCTGGACAGTTAGAAACGACTCGGGGCAGTTCGGGTTTCTACTTTATAGTAGAAAATCATCATAAATGAATTCACAGGACCAATCATAAATTAAGATTACATAGAAAGGCTTCTATCTATACTAAATTTAACTAAACTTTTGGTTTGGCCCAGCATTTCAGCGTTACTGCTTCCTTGTAGCCTTTCATGGCATTTTATAGGTGTGATTGTTCTGCAGCTTCAATCCTTCAATGTATTGTAATAACTGGTGAAATCTTGGTCCTGCCTGCATGGGCAGAATGGATTTTAATGTGTGTTTGTGGCTGTTGTTGGAAGTTGTCCATTTAGGTGTTTTACGATATCATCTTGTTATAATTTCGGAAATAACTTCACTCCACAAGTGGGTCTTCAAATGCAGGATGTCATTAAGCAGTGTCCTGAGAGCCTGCGTGGGAACAGCTGAGCCAGGCTGGGAAGCAAAACCTTGTCAGGTCGAAGTCTGTTCTGATGCTTGCTGGTTGCAAAGCAGTTTGGAAACCTTGGCGGCTTCTTTGAATGAATGGGGTTGCGGTGAGGTTCGTAAACTCTGGGCAAACGGTGGTGTTTGTGTCTTTGTTCAACAGCATGAGGGGAATTGTCAAGGGGTGAGTTGTACCCAAGCTTGTACTTGAGGAAATGAAGATAGGTGTGTTTAGATACTGCTGATGGTTAAACCCAGGCGGATATTTTCCTACAGACTTTGTAACCAAACTATTGCAATATACGAACGCCTGGCAACTGAAAAGGCAGCTGAAGCTCATTACCCTGACGTTTACAGTAAGCAATGCAAATGGCTGGAACGGGATTTTGAAGTATTTACTATCAAACCACTTTAAATAATATGTTTACATTTTTATTACCATTTGTAACATAACTTACTCATGAACATAAGGCTGATAGTGAAATTCTTCCTGTGGTGGTTTAGGTAGAAGGTTTAGCTTTACCTGATGATCTCCAGGTAAGCCTGTGTGCAGCAGCGCTTAACGAGAGGTGAGAGACTAAGAGGAACCAGGCAAGATCGTACAGGATCCCCTCGTACAGAGGAGTGGGCAACACCGGTTGAAGCAAAGGAGGTGAAGGCTGTGAGCATCCTGGAATAGCAACTGCTGATCTGACTCACCAGTATTTTAATCAGTAAGGCATTCTATTTATTTTTACTTTGGAACTCTTAGATACGAGAGGGAAGGTTTGGTGGTTGTTTTTTTTTTTCTCTTAAACATGGTAACTTCAAATGGCATTAACTGTGTTTTAAGGCAGGGATGTGTGAGTGCTACAGCTTTTTTTAAATCCCTTTTGACACAAATTGAAACTTCTCCTTGCTGACAGCATTAAGCTTGTTTAAATAACCACCCTAGGGCCATGCTACAATAATATGCCTTAAACTGACACGGCCGAAAACGGAACCGTCTTAATTTCAGTTCCATCTGAAACGTGGGCAGGCAAGGAAGCTCATCGATACCATCCAGGCAGAGAAAGACAGTGGTGAGGAGGCAGGGATGAAGGGAAAAAGTGGTGCCTGGGGTCTGAAGGGGTTGTACATAGAAATCTACTTCTTGGGCCCCAAACCAGCTCTTTAGTGTGATTCATTTTTTTAACAAGTGTCTTTTTTTCTTTTTTTTTTTTTTCCCTTTGGTGAAATGTGTGGTTTTTGAGAAGACTTGATGTCTGTGTGTGATGATTTAGTAGCTAATACTCTGGACAGGTTCTTCTGGCTGCAGACTTGGCACTTTCTCGAATACCTGCTGACGGCTGTTAGGACGGGGAGGTCCCCAAAAGGTGTATGGTCTGCTTTTCAGTTGATATTCTCTGCTCTAGTGATGCAGAAATTCCTGGCTCTTCCCAGCTGTTGCTTTGTTGTAGTGGTCAGCAAAGCAACGTTGCTAAAATGCTAGTTGTGTTGTTGTGATAAACCAGTAGCAGCTGCAAAAGAGAAGGGTAACCTGAGTTAATGCATTGTTCATAAAACTCTTCTCAATAAGGAAGTGGGAAACCTCACTGAGACAACATGATTTTTTTTTTTCTTTTTTTCAAACTAAATGTCAACGTGAAACTGCTGCTGAATGTTCGCACTCAGACTAGGAGAGGAAATCTGCATACATTGAATCTTACTTGATAGTCTTATGTATATTTTAAAGCTCTTTCCCAAGTCTTTTTTAACCAAATCTGGGGGCTACTCCACAAAACGTGAACTGAAATTCTCCAAGAAGCTGCTGGCAAGGGAGATTTGACCCAGGCAGACCAAGCAGGATCCCATGTTATGGTGTGCTGCAGTGTTTCAGTGCCGGAGAGGTATCTGCGTTACTTTTTCCCAGCTATGAGTCTCTCTTTCTACATACATAGTAACTTCATGAAATGTAGAAATGTGCTTTTAAGGTCCCTGCTACAAATAGCTTCCAGTTGGTATGGAAGAGCTGAGGAGGATGAACAGGGACTTGTTTAGAGAAGGGTGGAGGGAAGAGATTTTAAAGGAGCAGAAAGCACATAGTTGTCTCTTACATTAATAATGTTTGCGTGTCTCCTAAATTCTGACTCCCTACAAGTCACAGATGCCCTTATCCAGTATATGAGTTTCTCACAGGAGCACAGACATTGTCTGAGGGACGAGTTGCCACTGCCATCGCACCAGTGCCTCCAGAGCACAACTGATACTGTGCTTGGCTTTCATTCTGTAAAAACGCACTTTCTTTTTTACAGCAGTGAGAACTAACGCTAATTACCCAGAGGTGAGTGTAAAACCTTAGTGAAGATAAGGAGCAAGTAGTCCTCAACGCTGCTAGCAAAAGCCCATTGTGGGTTGGGGGTGTAGTATTCGCTTTTATCTACTGTATCATTAACCCGACTTCCCCTTTCTTCCTTGAAATTAATGGGCTCGTACACACGTCTACAGAAGGAAGAAAGTCAGGGAGATTGAAATCGAGAACTGCAGTTGAATCTAAGTGACTCAGATGAGGGAGAGGAGGTTTTGAAAACCAGAGAAGCAGTTTGGGCTATGAAACAGCCACGCTCCAGCTCAATAACTTGAAGCTCCTCACATTGCACGTACGTAACTTGTGTCTGTACAGGAAGCAGTGCTCATCCTGGAGCCGTGGCCAGTAAATAGGCAGCCGAAACCGCAGCTCCAACGTGTCTCATGTGGGCAAATCCTGTTCTTAGTGGTCTTGCCGTGGAACCTAAGGTCCCCGTTTACTGCTCCCGAGGCTCTCTTTTACCTAGAGCTTCCCTGAGGAGGACTGCACCTGGGGCCTGGGCCTGAGAGACCGAGTGCCTATGTCCAAATTAATGAGGCTTACGAATGCTTTGCGCCTCTCTGGATTGCCACCCCCTCCAAGTGCACAGAGATGAGTCTCACTGGTTCGGTTCTGAAGACATAGCTTCAAGATAAGTTACGCTTCAAAAATTACTTAAAAGTTCTGATTTTGTTTCTTTTTTTTTAATCACCACTTCTGCTGACTACACAGCGGAAAATAGTTGGGTTTTTGATTCTTATAAGGACTTGAAAATCGTGCACCAACAGTTAAACTGGGCTGGGCTTGCAGCTTCGGTGCCTACACAGCCTTGTAGACCTGAGTCACACATTAAACGGCGCGCTGGCGGCTGCCCTGTTGGAGGACCTTGCTTACAATAGCTACCTCTTGTTTTTTCAGGTCGGCAAGGGAGGTATGCGCTTTGTTGACTTTAGTCACAGTAACTTTCCTTGCTACTCTGCTCCATTTCAGAGGGTGACAAGGACTTGCAATTTTGCTCCTCCCCTCCCTCTCTTGTCTTTTAACTAAGCTGCGGAGTGACTTGTAGAATTAGGTATTTTTTGGCGCTGGGGATGGGTTAGGGCTGCAGACCTTGAAGGTCCTTGAAGGTGAGGGGAGGGCCAGGAGAGACAGAGTTAATGCAAATCAGGAGAGAGTGAGTACAAAAATAGCTCTGAACTTGTCGGTTTGGTCACTGGTGGCTTGGGTTAGTCATCTGACAGGCTCTCTTTCTGCTGCTCCAAGGGATTATTTTACAGCGCTGAGATTTGACATAATTTCTGTAGAGGAGAGGGAGCGAGCCGGGGTAATGAGTGGGATGCTGTCATCAGCACTTCTTTTGCACAGCAGCTGTTCTGTGTTTAGCTGCTGAATGTGGTCATTGTTGACTTTCCTTGTATACCTGCCAGGTTGTTAGGTGACTCATTTACACATCACACCAAGATTCATGGCTCCCTTCTTTCCTTGGTGGTCCTTTGGGCACAGAGCACCCACGGATTTTGTCATTTTCCTGATTGAGCTCTGTGTTTCCAGGAGCCTGTTGGAGTAAATGTCCTGTTGCCCCAGGCAGCTGCTCCGGGTGGGTGGAAAGGAAAGAAAAAAGGGAAAGAGAATCCCTGGCACAGATTTACACGGGTGAGCCTCAAAGGTGTGCTGCTGTGATAGTTGTGAGAACTTGTTTTTGCTGGCCTCCCTTCAAGTGTCCCTGCTCTTCATCTTCTATTGGGTTTGTGGTGCTTCACACCTGTATGTGTTTGCGGAGGTTTCTGATTTTTCATGGGTGGTTTAACGATGGAAAAATTAATTTTAAATTTTTTGCACTTGAGCTGCGAGAGGACTGGCCCAAGGAAGTGACACCTACAGTTAAGGAGCAGTAGAGCATATTCTGGTTTAAAAGAAAACATCTATGTTTGAACTTTTCTGGAATGTGGTGTCCCCCAAGGGTCAGTACTGGGCCCAGTTTTGTTTAATTTCATCAGTGACCTGGATGAAGAGTTAGAGTGTACCCTCAGCCAGTTTGCTGATGACACAAAGCTGGGAGGAGTGGTGGACACACCAGCAGGCTGTGCTGCCATTCAGCGTGACCTGGACAGGCTGGAGAGCTGGGCAGAGAGGAACCTGATGAGGTTCAACAAAGACAAATGCAGGGTCCTGCACCTGGGGAGGAACAACCCCAGGCACCAGTACAGGCTGGGGGCTGACCTGCTGGAGAGCAGCTCTGTGGAGAGGGACTGGGAGTGCTGGGGGACGACAGGGTGACCATGAGCCAGCAGCGTGCCCTGGGTGCCAAGAAGGGCAATGGGATCCTGGGGTGCATTAGGAAAAGTGTGGCCAGCAGGTCGAGGAAGGTTCTTCTTCCCCTCTGCTCTGCCCCAGTGAGGCCCCATCTGCAGTGCTGTGTCCAGTGCTGGGCTCCCCACTTCAAGAAAGATGAGGAGCTACTGGAGAGAGTCCAGAGGAGGGCTACGAGGATGAGGAGGGGACTGGAGCATCTCTGCTATGAGGAAAGGCTGAGGGAGCTGGGCTTGTTGAGCCTGGAGAAGAGAAGGCTGCGAGGGGACCTTAGAAATGCCTCTAAATATCTGCAGGGTGGGGGTCAGGAGGACGGGGCCAGACTCTGTTCAGCGGTGCCCAGCGACAGGACAAGGGGCAACAGGCACAAACTGAAGCAGAGGAAGCTCCAGCTGCACCCGAGGAAGAACTTCTTCCCTCTGAGGGTGACGGAGCCCTGGCCCAGGCTGCCCAGGGAGGCTGTGGAGTCTCCTTCTCTGGAGATATTCCAGCCCCGCCTGGCCGCGGTGCTGTGCAGCCTGCTCTGGGTGACCCTGCTTGGGCAGGGGGTTGGGCTGGGTGACCTTGGTTGGTCCCTTCCAACCCCGAACGTGCTGTGATTCTGTGAGTCCAAGGCGAAGGCACCAAGGGCTAACCCAAAGCCCTGTTTCCTGTGGGCTTGTGGTCGGTCCCCATTCCTGATTTCCACCCCACAATATACCCCTGTCCCGTCCCGCAGTGCCTTGCTTCCATGCTTCTTTATGCGTCTCCCTTTCCACCCCTGGCTCCCTTCCACCTTCCTCTGCGCTGCCAATTGGCCAGGATTTGGCATGTGCTGGGACTTGTTTGGAGCTGCGTTGACGCTCACTGGTCAGCGAGCAGCCCGTGCTGATTGACTCGCCAGCTGCTGCCAAGCGGAGGGGATCGTCTTTTCCAGCGCCGTCGCTGTGCCCTGTCCAACACCAGCTTCTGTTCATCCCATACGCCGTAAGAGCTCTGCTTTTGTCGGGCTTGACCAAGGATTTCAGAGGTTATTGGCAATGAAGGGGAAGGAAGGGGAGCAAGGGAGGGGTTATGTATGGGCAGGCTGATTGCCTAGCCTTGTTTTATTGGAAGGAAAAATGAGAAATGGATTTGAGAGTGACTGAGTACAAAGAGGAAAGTAATTAGCAGGATTTTATGGCTGTTTTATGTGGTGTGAGAGCACAATGTAATTTCTCCTAGATGCACTCTAGGAGAAAATCTTTCATATCTTTTCTTTTTTTTTCTTTTTTGGTTATTGGAGAATATTCTTCCTGTTTAGTGATACGAGAGTTCCCTCTTCTATATGGTTTCAGTGTTTGTATTTAAGCTAAGGGAATATACCAAGAAAAAATTTCCCTTCGAAACCCATGTGGTCTCGTATTTTTAGTACTGAGAAGAGCATTGATTATTTAGATCTTCAGTGGTACAAGTCAGGGGTGGAGAGCTGGCAGTCTTGGCTTCTTTTGCGGCTCCATGCTCAGAGGTTGGGTAGGACCTTGATATGCTTTAAATTATTTAGTAGTCCGATACCTTCAGCAGCCTCCTGTTTCTCATGAACTTGAAGCTGCTTCTGCCTGTGAAGTATTTTGACAAGTGTTTTGCTTTGGTTTTTTGTTCTCCCTCAGTAACTCTGAACCTGGGAAATGGCAGTGATGGGAATTACGTGCCAAGGAGCTCCTGATCCAGCTGTCAAGCAGAAGAAGGAGCTCACGGCTACCAAGGGGCTGAACGAGACAGCGAGTGAAAAGCAGAGCAGTGTTTGCAAAGTAGAAGATTCGAAGAAGGTCATCTTTCACAGTCAGTGGAAAATCCTGAATGATGTAATCACCAAAGGAACAGCAAAAGAAGAAACAGAAGGAGGCTGTGCATCGATTTCTATTATTGCCCAAGCAGAATGTAAGTAGCAGGGCAGTCTGCTCTTCATTGAGAAAAAGGAATGTGTAATGCAGTATGAGATCTCCCTCACTTTGCACTCCTGGAGAGCTGAGCTGTAATCTATTTGTAATCCCAAGTGGGGTGGAGATGGTGACACATCCCAGTCACTATTTTGGAAGCTCGTGAAATCTCCTAATAATGTGGCAGCAGCCACCGAATAAAGCATAAATAACAGAACAGCATGTGGCCACTGCACCTAGCTGCTGTGACTATAAATCTGTGTCCTGCTGGGTCATCTGTTCTTGGCTGACTTCTGAAAGGTGTTTCAAACGCAGCGGGGGAAAGAGAAGAAAAACAAAACAAAGCTGTCAGGTGGGAAGGAGCTGGGGGCTCAGGAGATTGCAGTGCTGGGAAGCTGTCTGGTGTTGGAGGAGGAGGAACATAGTGTGGGTGATATGGCACGACTGTGTGGCAATTTGTCTGGATCACTGGTTTAGCAAGTTGGTGGAGTTGCTTCTTAGTCCAGCTGGTACCAGGAGAGACTCTGCCTGATAATGGAGACATGTGATGATCCTCTTTTCTTTCACACAGGTGAAAACAGTCAGGAGTTCAGCCCCACTTTATCAGAGAGATCCTTTATTGCTCATAGTAAGCGTTACAGGTGAGAGACCCCTTAACATGAATACGCACCTTCCCTGTTCTGTGTGCTGGCTTGCTCCAAATCACCCTGGCTCTGTGTGCTTACAATATTTTTTTCCAAAAGCACTCCTATTTGAATTAGCTTTTCTGTCTGAGGCTCAGGAAGAGCATGTCTTTCCCCAGACATCTTCCTCAAAAACTTTTTGTGTTAGGAGAAAATATAAATTTAGGCACAAACCACTCAAAACACCTTGCATTGTCTCATTGCCAGTGCCTGCTGATTGCCTTCTGCCTCTGTTTCTGGGTTGTCAAACTTGTTTTGAAATGACTGAGTCATTTTTTGAGGTTCATGGGCTTGAAGTTTTCAGTGATCCTGTTGAAACCATGTTATACCGTCCCGTTTGAAAAGTTGTGGGAAACTTAGGCTGCTGCTAGAAGTAGTCCTGAGAAAAAGGAACTGCTTTGTTTCTGGGTAGGGTACACAAAAGGGGATGAGAGAAGGACCTTTACTTAATGACAGCATCAGCAGAGAAATAGTTGTGAACAGAAGCTGAAAGCGGTGAAGAGGGACTAACAGTTGTGATAGAGAAATGGAGGCCTGGGACTTGTGTTTCTGAGGTCTTCTGGGAGTGAGCCACTTCTTCATGAAGAACCTGTGCCCTGTTGGGGCACATACTGGAGCTTTACTTGAGCACTGGGGATTTACGGAGCAGCTCCAGTGGTCTCTGGAGTGGGTGCCTGGGATACAGAATTCGGTGCTGCCTGTCTGCTGGCAACTTTCAGACACTGAATCTGGCCCTGTGAGGTGTGTGGTTTCACATTGCCCACTGACTTCATGACGTTGTCCGATGAACCAACTGAAGAAATGCAGGGTGAACTGTTTCTGAAGGGGTTTATGTGGAATGCACACCAGCTAGATGTTCAGGTTCAAGGCAATGCCATCACCTAGAACTCTACTTACTGGATATTTAGCACTCAGTGGTGCGCTGAAACAGCAGGAAAAGATGGACAGAGCAATGCTGGCTGTGAACTGCATCGCTGTTCATTAAAGGCAGACGATATACTGCATGGATCAATAAAGCAGTGATGATTTCTTCACTTGAAGATCAAATATCCTGGTTTTTTCTTACAACTCGATTAAAAAAATCGAACTACTATGATTGGTATTGAATAACTGCAGGCAAATGTTCCTCTGGAGAGCTGTCTCTGTTTGTGCAGACCCCCAGCTGGTGCGCTGGCCAGTGCTGTTTTGTGTATGTATGCATTCCTAGAAATATATTGTAGTATTGAGCTTTACATGCCAGAACATTTTGGCTTTTTGAAGCTATTTTATTTGAATGCGCTTAGGCGTTCCTTTTCTTTGGTGCAAAGCTTATTTTTCTTTCAAATAGAACAGACGTTTATATTATGAGCACTTTTATTAATTTTAACAGTTTTTCAAAATTGCATTTATACATAACCTCTGTGCTCACTATAAATCCTAGACACAAACTGTCTCAGAGCAACCTGGAGACATTCAGTGCTTTTCCCTCTACTTTGCTGTCTAGTCTTGCTGTTCCTTGCAGAATTTGCAAATACTGAGAGACTTAATGCTTTGCTTCCCCCACACGCCCCCGATATTTCTTTGTTACGATGCCAGATACACTACTGTGCCTTGATATTGAAGTTACAAATGCTGTATATTAAAAGGCAAGAAGTTACGACATAATTCTCTATTCTTTAAATCTCAGAAGGCAGAATTGCTAATTCTCGTTCTGTTGTTGTAATTGCTAACTGGAGGTGTGCTTTCACCGTCAGATCTAAGAGCCTTCATGCATTTTGGTTTCCAGTAGCCGGTCAGACAGTCTCGATCAAATCCCCAACAATGTGGCCCATGCGACGGAGGGGAAGATGGCACCTACCTGTTGGAGGGGGAGGCATCGTGGTAAGACGAAAAAGAAACGGCACAAGAAAAGATCCAAGCTGAAAATACAAACAGTGGCTGCTGGCAGGCGAGGTCCCAGAACTCCAGAACAAGAGAGCTGCACCCCAATTCCCGTTCAGGTGAGACTCCTTAAGCCTTTCTTTTGTACTGTTGGGACCCCTGCCAACTCCTGGCAATTCCTGGTTGAGTTTTTGGGTGGCTATACTGAGGTTCCTGCTCAGCTGTTTTATTTTGGTTTTGTTTTATTTTCTAGGAGGATGAATCACACCAAAATAATCTTTACAGAAACGACTTTTGGGTTTCAGAATTTAACAAGGACTTGGCCTATGATCCACTGCCATTTGAGAAACCGGAACAAGTTCTGTCCATGGGCAAACTCCATTCACCAAGAAGCCAATACAAAATAGAACTGCACAAGTTGATAAGCCCTATTCAGTGCCTTAATCATGTTTGGAAACGGCACTGTCAGAGGGACAGTGTTCCACAGCCTGAAACTCTCCATCCTTTTCCCTACAACATAATGCCCCCTCATTTCCCACATCTGGACAGTCCTCTCCGTGCCATGAAACATAATGCTCTGGAGACGTACTTCCATGGCGATCTCAACTATCAAGACAAAGACCATCACTTATCTGGCCTAAACTTAGAATATAGCTTCCCCAAATGCGTCAACCAGTCCATAAAAATCAGTTCAGACAAGATTTCTGTGGAAGAATACTTGGTAGACGCCTTGAAGGGGAGCGTGAGTCTCGGTGAACCGCAAAATTTGGCCAGCCTAGCCAAGACGTGGAGAGGAGGTGGTGTGGACCCGAAGGAACAGTTTCATGAAGCAGATGAAAATGAAGGCGTGCTACTTAATGAGGTGATCTTCTGACCCTACACACTAGTGTCGTGGAAGGCAGAGCTTCTCCTGGGCTTCAGAAGAGAGATAGTCTGCATCCATGTGCTAGCTTCTGTGACAAGACTGCCTTTTCTGAATGGTTCTTGATATGGTTGAAGACTGCCAGTTAAAGATGCAGTTTTGGTTTTTGAAGGATGTAAAGCCCTGTCTTAGACTGGTGGCTCTAATTTGTTCACTCATTCACAAAATATGCATGCTTGTCTGTGAGAAGTGTTTCTGTGCTTAGTCTGTCTTCAAACATGTCTTCTCTGTTTGTCTGGAGAGAACCCAGTCCATTCAGGTGAACAGGCCGTGATGTTTTGTTGGCTAGAGATGGCCCGGACTGTGACACGGACAGAAGCCAGGGACACGTAGATTGTAAAGGCGCAAACAGCATGTCTGCTGCCTCTGGTAGGATGCCAGCAGCTTGCTCATTGTCCCTTGCCAGACACAGGGCTTGGGCTTAGCAACTGCCTGTAAATCTTAGAGGCATGATTCATTTCTTCTGAATTCAGCTTTCTCTTGCCACCGCCCCTCAGAGGGCTCTTCTCTGGAATCAGGGTCACCCTGTCTGTATTGTTGGTGGAGTTCAGGGTGTCGCTTACCTGCTTGAATACATTTACACGGAGACCGAAGGTGCAATTTTGGTCAACTAACTATAAAAAAAAGGTTTAGCTCACCCATAGATGTCTGCATTTAGTCACGTCAATCTTGTTATGTCTGTGGGAATTAGCTTTGTGGTTATGTCCTGCATGTGACGGGAATAGTTTGGAGCTCCAAAGCTATCCAAATACTGGTGGCCTTTCTTTGCAACAACGGGGTGCACTCGTTTAGATCGAACAGAGCCCCCAGAAATCAAGTAGGTCCTCCCGTGTCGTCTCCTCTCAAACCTGCGACAGCAGTAATTTTGTACAGGGATTTTTAGAGGGATGTGGCAGTACCTATCATTGTGCGTTTTCTGAAAAAGTTGGACTCTCTCTGTGGAGCTCAACAGTTGTTTCTTTCCTTGTTTCATGTGTTTTCTGATTTTTAACTTCCAGAAACTAAAGCCAGTGGATTACGAGTACCGAGAAGAGGTTCATTGGACCAAGTGTCACGGTTCTTTGGGCATTGGCTCTTTTGGAGAAGTATATAAAATAAAGGACAAACAGACAGGATTTCAGTGTGCTGCCAAAAAGGTAATTATGTGTGAGAAAGGGGATTTCCTGACACAAGAAGGCATATGGAGAAAAAGTCTTCTCCTTCCAACTGCCATGACTGTAGGTACCTTGTACAGCCACAGTGAAAAGCTGCTGTGGTTATGTCCAAGGAGAAACTTTGAGGTGACGGTATGGAGAGAAGCAGCAGATGGAGAACCTGTATGTGCACATGGGATCAAGCTTAGCAGCCAGAAAGCGGTTCATTTGGCCTTCGAAGCGTGCTGCAAGGGATCTCGGTTTCTGTGCCGAGACAGGCCAAGAGAGCAGAGATTTCAGGCAGATTGTAAATGCGTTCCTAGTGACTGGGGGGGAGGAATGGCTGTGTGAGTTGTCTGCTTAGCTAAGTATTCTCATCTTAAAACATGTTTAGTGTAAATGGGGACATGGCAGGTGTTTCTTTGTTGAAAAAGGAATAAAGTAGGAAAAAATAAGGCGGTCAGTAGGCACTTAAAATGGAGAGAGCTTGCATCTGCTCAGTGAGTGTCAGATGCAGTGCTGGCACACTGTAATGAGGTGATTCTGGTACAAGTGCAGCAAAGGATGTGTATTTTTCCAGAAGTTGTCTTAATAATCTGTTGTACACGCCATTGTCATACCATGTATAAAGTGTGTGGAATATAATTTGAGTCAAGGTATTGATTTGTGGGCGGCCATGGGGGGGCCTCAGAGGTGAAGGCAGAGTGAGAATGCAAGTGGATGATGCGAATGTGAACTGTTGTGTTTGAACGTAACGCTCGAATAGTTTCATCACCTCTGTGCACGGATGTTTCTCACATTACTCCAACAGAAAACTTTAACAGCGTGTGGGAAGCGTTTGTCTTCAGTACAAAAACATTATATGCAAAGAGATTTGGAGCTTGCATTTTTCAATTTAAAATGTTTGCTTTTTCTTGTTTACGTTGGTCTCAACATGATGTATTGCCTGTGGGAAGATGCAAGTGGCAAGACTAAGCCAGCTTGTCCACTTTTTTAACCATTTCATCTGTCCGCTATATAGAAGCGAACATACTTCAAGCACGTGGAAAATTATTTCCTATTCTGCATCCTCACATTTTAGATGTGGAATTTTGTGGCAACATGACCAGCTTGTTCTCTGGCAGTATGTAACTACTTAAATTTATTATCCATTTTGCAAATACACAGTCTTAAGAAAAGCAGCTGTTACTAGTGGGGTATATTTTCAGGAAGGAGGCGTGGTAGTGCTGAAAAGAAAGACACAAGAGCAGGAGAAGCTGAAGTCTTTCAAAAAGTCAATTTATTTTTTTTCCCTAATTACTGGAGGACTTCCAAGGATGCTTCTGTAGATCAGAAATACATCTGCTCAGACCAAACTCTTAAACCAGTGAGTTCTAACATGCAGGCTGGACGCTTAACAGCCATGTATTTCATTTTGCCTCGGTAACTGTCTGGAATTACTGCTGTCTGCCTGTGTTGGAAGGGGACTACCTGACCTGCTTTCACCACACTTGGGGCTGTAAGCACCTGCTCTCCAAATTTGGAGATTAAAGAAAACTGGCTATAGCTGGATTGCTGACAGTGAAGAAACAGGATAGGTCTTTTTCCCACCAGAATCTTAATGACTCATGTTTTCCTTCTGGTCTTTAGCAAACTCGTGTTCTATTTTGTTTGGCCGAACTCAGTGAGTAGAGTTTTTCTTTAACCATGTTTCTGTACAGGCTGAGTACCACCTAAAAAGGTGATAGTGTCGATCACTGCTTGTGGCCGTATTTCATATTCCCTCCTGTTTTGGGGGACATTTATTTTTGCTAAGTACTGCACCATCCTTAGATATTTTTTCTTCTTTCATGACAGCAGAATGCTTAATTTGTCAGTATTATCTTTTTAACTGAGACAGAAATTACCTTCCTGCTGAAGATTGCCAGTACTCAGCCGCAAGCCGGAGGTATTGCAACCTGGCATCGTTTTTTGACAAATCTTCACTTTACTCAGACACTGAGGATTTAGGGGCTCTCATTGTCCTTGTTCAGAATCGTTCTAAGTGTTCCTTGTTGTTGCTGTACCCTCTGATTTCTGTTAACGAAGGTTATCCTTGTGCCTCTGCTGTTGAACAGTGTGGGACACTCTGACCCAGGCATTGGGGAGGGACGGTTCTGTCAGGATTTGTTAAATTTGTTCAGTGCTGTGTCTTCGTTTCTGTAGGTACAAGTCGAACACTTCCGTGCAGAGGAGTTAACGACATGTGCTACACTGGCAAGTCCTAAAGTTGTCCCCTTGTACGGAGCTGTGAAGGAAGGACCTTGGGTGACCATCTTCATGAAGCTGATGGAGGGTGAGAAAGGAACAACCACAATGCAAGCACCATTGTAACTGTTGAATGCAGTGGACGTTGATCTCTTCCTCCTGCCCCAGTTTTAAATCTGTTAGTTCTTTGGTGTTCCTGGCATTAATTCCTGAGTGGGTTGGGACAGGTGTGTCTAACCCATGCTGGTGTGTAGCAGTGGCCTCTCTTGGGGGGAATCATTTCCAGTCCTGCCTCACTCCAGTTCAAGATGTGTATCTCTCGAGCAGCAGCTGCAGATTCTCACTGAAACACGTAGCTGGTGCTGGTTTTTTGTGTGGCACCATGTGTTGTACTGGGACAGGGGATACTGTATCAGCAAACTGGGTGCTTCCATTACCTGATGCTTGTTTCCCAGCCAGGATCACGGAAAATGCAGCCTCTGAAGAATCAGCTGGCGATCAGTAGCGCCTAGAAGTGTCTGGTCTGATCACAGCATAGTTGCCTTTGACACAGAGCATTAGCATTTGACCATTAGACTGACACTAAGCAAAAGGCTTCATGAAAGAGGCCAGTTTCTGTGGCAGTAAGAATTTTGGGAATAAACAAAAGGAGCAGACACATATGTGGAAGATAAGGGCTGTCAGACCTGGCAGTTCACATTTCTTCATCAGGAACAACGAGGAACACTGATGATGCTGGGAAGAATTTGAAGATAAGCTAACGTGGACTTTCTGGATTCCTTTCTAGGTGGCTCACTAGGTCAGCTAATTAAACAGAGTGGCTGCCTGCCAGAGGACAGAGCCCTCAGTTATTTGGGCCAGGCATTAGAGGGCTTGGAGTATCTTCATGCTCAAAACATTCTCCACGGAGATGTAAAAGGTAGGATGATACTTAGGGTACCTTGTTCTTCCCTTTTTCTGACAAGGAGCAAACTGTTTGGAGATAAAGTTACTGAGTGGCAAAAGGTTATTTACTAGATTTTCAGCTCTGCATTTGAGAATAGATCTTAACTTGGTTCTGAAGAGCTGGGCATGTCATATTTGTCACCTCTTTCTTTCTGTCATCTGGTGGGTCTGACAGGCTGTTTGCCCAGGCTGCCCCACCACTGGGGTAGTGGAATCTCCAGGACAGAGAATTGGTAGCTTATAAGCAGAGATAATTCTGGTCGCATACTTGCTTAAGGCAGTGATGCTCCGTAGGAGTAATAGACCTTGGTTTGGGCTTAAAAAACTGGAGTTCTGTGGGCTTTTGACTTGTTTTCCATCTTGATGACCATAATACAATGGAGACTGGCTAATTATAAACTTCTCATTGCCAGCGGAAAACGTGCTCTTGTCTGATGATGGAAGCAGGGCTCTTCTGTGTGACTTTGGTCACTCTGCTCACCTTCATCCAGATGGCCTGGGCAAGTGCTTGGTCACAGGTAAGGATTTGCTGCTGCGATTCTAAAGAATCGCACTACTGACTCATTCTTTCTTTTTGAACATTTACATATGGCCAATTTGCAAGCAACTGTATTTTCCAGACTTAATGTTGCTCATAGTTTTGCATTTATTGATATTACTGTGATGTATCCCGCTGACAGCTGAAGTGAACTTAGAGTTGAGAGGTGGTCCTTATCTCCCAGCCTAGAAGGCTGTTGTAGTTTTTGTAAGATGATGTCAGCATACTACATTCAGTGTTCTGTCCATGGAAGAAACCAATGGAAACTTAAAAATCTAGCTCTGACTTGTCATGTAACCTCACTGAACAGGTGGGGAGGAATCCTGACCTCCACCAAAGCCAAATTCCTCACTGACCTTTGTGCAGTTAAGCTTTACAGTGCTTTTTAATGCAGTTGTTGAAAGAGAAGGATGTCTTTTCTAATGCCAAGCTCACCGAGCATCATGTTTTGCCTCCCAAATTTGCTTGGAAGGGGAGTTTATTACCTATTCTGTGTATAAGGGATGGGACTGATACGGAGATGTAGCCTTTGAACAGCTTGTAAGAGGACACGATGCTGGTTTTTGGGTTAAGGTGACTTGTTTCTCACTTTAACTGAAAAGACAAGGAGGCTGCCTTGGGCTTCCCAGCAGTTCCATTGGAACAATTCTCTAGTTCACATGCAGTGAGTTTTCATTTGAATGGTTTTAGGGAACTATGTGCCTGGCACCGAGACTCATATGGCTCCGGAGGTGGTGATGGGAAAGCGTTGTGACTCCAAAGTGGACGTCTGGAGCAGCTGCTGTATGATGCTGCACATGCTTAACGGGTGCCACCCTTGGACCCAGTATTACAATCACCCGCTCTGTCTGAAGGTAGGTGACCCAGCGTGTCTCCGCTCAAAGGTGCGTAAGCCTGTGAAATCTCGTTATACCTAGCTGGAGAGCAGTCGTTTCAGGAAGGCTGGCCGAGAGCCAGCTGGGCCGCTAAGGTGCTGCCAGCCTTGCTTCGGAAGCTGGTCATTTCTGACGCCTCTGACTGCTGTGTATTGCATACACTGGGGCTGTTTCTTTTCTATCCTGCTCACGACTTGGGTGTGACTTTTTAGCCATTCAGCTGTAATCAAATTAGTGCTCATATCTCTCATTTAATGCTGTAATTTCAGTTGGAAACGCTCTCGGTGTGGGAAGAACCTTTCTGAAATCAAGTGAAGCCTCTCTGGTCTAACCTCTTTCACTTCCTGTTTGTTACACAGATAGCTAAAGAGCCACCTCCTCTGAGGGAAATTCCACCTTCCTGCAACCCTCTCACGGCTGAGATCATTAAAATGGGTCTGGAGAAGGAGCCTGTTCAGAGAGCATCTGCGTCTGAACTGAAAACGAAGACCAGCGTCGCTCTTCAAGAAGGTAGCGATGCCCCATATCTAAAGCTGCTTATTCACGCTGGTAAAGTGGCCGGTTGCTAGTTAGATCAGAGGGGTCCTGTGGGAAATAGCAGTATGTTTTACTGTTCGGTATTTCCTTCACACAGGCTTCAGCCCTGATATATATGTTTGGGTTGATAGCTTTTTCCCACAGCTGGGTGTTTCTCACTCAAATAAATGATAATTTCCTGTGTGCTGTCACATGCCCTTGCTTCCTTCTCCGCTCGAAGAAGACAGTGTTGTGCTGTACGTGGGTTTGTTAAGGTGTGTGCTGTGGCTGGGCGCGTACTCGGCTGAAGTGTCAGCTGCATCAAGTGAGCTGAAGGCTGGTACGCAGCACAAGTGAAAGCAGAGGTTTGTTGCATCCTGACCTGTAACTCTGCTTGTGGTCCCGTCTTGCCTATAAAACTATCCATAACGTATTTGAACTTAATCCTGCTGGAAGGTTCTGTAATACAGCAAGAGTTTGTGGAGGTGTTCTGGCTTTGTCTTTTGAAGAAGCTGGACATTTTACAGCAAAATAAAGTTCAGAAACGCTTACTGTGAAGGAAAACTTTTACCTCTCTTTTTTTTTTTCTTCTTTTTTCCTTATTTGGTAATGTTTGTTTGCGTTTTGTTTTTATAGTGGGAGGGGTGACAAGCCCTTGGAAAGGTGAATACAGAGAGCCTAGACATTTCTCTTTGAACAAAGAAAACAATCCACAGACATCCCTATCCCCCACAGTGAGCCCAGTTTCTGAGACTGGTTCTGACCCAAAACTGGCAGTCAAAGTGTCTTGTGCGAGCCCAGTTGTACCACCACCATCTCCGGAGCAAACAGAGGAGGTGGAGGGAACCCCTTGGAACATGTGCAAGGAGTTACCGGAGACCTGGGATCCTCCACCTCTCTCCTCGACCCCTCTCCCCCTAAAGAGCTGCAGCCATGTGGAGAGAGCAACAACCATTTCGGAGCAGGAGCTTCAGCAGCTGGAAATAGGTAAGCGATGTGCTATGTAGGGAATTCGGCTTTTTGCTTGAGCGCGTGATGAAAATACAGCTGCTTTCTTTCAGCATCTTGACAGTTATTTCTGGTTTCTGAGCTTGGATGTCATTCTGTTCATAGTTCCTCTCTTGTTGCACAAATTGCTCAGCCTTCCTTGAAATTACCAAAACTAGTAGTTCTTAACCAATGAAATATGCCACAAAGGTAGTGGTCAGGATTTCCTTCCATTCTTTGAACAGTGGAGCGAACCTCTGTGAGAGGTGCAGGAATCTCTCAAAAACCAGCCAGTTTCAGACTTGTGCTTATGTGTGCTGTGTAAACAGTGTCTGCAATTCCCACTTTATCTGGAATTTTGGGTTTTCAAACAGAATTCTTTTAATAAACAGATAAGCCTGTTGTATGGGAGATGGCAAATGAAGCAGTATAGGTAAAATCAGTCTGCAGCTGTTTGTTCTGGGCATTGGAAAACCTACAGCCACCAGCCGACGAACGTGATTGCCAGCAGCAATCCAGGGTTTGAAAACCAGCAGTGAGTTCAGTGTGAAAATCGGTGAAGTAATAGTGCAGTTCCATTGCCCCAGTATAACTCAACATTTCACCTTGTTTTATCCCATATTTTCTAGTCTTTGTGAATGCGTTGAAAACTTCAAGCTAGGAAGAAGGTGTCTTGAAATGTAACTGTTGTTGCAAAACTGAGGGATGGCATTTGAGGGGTTGCTGAGGGCCAGCTTTCTGCTCAAATGGCTTTGGATCTCCAGCAGCCTTGTGAGGTCTGGATATCATCCGTGTAAATTACTGCAAGAGTTGAGTATAGAAGTTTGTCCTTTCCCTGGGTATAATGTGGCTGGATCTAGAGTGAAGACAGAAACATGACATACTAGGCAAGAACGGGGAAATTCTGGGTGCTCGTCCTGTCTCTGGCATTTTGCATGTCACTGCACAACTCATCTGGCCTTTCTGGCTCAGTTTCCCTATTTTCACAGTCGTGGCCGTAGCCTCTACTTAGCAGAGGAACTGTGTGTCCTGTGTTTTGTGGACACGAATACCAATGTTCATGAGATAAAGCTGAAGAAGCTTTGGGTATTAATTGCTGTAATTGTGGTTAGAGCAGGGAGGCATGAAAGGAAACGCTGGAAATGTCTTCCTTCTCTTCCCTTTTGCTTGCAGAACTGTTTTTGAACAGCCTCTCACAACCTTACTCGCTGGAAGAGCAAGAACAAATGCTTTCATGTCTCAGCATCGACAGCCCGTTCGTGTCAGATGCCAGTGAGAAGGTGAGAGTAAATGGATGCTGGCCGTGTTATTGTGTGTTTGGGGGGCGTCAGGGCGAGCACCTCTGGGAAGCTGGAGTCTGTGACCAACAGACATCCGGAGTTTCTCACGTTTGTTGCTGCTTTTTGACACCAGTTTGCTGGAGAGTACCTTGGGAAGAAATCTTTGTTCTTGGGCAGTGGGTATTTAGGGTTGTAGCTGTTCTTTAGCTCACTGTCCAGCATGGATCCCTGTCCTCCAGTTGCTCTCCTGTGCTGTATACTCACAGTGAGCGTTAAGTGTGTGGATGTGGAAAATCTCAGCAGCCTTGACCCTCCCTGTGCAGAAGCAAGGAACTGAAGAAGCAGTGATGAGCGTAGGAGCTGTACCAAGGTGGACCAAATGGCTGTGCAGCCCAGGGTCTGCTTCCTGGCAACAGCCACTAAAGGGATGTTCAGGGAGAGGGCAGAAGTACAGAGACCCTGCTCTTGGATATTCATTCCCAGCCTATGGATCTGTTCTCCATGAATGTTTTTTAACCCATTCATACTAATGACTTACATAGTCTACATTACTTAATACCAAGTTTGATTAATTTTGTTTGCTCTATCTCTGGTGTTCCTAAGGTAGGGAATACCAGTGAGAAACACTGAATAAGCCTTGTTGAACCAGGGAAGGACGTAAGCCCTTCAGTCATTGTTTTCAAAGACATAGTGTCCAAAATTGTATAGCCTGCCATCTACAGGAGTCACTTCTGACTGTGAGCTGCTTTGTTTGCAATTTCTGTTCCTCTTCTCAGCCTTCTAATTCTTTGAGGAGGACTGAGCAGAGTTCTGTGCAGTCGTTCAGCTGTTAACACCGCATGGTGTGCGATGTGGGATGTGACTCTGCTTCTTTTCGTCGTCTTTTTTTTTTTTCCCCCCCCTAATGTCTAACCCTAACATTTAACTTGACTTTTGGCTGGTACTTACCACTATGCTGATGCTGTCAGATTGACCTTCTACACAGCTCTAAGATAGGACAGACTTTTCCAAGCAGTACAGCAATGTAGAGTCTGTGTGTGTTTGTGTACAGCTAACTGTTTTTCCTGGGTGTTACTTGCCACTTATTGACATTAGAATTTTATCTGATGTTCTATTCTCCTGTCACTAAGTACAATAAAACCCTTTTTTTCCTCATCCAGCTCTGCAGCTGATTGTTGATTTGACTACTGAGAATAACTTACTATGTCTGCAGACTGTTATGTTGTTATCCATCCCCTTTTCTAGGTGGCAGGTAAATGTGGAGTAACTCAAGGCCCCTAGATCCCTGTGGACTTCTACTGTTTTCTTCCTGAGGTTATTTTAATGTTTATCTCATGCAAGCTCATTTTCTTTAGGAGCCTTTGACAAACTTGTTCTTACTTCCACAGAACTCCATGAAGGCTTCTCATAGCTTGAGGGACACTATGAGCTCTGGGATTCATTCCTGGAACAGCCAGACAGATGGCCAGAGCTTCAGCTGGAACAACCTGCTGAACCGCAGTCGGCACACCGACACTCCCAGCTATTTTAACGGTGAGTCTGAATATCTAACGTTTGGACAAATGGCCAGGTATCACTTTCTCAATATCTAGAGGGTCTGGGATGTGGAGTCTTTGAGATCTTCTTATCCTTCGGTTGCTGTGTCAGCACAGAGCCTCCGAAAAGCACACGGGCTGTCAAGAGGCCAAGTTTGCTGCAGTCGTAGGTGGGAGGAGGCACTCAAGTCTGTGTAGTCTGGTAAAGGCCAGAGAAGTTCCTGAATGCACAGACTCTGGCTCAGCTTTGTGTGCCTTGCCTCGTGCAACTGCCGTGTGCGAGAATGTATGCTTTATACCCATAAATGTCTACAAAGTAATTCTGAGGGCATGTTGTGCACATGAATACATCTCTTCAGCTGCTTTCTGGCTAAATCCAGCTCTGCTCTGTGAGTCATTGCTGTCTTCAGGAAGCCTCCATGCTCAGTGAATAGACCTACATAAATGAAATGCTTAAAGACAAAAATGAGTTCTTCTGACCTATGTACATTGCTAATTGATTTTTCTGTGTTGGACTGTGAAGTCATTATGCCTACAGCAGAAGTTAATGACTTCTCTTGTGCATTTCAGGAGTAAAAATCCAGATCCAGTTGCTAAGTGGAGAAAACCTACACATCAGGGATTTCCACAGGACAAAGGTGGGAGACATTGCCACTGGGATAAGCAGCCAGGTGAGACACCAAGCTGGGAGATGAGTACAGCTTTTTGTCTGAGAGGCAATTTCTTCCGTAATGCAGCCTTATAATGCCTTAAAACCAGTGACCCAGAAGTCCACACAAGGACACTAATGACACATTTAGTAACATAACTTCAGTGCTGCTGTTAGGAGTACAACACCAGAAAACGTTTTCTGAATCATAAGCCATTGCTAACTGTTGTAGGGGCCATAGTGATCTCCATCGTAGAAGGTACCTGGTGCTGCACCTTAAAAATCCTTCTCCTCAACTAGACAGAGAAATTCTTTCCCCTCTCCCTAAAGAAGAATCGCCATATGACTCTTTCATCAAGAGCAGTTAAATCAGCTAAGGGAAAAGGGCTTTGTTTGGCTACGATGCTTCTAACTTTTGAGGTTGGAGGAGATATCAGCAGACTCCAGTGAACCTCACTGTGGGCCTCTGGCAGTCCCTGAAAGAAACTCCGGAGTGTTTCTGCGACTGTGACTCATCCGAGTGTGAAATGTGGTGATCGTCTCTAAACAAAGAGATTGCGGAAGTCCAGACACTGTTTCAGTGGTGTTGGTTCTCTGTGGTGTACTTCGTTCTCCTGGACATCACAAAGTGAAATATCACTAGCCTGCAGAGGAGTTCACAGTGCCCAGACACGGGCGGTTCAGAGCCACCAGCAATGGCCAAAAGCTTGGGTGAGGCGGTTCGGCAGCAGGGTGGATGCCACCTACTGCCATTTCTGAGACACCTTCTTACAAGAGAAGGTTAGAATGTTCCTGCCAAGCACAAGCCTCCCTCCTGGAGCTTTTCTTGGGTTGGGAAGGTGTTTGCTGGTTTTGACAGAGGAATATTACATTGTGAAAGAGCCTTGAGGTGCCACTGAGATGTGTTTGTTCTGCTTCACAGATCCCAGTCCCTGCCTTCAGTCTGGTTACTAAAGAAGGCCAGCCGGTTCACTACGACATGGAGGTCCCCGACTCTGGTATTGAGCTGCAGTGCACCCTTGCCCCTGACTGCAGCGTCAGCTGGACATGGCGAGTCAAACACGGTCAGCTGGAGAACAGGCCGTGAAGCTGTTCCTGTTTCGGAGGTGTTTACCTTGTTGAAAGAAGGAATTGCAAAAGCTTCCACCCACCCCTGCCGTGGAGCACCAAGTGCAGTTGCTGGTGTTTTGTGCTGAAGTAGGATAGCGGTTCAGCAGCTCACTGCTCTCGGGCCTCACTTCTGTTGTCCGTTCTGATCCAGTTCCAAGACATGTCCTGACCTTAGATGTTCCCCAGAACAGCGGGAATTAACTTGTTTTGGGTGTGAGTGTTAGGTTGAGCTTGAGAATGGTGGGTGGAAATTCCTGCTTTTCAGAGGAATGCGATTGTGCATTTCAGGAGCGTAGAGGGATTGGGTGAGAACTCCTGGGGCTCAGCCTCCGAGGTGAACTGGTAGTTGCTGGGCTTGCCCCAAGGAGGAGGTTGGGTATCTTCGGTGCAGCTGTGGTTGTTTGTACAGAGGGAGCTGGCTAACTTCCTTCTAGCTGGAGGAAAAACTGAACGTTTCTGTAGGCTTTGGGTAGCATCATCTCTACCTCAAGCCTTTCGCATGGGGAAAGTTGACAGCAGTAACTAGCTGGGTTCTTGGTTTCACCTCCCACCCTTCCCCGCAGACGCTTCCTTCTTGAATCAGAAAAGAACTTTGTTCCCAGAAAGAGCTTTGCTTGCAGCTCTCATCTTCAGGTCTCCTCTCCGCCTTAGGAGCTGGTGCTCTCTCTCTGGTGTTGCTGCCGACGCTGTCTGGCAGGTGGGGCAGGAGGAGGGGAAGGTGCTCCTTGGTGGCCAGGGTGGAGGGGTTGTGTTCCTCCGTCCTATTTCCACCGCTGACTTGGGACTTCTCGTGAACTGTCCCATCCACGTGGCTTCCCCTGGAGGGGGCAGGGACAGCAGCTCTGTCAGCTCAGACAAAGTCTGAATTTTGCTGCAGCATTTATTAAAAATCTCACTCCCAGCGCTCGGTGCGGCCGGCAGCTCGGCCTCGCTGGAGCTCGGTGCCCCAGTTCCGCGTGGTGTGTTGGCTCCAGCTGTCTTCACCGGCACTGACGGATGGCACGAGGCGTCGTACTGCTCCCCTTCTGTCAGAAGGTGTTAAGGGAGGGGGACGGGCTGCTGGGCCCATAATGCCTTAAGCTTTGAACTTTTTTTACTGATTTGTGAGTTGTTTGGAGTACGCTGAAACTGCGTGGGTCAAATTCAGACGGGCGGGTGTTGTAACCGTGCTGTAACCCAGAGCAGAACCAGAGGGAGGGTTAAGCTGTGAGTGTACCTGCTGGGGACTGCTCAAAGTCCTCGTGGTCCCTTGCCGGTGTGCTGTGGCTCTTCCAACGTGCGGCCTCTCAGCAGGGGCTCTCTGCATCCAGGCTGAGCAGAGGAACAGCTCCCAGAAAGCAAGGCAGGTCCTGCCGGGTCTATCCTGGTTCTGAGGGACCCGACGGGGCAGGAGTGTTTGCAGTTTTCCCAAGTGGAGTTCACTTAGAAAATAGCTGGGAAAAGTCATACTCTGGGCCTCCCTTGGTGAGGACCAGTGCTCCGTGAGCAACTGAAACTCTTTCCCTTTGGTCTCCCAGAACATCGGATGGTTTTGATACACCAGGCAGCGACATTCCTAATCGGAAAACTGAAGTTGTGATGCAATAAAGTGGAATTCTTGAGGAAAAATGAAACCTGTCACTGCTATGGGTATAGTTTTTATAGCACTTTTTGTTCTGAAGCACTTAATACGTTGTCCAAAATAGACACCTAATTATAGCTGAAATGCCACATGAAGAGCCTTTTTAGTAAACAATTAACACATTACGCATGTCTCTTCCAGGAAGGAGTGGGGGGAATGGGTAGGTTGGCTTGATTTTGGTGTTTTTCAGATACCATAAACTGCTAAGAATTGTAGGCTCTGGAGCAGGAGGGACCAAAATGCCTTCCCAGGAGCTCCCAAGCATGTATTCAGTGCACCGACCGATCTCCCCACGCCTGGCCCCTTCCTAGGCTTCGTCTGAGGGGGAGAGGAGAAAAACCTGTTGGTTGTTTCTAAGAAGAGTCTGTTGGTGATGTGTCAATACGAAAGCGTGGTCTGTTCCCTTCCCAAAGGCTGCATCTCGTGGCTTTCACTGTTTGCGAAATGCTTCGATGTACAGGTGTACAGTTTTGCACCGTGGTGTTAGACTGAAGTTCTGCCGAGCAGCAGGGCGGGGTGCAGCAGCCCGCTGTTTACGGGACTTCTGAGCTTTACACTTCATCTACAGCATTAACGGTAACCTCAGGCCACCTCCAGAGTGGGTGAAAGGCAGTAAACCCTGGCGAACCCCGAATGTCTTTGCTGGGTAGATGGAGAATTCCATGTTCTCCTGTACCCTCACACCAGCATTAGCCAGTATCTCCCTGTTTGTTTTGTCCAAAACCTTCCCTCCTCTTTTGCTGCCCCCTCAAGTGACAAAGAGAGGCTGCAGATTTCCACCGAGCAGTTCTTTTACGTGACAGCCAGCCAGACGAGCGGGCTGTGGCGGCAGCAGTCCCTGCCACGTGGGACAGACGCTTCGGCTGACACCGCAAACCACTGCTGCTTTCTTACCGTCCTGAGACGTGGCTCTCCTCTCGGGGGTATCTCCAGGGGTTTCGTGGTTTTGCTGCCTACCAGCTTGGGATCTCCTCGACTCTCTCCTGCTGCCAGGACACTTCCCTCTTAATTTGACTGGTCATTTTTGCAGCGACGAGCATAAAAAGTCCAGCTTCCAGATCAAGGCTGGCTGTGCAATACTGACAGAAGAGAAAGTCAGGAAAGGTTTTTGTTATCCATATATAAGAACATAACTAGTCTTTAGGACAGAACCCCAGTTCAGGGTAGGAAGGACAAATAGCAGTAGGAGGGACAAACACAGATGGCTCTTGTCGTGTAGCTCCTCCTGAAAGTCTGGAAAAATCACCATTGGTGAAGTGATACGGAGCTGGTAATCTCTGGGATGGGCAGTACTGGCGTGGTGAGGGCGGTGGAATGACTAGCTTGTGTTGAACGAATGACACTTTATAAAACTGTGATTTCTTGAAATTAACATTTTTGACCTGCGTTTTCACAGGAGAAAAAAAAATAAAGCTGGAAAAAAAGATTCTCTGTTCTCATTGCCTGTGGTTTGATATGTTGTCCCAGAGAACAAGACGATGGTCCTGAATATGATGTTTTTCACAAAGGGAAGCCTGGTCTGGTTGAACTCTGCTCTACGTTACCCTTGTTTTGGGGGGATGCAGGGAGAAGTCATTTAACGGTAACTTTGATGGATCTAAGCGCAGGAATTGCTGAACACGCTGGTATCTCTCTGTTTCCAGGTCCATAGCCCACTCTGCTGCTCCTCTCCCCCTGCAGCAAGGGGAGTCGCGGTCCTGGGAGCTGCTGCGCCTTCCCCTCGGCCGTTCGAAGGCAGCTCCGGGAGCCAGAGGCACCGGCTCGGGCCGGCGGAGCTCTGGAGCTTCGCCCACACCTTGCAGCCAGTGCTTCTGCTCCCTGCGCCTGCCCGAGCTGTTGGTCTCGGCGTAGGCGCTGCGTTTCTGTTTGATCAGGGCTGTGGCAGCGCCAGCGAGCGAGGGGGGTCGGTTAGCTCGAAACATAAACCCCAAATTGAAGTGGGGGGGGGTTGCTATCGCCTACCTGTGTTTGTGCTGTGAACACAGAAGTCAAATCCGTTGTCCATAAAAAAACAGTTGGGTGTTTTGTCGCAGGACTTCCCCATAAACACACAGGTCAGCGTAGGGAAGCCCTAGCCCAGCTCTTGTCTCTGAGGACGGCCCAGCTGAGAGGCAGTACCAAACAGATTGCGCTGGGCCTTTCCCCCAGGGTTTCTGTGCCTCCGCGCTGTGGGTGGCAGAAGCTGTGGCCTCCTCGCCGCAGTAGCCCAGCAGAGATGGGTGCGTGCCTGTGCAGGTGCCTGGTCGCCTTCTTGCCTGGGGACACTTGGAATCACAGAATGCTTTGGGTTGGAAGGGACCCTTAGAGGCCATCTAGCCCAGCCTCCTGCAGTGAGCAGGGCCATCTTCAGCTGGATCAGGGTGCTCAGAGCGCCGTCCAACCTGGCCTGGAACGTCTCCAGGGATGGGGCATCTCCTACCTCTCTGGGCAACCTGGGCCAGGGTTTTACCACCCTCATGGTAAAAAATTTCTTGTATCTAGTCTAAATCTCCCCTCCCTTAGTTTAAAGCCATTACTCCTTGTGCTGTTACTTGTGTAGTAAGAAGTGGGACAGGCCCTTGGCTGAGCCACAAGCCCTGGCTTTTCCCTTGTCCTGTGGCACTCTTACTCCTTGAGTTTCCACCCAGGAGATCACCCCAGCCGGAGGCTGCCCGCCCTGGCCGGAGCTGCAGGGCTGAGCAGAGCCTTGCCATCACCCTGCCCCCAGCTGCAGCCGTGGGCAGCTCAGACCTGCATCTTCCACTTAAACACCCTCAAAGGTGCGTGGTCACCACGCCTGCAGCTCTTCCTTACACAGGAGGTCACGCGTTGTGAGCGGAGCTGCAAGCAGCAGCCCGTGTGTCCATCCCTCCCTCCTCCATCGCAGCATCCCCCCCCATGCAGCTTCACCCCTTCTCACAGACAACTGCTTTATCCTTAGAGTCGTTTTATTACCAGTTCTGCTTTAGATTAAACAGGCCTTCAGTATAGAAAAATAATGTATACAAATTAGCAGTTAATGTTTTACATTTCTGGCTTAAAGGCATTTATAAGTTACACGTTCATTTCCCTCCCCTCCCCTCTGAGCTTGGTTGCGATACGGAGCCGGCTGGCGCGCGGCACCCTAATGACAGCGGGCAGCAGTCGCTGCGCCGGCGTGCGGCGCGGGCTCACCGCGGTCTGAAAGCGGGCGCTGGCGAGGACGCACATGGGGCAGCCCCGCGTCCTCGCCGCAGGGAGAGCGGGGGCCGGTTAACAAGGTAACTGCGTTAACAGGTTAATTGCGACAGCGCGGGGCTGGGATGGACTCGGCAGGGCAGGGGAGGGCTGCGGTGCGGTGCGGTGCGGGGAGGCTCGCGCAGCTCTCCAGCGTCGTTCTCCTGCGTGATGTCCGCAGGGACCTGCGGCCGTTTGGGATCGTGGCGTTGGCTGCGAGGCCCGGAGGCTGCTGGCACCCGCTGCGTCGCAGCCTCGCGCTCCCCGAGGGCTGGGGCTCAGCGCTGTCGCCGAGGCCGATGCTGGGGATGCAGGAGGGCAGAGCTGGGTACCCCCTTGCAGACAAGGACAGAAAATCCTTGACCCCGCTGCTGATGGTCGTAGCTACGGAGCCTCCCCTGCAGCGAGGAACAGACTCACCGCAGCCTTGGGACCCTGGTGAGACCCTCTGTATAGCTGCTGCAGTCCCTGCTCCCGTAGCACGGAGAAATTTTAAGGAAGACGTATAAAATCAGTGTAAAATAGCACCCCTGCCAGCGCCTGGGTACGGGCAGTGCCCAGGGTGGGCTCTTGCAGCAGGCTCCTCGCTGGAGAGCAGGCGCAGCCCGTGCCGCTCGGCTCTGCAGCCAAGGAGGACACGGGGTCTCGAGGGGCTCCGCGAGGCTGGGGGAGATGCGCAGGGACGGCTGCGGCCCCAGCTTGCAACCCTCCTCCCCTCCTGCAGCGGGAAATCGAAGGCACCAGCAAGCTGCGGAGTGGGGCACAGCGTGCGTGGGGCTGGCTCCGGGACAGGCGTGCGGTGGAGCAGCTCTGGGGTGGGGATGGGGCAGCTCCTCTTGTCCTTCCAAAGCAAGCTGGGGCTTTCTGCGCTCCTCACCCCCTGCCCGCACCCAGGAGGGTCCCCCAGCCCTGCCAGCCTGGGGGAGAGGGGCTCAGAGGCTTTGCTAAGCAAGCGCCGGGGCATCCCCGCGCCGGACCCGCGGGCGTGCGGGGTGGGAGCTGGCACGCTAAGCGGCTGGGGCAGCGCGGAGCGGGCACCGTCCCCCCGCCCCGCATCATCCCGGGCTGGCAGGGTCACGGCCTGCGGTCCCATCTGCGTCGGGAGGATGGTGCCGGGACGGCGTCGGTCACAGCGAGATGTCCGGTGTCGCCTGCAGGCTCTGCCCCGCGGCCCGTTTCTTGGCGCTGCCGCGGCCCTTGTCAGCGCGCCGGTACGGATTGTTCCGGAGATCTGCAGCGGGAGGAAGCGCGGGGGCTGGCACCCAGCACCACCCAGCATCGCCCCGGCTGGGTGCCTGGGAGCAGCCGGACCCGCTGCACGCCGAGGCACGGCCAGCAGCTCCGACCACCCAGCCCGCGCGACCCCGTCCCTCGGCTCTTCCGGCGCCCGGCGCCATAGCGTGCGGCTGATGCCGTGGGGCAGAGCCCGGCCCATCTGCCACGCAGCCCCTGCTGGGGGGGGGCAAGAAACCCAGGAGGGTGGCGAAGTCTGGCAGCTGCTGCCTGCGCCGTGCCTCGCCCCGCGCCCGGCTGCCCCACGTTACCTACAGAGGACTCTCCTCGTTGAAGCTCACGTCGCAGAAGAGCCGGGACGAGCGCTTGCCCGTCCGGGCCGTGAAAGGAACAGTTTTCAGAGCTGAGCAGAGCAATCCAGAGAGACAGCGAGGAGGAGGAGGAGGGAGGAGGAAGAAGAAGAAGCAGAAGAGGAAGAGGAGCTATGAGACAGGGCAGAGAGCGCTCGGCGGCGTTGCTGGGTGGGATGGGAAGGTGCTACGGGTGGGTTTGGTCCCCACCATGGGGCCTGGTGGCACTCCGGCTCCTGGCTGTGACAACCCCCTGCAGCCCCCCCATCACCGAGGGTCTCCCCGTGGCACGGAGCGCTGGGTCTGCTGCAGGGGGGGGACGCCCGGCCGCTCACCTGAAACAATCTCTCACCTGAAATAATGTCCTCGATGGCCCCGTCTTTTCCTTCATAGATGAGCGGCTCCTTCACCATCTGCTTCTTCTTCAGCTCGGCGATCATGTCCATCTGCTGCCGCCTGGCCTTCTGGATGGGCAGCTGCCATTGGGGACAGCGCGGGGTGAGCAGTTTGCCCCCCTGGCTCCCCCCCCCTGGACCTGCTTGGCCCTTCCCCACCAGGACAGGGGGACACATGGGGGACCTTCACCTCAGGCCGGTCCTCGCTGCCAGGGGGGCCGGATTCTGCCTCTTTGGCCGCAGCCTCTTGTTTCTTCCACAGCTCGATGTCCTGCTCTGCTTTCTTGGGAGGGGCGCAGGGACAGGGTGCTGAGACGGGGGGGGGGTCCTGCTGCGGAGCACAGCCCCCCCCCTTCCTCCCCTCGGCAGCTCCCGGCTCGCCCCAACCCCTCCAGCATCTCCGAAGGGCAGCACCCAGCCCCGGGGTCTCTCTGCCCCGCGAGCCCCCAGCCTCACGTGTGGCTTTTGCTGGTTACCCCAAAATGGGGTCAGACCCCCCCCCCCCCAACCGCAAATCCCCTCGCAACCCCCAGGAACAGGGCACCCCCTGTCCCCTCCTACCTTGTAGGCTCTGATGAAGCGCATGAACATGGGGAAGAAGGTGGTGGGGGGACTGGTTTTGGGGTTCTCCCCGAAATACTCCACGGCCGACTCGTAGGCCTCCTGCGGGCAGAGACACCCCAATGCAGGGGGCTGGGGCCAGGCAGCGGCACCCCATCACCCACCGCCTCCTCCCAGCCTCTCCCACCTTGCCATCCCCCTCCGTGTCCCCCCCCAGCTCTGCAGCGGGAGCCACATCGCACCCGGAGCCTCTCCCACGGGGCAGAGGTGTGAGCAGAGGGCAGCCCGGGGTGTCCCCACGTAGGAACGGGGGGGTCCCGATCCTGCCCCACTCCCCCCAGCACCCACCTTGGCGGTTTTGCTGTCAGCCTGCAGCTTCTCCATCACCTCCAAGTTGACCTTGAGGAAGTCCTTGAGCACCAGGCTGTCGTCCTGCCGCATGAACTCCTTGCGGGTCAGCTCCATGCCCTGCTGCAGGCTCCGCACGTCCTGCAGCACGCTGTCCAGGGAGACTGCGGGCAGGGCGAGCAGCGCCGGGGTCAGGGCAGGCTCGGAGACCCCCCCGCCGGGGCTGCAGCCCACCACGACCCCCCAGCGTGGTGCCCATGGGCGCTACCTGTGCCCGCCTTGTCGAGGAAGTGCAGCTCGGTGTGGAAGCCGGTCAGCTCGGGGTACTTCTCCATGATCACCCGCACCAGGTAGTGCAGCAGCGTTTGCTTGCGGTCCGTCGACTTCATCTCCAGGAGCTGGGAGAGAGCAGCATCAGCCCCGACCCGCAGCCCACCGCCCCACCTCACCCCTGCTCACAGCAGGCTCTGGTGGCCTTCATCCCCACCGAGGGTCCCTGCATCCCTCTGTCCCCACTGAGGGTCCCTGCATCCCTCCATTCCCATGGCTGGTCCCTGCATCCCTCTGTCCCCACTGAGGGTCCCTGCATCCCTCTGTCCCCACAGAGGATCCCTGCATTCCTCTGTCCCCATGGCTGGTCCCTGCATCCCTCTGTCCCCACCGAGGGTCCCTGCATCCCTCCATCCCCATGGTTGGTCCCTGCATCCCTTCATCCCCACTGAGGGTCCCTGCATCCCTCCATCCCCACCGAGGGTCCCTGCATCCCTCCATCCCCACAGAGGGTTCCTGCATCCCTCCATCCCCACGGCTGGTCCCTGCATCCCTCCATCCCCACAGCAGGTTCCTGCATCCCTCTGTCCCCACACTGGTCCCTGCGTCCCTCTGTCCCCACGGCTGATCCTTGCATCCCTCCATCTCGCCATGTCTGGTCTCTGCATCCTTCCAACCCCACGGCTGGTTCTTGCGTATCTCCACCCCGATAACTGCTCCCCATGCCTCTCCAGCCCTACAGCTGGTCCCCGTGTCCCCCCAGCCCCGAGGGTGGTCCCCGGGCAGTGCCAGTGTCCCCATGTGCCAGCACGCCGCGCAGCCGACCCTACCGCATCCAGGCTCTGCAGCCGGAAGCCGTAGGCTGCCCCGCGCTTGCTGCTGTTCATGTAGTTCCCGAAGGCCAGGACGATCTGCGGGGACACAGCGGCTTGGGGACACAGCCCGGGGCGGGGACGGTGCGGGCACACAGCCTGGCAGCACCCCGCGTGCACCCGTCCCAGCCCCACGTCCCCCCGCCACCGCACCTCCAGGATGTCGCGCAGTTTGCTGGAGGACTTGAGGGACATGGAGGCGGCGATGATGGCGTTGAGTTGCTGCGGGTGGGAGGAGAAGCGTGTCAGCCTCGCCGCAGGATGCCACCCCCTCGCAGCCCCCCACCCCCCCAGCACCCACCGGCATGAGCAGCTGGGCCGTGTCGCTGAAGTTGCCCAGGAAGATCATGACGTTCATGCGCTCGGCCAGGCGCGGGATCTTGCTGAAGCGGATCATGAACTGGTCCTCGTCCGACAGCTCCTCCGGCGGCTTCTGCTCCCGCTCGAACTTCCCGATGAGCGTCCGCTCGTACTCGGTGGGCAGGAAGCGCAGCAGCAGCTCCAGAAAGTCGAGGCTCAGGGCTTGCTGGTCGTACCTGCGGGCGGTGGGAAACCCCCAGCGCAGTCAGACCCTGCGGCAGGTCCCTCAGCCCCCCATCGCCCACGCTGGTTCCCATCTTCCCTCCATCCCCACAGCTGGTCCCTGCATCCCCTCCCATCTCCGTCTCTGGTCCCTGCATCCCTCTGTCTCTCTGTCCGCGGTGCCATCACTTCTCCAACCCCAGCAAACCCCATCCGACCCTGACCCCTCGGTGTAGCTGGGCTTGCACTCGACCTTCTCCCAACCTTCTCCCATCAAGGAAGGGACACTCACGTCTCGATGGCTGTGCAGATGTCCTGGACGCTGCGGCCGCCCTTGCGGAGGGTGATGGCCAGGTTCTTGGCTCGGTTGGACTCCATGAGTGTGACCTTGCTGGGAGTCTTCTGCGTGGCCTTCACCTTGAGGGCGCTGATGTCCAAGCCAGGGCCCTGCGCCTTGGTCTTGAACTGCTCCTCAAAGTCACTCATGTCCAGCTCCTGCGGGGAGACAGGGCTGAGGGCACAGCGGGGAGGTGACGCAGGACATCTGGGACGAGGATGGGGCCGGAGGACTGGGACAAGGGGGAGAGGAGTGAGAGGATGAGGATGGAGCAAGGGGACGAGGTCAAATGGGAGGCATGAGTGAGCGGACAAGGACAGGGACAGGGCAAGGGGACAGGGAAGGGGTAAGGAGGGAATGAGGGGACCAGAGGATGGGGATGAGGAAGAAGACATGAACAGGACATGAGGATGAGGACGGAGCAAGGGGACAAGGACAGGGTGACAGGAGATGGATGGCCGATCTCATGTTGTCCCTCTCCATGACGCCAAGGAGCTGCTCCGACCTCCAGCTCCCACGTGACACCATGGACGGGGGCAAGGTGGGCACGGGGACAACCTCAGCGCGGGCACGGCGTGGACTGGGGCACCGGCCCAGCCAAGCACCCTGCGCCCAGCCCCCCCGGGTCCTCACCTGCAGCACCTTCTCGTCGTTGAGCTCGTTGAAGACGGTGCCATCGATCTGGCTCGGCTTCAGTGCCACCCAGTTGAAGACGGGCATGCGAAACTTGGTCTGGATCGGCTTCTTCACCTTCACTGCGGGGTGATGGGGAGGGGGCACCCGTCACAGGGTGGGGGGGTCCCAACGAGGGGCCCCAACCCCAGCCTGGGGTGCCCCCAGCCCTTGCCCAGGGGATCTCCCCCCACCCCTGGGCCACACTCACCTGAACCGCCGGCGGCAGGGGGGGCACCCGGCGCGGGTGGGGGCTGCCCGCCGAGGGGTGGGGGGGGTGGGGGTGGGGGGACGGGGCCCTCCAGCCCCCCCGGGGGCGGTGGGGGTGGGGGTGGTGGCACTTGGGCACCCGGGAGCGGAGGGGCTGGGGGGGGACTGGTGCCTGCGGGCAGCGGGGGTGAGGGGGGCAGCAGGGGGCCGGGCTCAGCCCCTGGCAGTGGAGGGGGGGGCGGAGGGGGGGGAGCCGGGGGGGTGGCGGGTGCTGGGGGGGGAGATGGAGCCAGCGCCGGAGCATCTGCAACGGAAAGAATACGTGGGTGAGACGGTGACACAGCAGGGCACGGTGCCACCGCCGCGGCCCCTCTGCCACCGAGTGACCCTGCGTCCCTGGGCACATCCCTGTGCCCCTCTGCCACCGAGTGACTCTGCATCCCTGGGCACATCCCTGTGCCCCTCTGCCACCGAGTGGCTCTGTGTCCCTGGGCACATCCCCGTGCCCCTCTGCCACCGAGTGGCTCTGCATCCCTGGGCACATCCCTGTGCCCCTCTGCCACCGAGTGGCTCTGTGTCCCTGGGCACATCCCCGTGCCCCTCTGCCACCGAGTGGCTCTGCATCCCTGGGCACATCCCCGTGTCTCTCTGCCACCGAGTGGCTCTGTGTCCCTGGGCACATCCCTGTGCCCCTCTGCCACCGAGTGGCTCTGCATCCCTGGGCACATCCCCGTGTCTCTCTGCCACCGAGTGACCCTGCATCCCTGGGCACATCCCCGCGCCCGGAGACACGCTGCTACCCCTCCTCTCTGCTGGGTGTCCCCACCGGGAAGGGGACACCGTGGGCTGCCGCCATCCCCCCGCACCCATGGTACCTGTGCCGGGGCTGGTGGCAGTGCCGGTGGTGGCCTCTCCGGTAACGACGGGGGCTGCTGGGGTTTCTATGACGACGGGGACAATTTCGATGGCGACGTCTCCGTCGGGCCCACGCAGGATCTGCACCAACCCCTTCTCCTCCAGCTCCGCCAGCCGCCGCTCCAGCGCCCGCCGGTAGCACTCCTGCGGCTGCGGGGCCGGCGGGCTGGGCGGCCGCGGTGGGCTCAGCTGCTCCTGCGGCGGTGACAAGCCCCGGCGCGTCACTGGTGTCCCCCACGCAGCCCCAGTCCCCCAGGCACCCATCCCTTCCTCCACCCAGGCACCCATCCCGTCCTCCAGCACCGCGGCACCCACGGGTGCTCACCCGCAGCGCCTCCAGCTCCCGCCGCGCCTGGCTCAGCTGCTTCTCCAGCTCCGCTATCTTGGCCATGGAGTCGTTCTCCGCATCCTGCAGCTTCTCCGTCAGCTGAGGGGGACGAGGCGACGTCGCTCAGCCCCGTCACCGTCCCTCCCTCGGGGCTTTGCGTCAGCAGCTCCTGCCCACGCGCCCGCGGCCCACCTGGCTGACGTGCTCCTGCAGCTCCTCCATGTGCTCCAGCACGGCCGTCTTGGTCTCCGAGTCCTCCAGCATGGCCCCCACGTCGAAGACGTTGTCCAGGTAGGCTTGGATCTGCACCTGCAGCTTGTCGCTCTCGGTGAGGCGGAGGCTCTGCCAGGGGACAGCCGGTGGCACCGTCACGGCCGGGGGCACCCCCCCAGCACCCCCCACCCCCGGCGCCAGGGATCACCCACCTCCAGGTAGTGGTCCAGCCCCAGGTGGGTGAACTCGTACTGCAGGAAGACGCGGAAGTTCATGTTCTCCACCGAGTGCACCACGATGTTGATGAACTGCATGCAGGCCACCTGCGGGGCGGGCACCGGCTCAGCGCGGCCACCGGCACCGCACCGGGGTCCTGCCGTCCTCGGGGACACGCTGCCCCGGGGACTGCGCAGTGGAGGGGTGGCCCTCAGCGGCATGGTGGCCCTGGGGAATGCATGGTGGTTTCACAGCTCTGGGGACATGGGGACCTGGGAAAGGACCAGCAGCTCAGGAGCCCTTGGGGACACGATGCCCTGAGGACAACTTGGTGGCTCAGCAGCCCTGGGGACACGATGGTGGCTCAGCAGCCATTGGGGACACGATGGTTTGGGGACATGATGGTTTGGCAACATGATGGTGGCTCAGCAGCCCTTGGGGAACAATGGTTTGGGGACACAATGCCCTGGGGACAGCTTGGTGTCTCAGCAGCCCTTGGGGACACGATGGTTTGGGGACACGATGGTGGCTCAGCAGCCCTTGGGGACGTGATGGTTTGGGGACATGATGGTTTGGGGACGTGATGGTGGCTCAGCAGCCCTTGGGGCACAATGGTTTGGGGACACGATGGTGGCTCAGCAGCCCTTGGGGACGTGATGATTTGGGGACATGATGGTTTGGGGACGTGATGGTGGCTCAGCAGCCCTTGGGGCACAATGATTTGGGGACATGATGGTGGCTCAGTAGCCCTTGGGGACACAATGCCCTGGGGACAGCTTGGTGGCTCAGCAGCCCTTGGGGACATGATGGTTTGGGGACAGCATGGTGGCTCAACAGCCCTTGGGGACATGATGGTTTGGGGACATGATGGTTTGGGGACGTGATGGTGGCTCAGCAGCCCTTGGGGACATGATGGTTTGGGGACACGATGATGGCTCAGCAGCCCTTGGGGACATGATGCCCTGGGGACAGAGGAGCACCAGCCCCACCAGCCACTCACCATGAAGTCGATGTTGGTGTCCTCGTTTCGGAAATACTCCATCAGCTTCTCGAAGCGGTTCTTCTCCCCGCAGACCTGGGGTGGGAGCAGAGGGCTGAGGGCCAGGAGGGACATGGCCAGGGTGGGCACCCAGCGGGGTGGCAGGGCAGAGGCACCCAACGGTGAGGCCATCCCAACCCTGCCGGGCGCTGCCTGGTGCCCTGTCCACCTGGGACACGGCCCTGGGGACATGCGCTGGCATGGGGACATCAAGTCCAACAGCTGGAGCGTCCCCAGGCGTGTCACGGGGTGGAATTTTTAGGATGGAGGATGCCCCGATGACGCAAGGCTCTGCCACACATAGGGAAACTGAGGCACAAACCCAGACGGAGCGCAACCGCCCGCGTGGGGACCGCGAGTCTCTGCTGGGGACCCACCTCCTTGAAGTTGTCAAAGGCGGCCAGGATGATGTCGTGGCCACCTCGGACCAGGCAGACAGCGGCCAGCAGCTCCAGCACCAACGCCTTGGTCCTGCAGAGACACGGGGTGTGCGGGGTCGGGGCCACAGGCTGGGTGAGGGGCTGGGGGGAGAGGTGACGGGGACAGGGGACGCGTCCTACCTGGCGTTCTTGTTGTTGAGGCTCAGGGTGATCTCGTTGACGCAGGCTGGGTGGTTCATCACCAGGCTGAAGCCAGACTTGGGGGGCAAAGGAGCGTTACTGGGGTCGTGCCCTAGTGAGACCCCATCTGGAGTACCCTGTCCAGTGCTGGGCTCCCCAGTTCAAGAAAGATGAGGAGCTACTGGAGAGAGCCCAGCGGAGGGCTACGAGGATGAGGAGGGGACTGGAGCATCTCTCCTACAAGGAGAGGCTGAGGGAGCTGGGCTTGTTCAGCCTGGAGAAGAGAAGGCTGAGAGGGGACCTTAGAAATGCCTCTAAATATCTGCAGGGTGGGGGTCAGGAGGACGGGGCCAGACTCTTTCCAGTGGTGCCCAGCGACAGGACAAGGGGCAACGGGCACAAACTGAAGCAGAGGAAGCTCCAGCTGAACCCGAGGAAGAACTTCTTCCCTCTGAGGGTGCCGGAGCCCTGGCCCAGGCTGCCCAGGGAGGCTGTGGAGTCTCCTTCTCTGGAGATATTCCAGCCCCGCCTGGCCGCGGTGCTGTGCAGCCTGCTCTGGGTGACCCTGCTTGGGCAGGGGGTTGGGCTGGGTGACCCACAGAGGGCCCTGCCAACCCCGATCATTCTGTGATTCTGTGTGTCCTCCTGTCCCCAGGGACGCTCCGGGACCTTGGGCCGTCCCCGTGCCATGTCCCCATGACCATCACATCCCCAAACCATCAAGAGATGAGCTTGAGTGAGGACATCTCCGAGCAAAGGGATGGAGAACGGGTCCCACCCCAAACCCTGCCCTCAATGACGGCACCGCAGGGGCTGGAGACATTTGGGGACCCCCCCCCAAGGCGGGTCACCCAAGGACGTCACCCTCTCCCACCTGGTAGTTCATGATGGCGCGCAGACACATGATGCAGACGTGGACGTCGTCCTTCTGGCTGACGAGGCGGGAGTTCCTCAGCGCCTTCCTGCTGTGCGAGGGGTTCAGCCTGGGCGGGCGAGACGGCGGCTGAGCGGGGGCTGGGGGGGGCGGCCGGCGGGCGCAGCGCAAGCGGGGAGGGGGCAGCGCATGGGCGGGTGGCAGCGGGGACAGGTTGGGGTGACACCAAGGAACCCAAGCGGCCACGTCCCCACCGGCGAGACCCCCACATCCGTGCCCTTCTACAAGCCCTGGGGTGGGGGTGGGGGGTGGAGGGTGGTCTCGGAGGCTCACCGGGGCGGGCAGGAGCTGCCGGGTGACCGGGGGGCACTGTCCCCGTCGCTGGGCGGGGGGACGCTGGGGTGGACGTGGCGGAGGAGGGTGTGGATGTACTGGTTCGAGAGGCAGCAGCTGGAGGAGCGTTAGAGCCTGCAGGACAGGAGGGAGAAACGGGGCTCCCGTGTCGCCCCTGGGACGCCCGGGCTGGGGGACACGGGTGGGGGACGCGGGCCGGGACCCCCTGCGGGTGCCACCTCACTCCTGACCTGGTCCTGGGGCTGGGGAGGGGACACTGGCTCATCTGGAGCTGCCATCAAGGGACCCCCATGGTCCCCAAGATGCCACATTACGGCTCCCGGCGTGACGGCGGTGGGGTGGCCCCTGGGACCCCCCCTCCCCACCCAGGCACCGTCCCCAATGCCGGTGACCAGCAGCGGGGTCCCGATGGGCGTCCCCGTCCCCCAGCGCCCCGTCACCCGTCACCTACCGTCAGCGCGTCCCCGGCAGCGTGCGAGAGAAGAGCGGGGTTAGAGGGGGCTGCGGGGGCCAGCAGCGGCAAGCGAGAGCCCCCGGCACTGGCTACGGGGGGGGGGACACAGGCCCAATTCTGGTTTTAAACCAGGGCTGGGGTGCGATTTGCTCCCCCCAAAAAATCTCAGCCACCTCCAATTTTGGCTTGCTCGTGGGTCTTACCCCGAGCCCCCCACACGGGTCGCGGCGCGGGGCTGGGGGACCGATCCAGCCCAGCTCCCCGCAGGGCTCAGCCCTTGCGCGCACCACAGGGACTTTGGGGCTCTGTGTTCCCCCCCAAACCAACGCCGGGGACCCCATTTTTTCGGAGCAGGCCTGCGTCTCCCCGCTGAGCCCCTCTCCCAGCACGGCGCGGCCGGGGGTGCAGCGAGGCGGAGAGCTGGGGACAGGGCGCGGGGACGCGGGGGACGCGTTACCTGACGGTGAGGTGCCGCGCTTTGGAGGAGCCCTGGGTGGGCGACGAGGAGTTGCTTTTGCTCAGGTCCTCCACCGACCGCTCCAGGACCTTGCCCTTCTCGGAGCCCGGGCTGCCGTTCTCGGCGTTCTCCATGTCGTACCTGGCGGCCCGCGGGGACACGGTGACGGGTGAGATGTGGCAACCCGACACGAGCGGGAACCCCCCCAGGGCTGGGGACATCGGCATGGAGGTGCTGAGGATGCTCTGCTCCACCCTCAGCATCCTGAGCTCCATCACTCTGATGGTCCATCACTCTGATGGTCCATCACCCCAATGCTCCATCACTCCCATGCTCCATCACCCCCATGGTCCATCACCCCCATGGTCCATCACTCCCACGGTCCATCACTCCCATGGTCCATCACCCCCATGGTCCATCACTCCCCTGGTCCATCACCCCCATGGTCCATCACTCCCCTGGTCCATCACTCCTATGGTCCATCACTCCCATGGTCCATCACCCCGATGCTCCATCACTCTGATGAGAGGGAAGAGCAGCCCCCGGGACCTCCCCCCCAGCCCCTCTGGGCCCCGGGGGGACCCCGGCCTTGGGGAACGGGGACGGGTGGGGACGTACGCAACGGAGCACTGGGCGAAGGCGAGATACTCCAGCAGCACGTCCAGGCCCTTGTTCTCCTCGTTGAGGAACTCCTGGACCCAGCTGGAGGGGTGCAGGGGGTCAGCGGGCTCTGCCAGCCCCCCTCATCCTCCCTTCTCCTCCCCTCCCCAGACCCCCAGCAGACCCCCTGTCCAGAGGTCCCCATGCTGGGGACACGAGGTGGCACCATGAGCTGGCACCTCTCCGAGGCAGGTGGGTGCCACGGTGACCCCCACTCCTGACGCCCAGGGGACACTGCCCTAGGGCTCTGCTGCCACCAAAGCCACCAAAGCCACCACTGCCACCACGACAGGACCACCCAGCCCCGGGCAGTGGGACTACCCGGGCTCAGCACCCACCACACTGCAAGGGGTCCGGGCACCTGGGGTGGGGACCAGGGTCCATGCTGGCACCCCGGGTGCACCCGAGAGCCAAAACAGGGTTTGGGTCATTCAGCACCCCCGTCCCCCTATCAGAGCCACCCCAGAGGGGCAGGACAAGGCCACCAGCCTCTGCACCCCACTGCCACCCCCACAGCCAGAAGCCACCACCATGCCCATCCCTGTCCCAGCCACGCCGGGGACAGCAGCAGCGGCTGGGTGACAACGGGGACACCCCCATCCTCACCCGATGTAGTTGGTCCTCAAGGAAATCTCCAGCTCCCGGAGCACCTGCGTCGACTCCTGCACTCGCCTCTTGAACTGGGGACGGGGAGAGCCGTTGGCACCGTCCCTGCCCCAACCCGGGATGGGGACAAGGGGACAAGGGGACCCCTCACCTTCCTGCTCACGCCGCCCGTCTCCAAGTAGCTCTTGAGCTTCTGGATGTAGGCGGACGGTGGGTTCTTCACCTGGAAACGCTCCTACGAGCCCCAGAGAGTGGCTGAAAGCGGGCCACCCGCCCACGGCACGGGGACGTGCCACCGTCCCCGCGGCAGCCACCGCGTCCCCGTCCCCACCCCCGCGCTGCGTCAGTGTTTAATCAGGTTAATGAGGCGCTGTCTCGCTAACGGCGGTGGCTGTCGGCACTTGGCACGTGCCCAGCTGATGCCCACACCACGAGTGGCACCTGGGGACAGGGACGGCACCGGGGACGCAGTGACGCCCGGACCTCACCTGGTCGCAGATGAGCTCCCACTTCTTCTCGTTGTCGTACTGGTTGAGCAGCTTCATCTTGTCCGGGGGCAGGTTCATGGAGTTCTGTGGGGCGATGGGTGTCAGGGAGGGGGGGGTCACCCCCGAAACCACCCCCCGGGGCTGTGGCACCCGCCGGGTGCCCTCGCTCAGCAGTGGGAGCACAGGGCCACCACCATCCCCAGGATGTCACCATCCCATGGACACATCAGCAACGTCCCCACCTGGGGGTCACAGAATCCCAGCATGGCAGGGGTTGGCAGGGCCCTCTGTGGGTCACCCAGCCCAACCCCCTGCCCAAGCAGGGTCACCCAGAGCAGGCTGCACAGCACCGCGGCCAGGCGGGGCTGGAATATCTCCAGAGAAGGAGACTCCACAGCCTCCCTGGGCAGCCTGGGCCAGGGCTCCGTCACCCTCAGAGGGAAGAAGTTCTTCCTCGGGTGCAGCTGGAGCTTCCTCTGCTTCAGTTTGTGCCTGTTGCCCCTTGTCCTGTCGCTGGGCACCACTGGAAAGAGTCTGGCCCCGTCCTCCTGACCCCCACCCTGCAGATATGTAGAGGCATTTCTAAGGTCCCCTCGCAGCCTTCTCTTCTCCAGGCTCAACAAGCCCAGCTCCCTCAGCCTCTCCTCACAGGAGAGATGCTCCAGTACCCTCACCATCCTCGTAGCCCTCCGCTGGGCTCTCTCCAATAGCTCCTCATCTTTCTTGAACTGGGTCCCTGAGGCAGAGGGCAGGGGGTGTTCACGGGGGACAAGAGGTAGAACTGGACCCGTCCATCCATGTCATGAGCGCACAACGCTCCCGGCCTCAGCCAGCCCGGTGCCGGCAGAGCCACTCGGGCTGAGGGACGGGGACGCAGGTTGGTGGCACAGCTGAGGAACCCAGGAGCCTGGGCCCCGCTCGAGGGCGACGGTCGCCTCCGCGTCCCCCCGCCGCAGGCGCGTGACGAGCCCGGCGGGTGAAATCAGTGTTTCTTTAGAGACGTGATGTCAGGGCAGGGCCCGGCGTGTCACCGCGTCCCTCCGTGCCACCGTTGCACAACCCCAGCCCCCAACTTGGGGCCACCCCGGCAGGACGTGACGTGGTTTCCGCTCTCCGAACGGCACGAGGCGGCTGCCGAAACCACGGCCGGGGGGTTCCGGGGGGCCCTGGGTGCAGCTCCTGCCTCTGGGGTGCTCAGGGACATGGCGGGTCCCCGAGGGACACCATGGGGTGACCAGCAGAGCCTTTAACGGGGCACCCACCATAGCCCGGGTGACACTGGGAGCTCCGCTGAGGTCATGGCCGATTTAACTGCCCAAACACCCCATCTCTTGGTGATCTGGTCCCCGGGGGAAAAGCAGGAGCTGAGGCTGCTGCCGGCCCGCAGAGCCCGGGCAAGCTGGCACGACGGCACGTGGAGGTGACGCACAGCCCCAAGTCACCCTTAACCTCCAGTTTTGGGGTCCCCTGATGTTGAGGATGTGGATGCGGGGTGCCTGCACCCCTGGAACACCCACATCCTTGGGGAAGTGGCATCTCGCAGGGGTTTGGTTGCCCACAGAGGAGCGGGTCCGAGAGGAGAGGTGCCAGGGTGGCAGGCAGGAGCGGAAACCTCGCCACCCACCTCCACCAAGGACCTGTGGAGCTGCTTTCGCAAGAAGCCAAAGCCAGAAGCTGTGGGTGGAGAGGAGCCAGCGCTCGGCTGGATTTGGCCAGGGGACGGCTCACACGGAGAGCTGGGCAGGAAGGGTGGGATGAGGCTGCGGGGTCAGAAAGAGCCTCATCGTGAAGCTGCCAGGGCTGCACCGGAGCTGCTGGGTGGGTCCAGGATGGGCAAGGTGGCAACAGCACCCAGATGTCCTGTTTGTTGGGGAGCCCTGTCCTCGTGGTCCCTAAGGTGCCATGCTCGGGATGGATGAGACCCTCCAGGAGGACCAGATCAAGGGATGCACCCAAACACCCCGCCCAGAGCCCTGGCAGCACCCGTGGCACCCTCCGTGGGACCTTCTGTTGGGTGCCCTCAGCGGCGAGGGGACGGTGGCACCCACCATATGGACCACCTCATCCAGGGACCACCTGTGGGACCTGGAAAACCCAGGACCAAGCGTCACCAGTGGGACAGGACCTCCCGCGGGCTCCCTGCCCCGGGGATGCAGGCAGGGCAGGGGGGTGTTGGGTGGGCAGGCAGGCAGCCGGCGGGGTACGGCGGTGGCAGGATCGGGGTCACCTCCCCAGCCCGTGCCCGGAGCAGCTTCTGGTTGTTCCCGGAGCCGGGAGCAGCAGGCGGTAGCGGCCGCCCGTCCCGTAGCCTGCTCCTCGCCGCCATGGCGGCACGGTCCGGCCATCAGCATGGACCCGTCTGCTCCTCCGCCGGCTCGTCCCTGCCCTGCGCGTGGTGGGTTTGGGGCCTGGCTGGATCCAGGGGGTCCCCGGCGGGATGAGCTGGTCCTGGGAGCGTCGCCCAGCCCGGTTTGCTGCACGCTGGGGGCTGGGAGAGCCCTGGGTGGGCCCGATCCTGCTGGGTGCCCGGCGCTGGGCCTCAAGGAGAGGCGGGAGGACGGATCCGGTGGTGGTTGGGGACACTGGAGGGGACACCCCGGCACGGCTGACGCTGCGGGGCTGGGCGTGCCCCGAGCCCCCTCGGGCTGGAGCATCGCGCTCTGATGGAGCACGAGGGATGGAGCATCCCGGCAGCGGCGTGGTCCCGGTGCCGCTGGTCCTTCCCGCGGGCGGTGGAAGCCCCTGATCCACCCTCCCGGCACCACTCCGGCCCCTTCCCCGTGGCAGGCAGCGCTGGGCGCCGATGGCCGGACCGGGATGCGCTCCCGAGCCACGCGCCGTCGAGGCCTTCCCTCCCGCCCCGGGGACGCGCGACGCTCGCGGGGCTCGGCCTGGCCTCGCCCCATGTTTCGCAGAGCAGACCCCGAAGGGCGCTGCGAGTTTCTGACGCTGGGGTTTGGTGCAGAGCGCGGCCTCCGCTCGCGTGCGGAACGAAGAGACGGTGTCTGACACCCAAAATAACTCCGTCCCCGGCGCCGCGGCAGCCCCAGCACCGCGGGTGCCGTGAGATGAGGGCTTTTCGTACCGGAAAACGGTGCAGGCGCTGCTCTGCCTGCCCCCCGTCTCGGTTTTAGGTGTTGGGTTCAGCCCAGCTCAACCCCGCAGCAAACCCACCCTGAGGTGGGGGGGTCCCGGCCGGCTGGGCGTGGGTGGGCTGGCACCGCGGGCTCCCTGGCACCTCGTGTCCCAGGCGGGTCGGTGGGGGACGTTGGTGGCATCCGTTCAGCAGCGCGGTGGGCTGTGACGCTGCTGGCGGGTGGGGGGGGGACGATGGGGAAGCCCCACGCCGGGGTGGGATGTGGCTGCTGAGGGCGAGTCCCCGTGGCCGCTCCATCTTTGTCCCCCGAGGAGGAAGAGGAGGACGAAGTCCTTCCCCTGACACCTCCCTGGTGCTCGGGTGCTGCCCTGCCCCACATCTCCCACCCAGACCCACAGCTCCCGCCCTGCCCCACACCTCTGGCAGCACCGGTCCCCCCTCCCTGGCAGGAAACCAGAACTGGTTTCTTGGTGCTGCCGGCTGATGCCGGGGACCACAACGGAGCCACTTCCTCCGCCCCGGCGCCATGTGCCCGCGGGACGCAGCCACCACCCAGCTCGTACCCGAGCCGGGCCACATCCTGCCGCCCGGCCCAGCCCTGCTCGCGGGGAGGGGACCGCGGGGCTCGGTGGCAGAGCCACCTCCGTAGGGACATCCGCAGCATCCCCCTGCCCTGCCTGCATCCCCGGGGCAGGGAGCCCGCGGGAGGTCCTGTCCCACCGGTGACGCTTGGTCCTGGGTTTTCCAGGTCCCACAGGTGGTCCCTGGATGAGGTGGTCCATATGGTGGGTGCCACCATCCCCTCGCCGCTGAGGGCACCCAACAGAAGGTCCCACGGAGGGTGCCACGGGTGCTGCCAGGGCTCTGGGCAGGGTGTTTGGGTGCATCCCTTGATCTGGTCCTCCTGGAGGGTCTCATCCATCCCGAGCATGGCACCTTAGGGACCACGAGGACTGGGCTCCCCAACAAACAGGACATCTGGGTGCTGTTGCCACCTTGCCCATCCTGGGACCCACCCAGCAGCTCCCATCCTGTGCCGGGACGCCAGATCCAGCCGCGTACGGCCGCTTCCCTTCCCACCCAGGGCACGCATCCCCCGTGGGGGGACCACCGCAGCCCCCGCGGCACCCCCGGCGCTGGGCTGGGGACAAAGCCGAGCACCAGTTTGCTTTCCCAGTTGAGCTGAGGCCGACGCCGCAGCCGGGGCTCGCTGGTGAGTGGCCCCGCTGCCCGGGCCAGCAGCACATCTGCAAACATCTGCAGCGGTGACGTTCGCCGCGCTCTCCCCCAGGTCCCGGGAGAGGCGGCAGCAAAGCCTCCGCCAGCGAAACGTCCCGGCCGGAGCAGACCCCGTCCCCAAGGCTCCAGCCGAACCCTCCCAGCTATTTTTGACTTCCACCGCTTTCTCGACTCACAATTTCATTTATATTTCCCCGTTTGCTACTTCTTAACATGGAAAGGGGGGAAAAAAATCCCCGCTGCTCCGAGCGGGAGCACCCGAGCATCCCCATCCCGGCAGCAAAGACGCTCCCCTTCCTCCGCTCCACCCTAAGCAGCCACCCCGGCGCGGCCCAGACCGCTTGGCACGGGGACAACCCTCGCGCCGCTCTGCCAGAGCGGCATCTGCCACCGTGCCCTAGCTGGGCAGAAGCCAGCTTTTGGGGAATAAACCTAAATTCCCCATTCCTCGGCACGTGGCGGCTTTATCCGTCCCCTTCCCGGCGGCAGTTCGATCCCCCAGACCCCACCGTTGGCTTTTCTGCCGGGCTTTGTCCCACCAGCTCTCCCAGTTTGGGATGTCCAGTCCGAGACTGGTTTGCACCGACCGTGCTCTCACGGCGTCGTGCTGGATCCAGATCCTGCCCCACCGGGAGACTCCCGACCCGTCACCTCCCGCTCCATCAGCGACCTCGCAAGCCCAGGAGGTGGAAAAATGAAATCCCGACTCAAGGGAGGTGGCTGGGGCGGGGGGCGGCAGAGGGACCCCCCTGTCCCCATCCCTCGGGGGTCCCTCTGCCCCCCCCCGGCCATGAGAAGGGGGAAGGGAACCTGCGAAAGGAGGAAGCGAGATTGGGACAGCCGATTTCACAAGGCGCCCGGTTCCCCTCTGGCCAGAACCCAGCACCCCGGGTCCCCCCGGCTCCGGGACAGGGCTCTCCCTCGGATGGCGGGGGTCCGGCTGGCGGTGAGGCTCTGCGCCGGCGTTTCCCCCCCTTTTTCTGATCATTTTTCAGCTTAGGGTCTCCAACCTGCCGCCCCCCAGCCGGGCGGAAAGCGCCGTTTCCTGAGGCCTCGCAGCAGCAGCGGAAGCACCCCAAGGTCCCCGCGCGCCCGTCCCCTCCCGCCGCGGCGGCACCCGGAGCCACCACGGGCGCCAGCACCCAGCTCAGCCCCCCGCCGCCCTCCCGACGGCCGTCCCGCCGCAAAGCCCCCTCCTTGGCGGTTTTGGGGGGTCCCATGCGGGTCCCCGCCTTGCAAAGGCCTTCGCCATCGTCCCCCCACGGCCATGCCGAGCCGGAGCGGATGCTACCGGCGGCGGCGAAGCGGCAGCGGCTCCGGCCGCGATGCCCACCCCCAAATAACCCTCCTATAACCGCCACAAGATAAAAAAGCTTCCGATCCATCCAGGCGCGGGGCTGGGATGGGGGTCCCACCGCGCAGACACCGGCGCTTGCCCGCGGCCGCTCCCGGCACGCGGCCGGCGAAAGGCTCCATCTCCCGCCGGGGCACCGAGGGATTAAAGCAGCGATTTTTGGGTTCCCCCCCCCCCCGGTTCCCAGCCTGACCCCTCCGCCACGGGGTGTTCTCGGGGAGGGCACGGGACGCAGCTCCCGCCGTGAGGCCGCGGCCGGCCCGGTGCGAAGGTCACGGCCGGGCAGCGCGGCTCAAGGACGGCGAGCGGGAGCCGGGGGCTGGCGGCCCCGGGGGGCTCCCGGGGGGCTCCATCCCACGGGGACGGGGCTCCGGCACCGCCCGCTGCTCAGCCCGGAGCCGGGCAGGCCGGCAGCGATGCCGGCGGCTTTCCCCGGGGAGGAGGAGGAGGAGGAGGAGGAGGAGGAGGAGGTGAAGGCAGCGCTTCGCCATCCGCAGCACCGGCTGCCTGCGGCACGCTGCCGGCCCCGGGCCCTGCCGCCGGCTCCCGCCATGGCGGAGCGTTGCGGGGGTCACCCCAACAGTTTGGGGGTGCAACCCCCCCCCCCCCATGAGAGCAGCGGGTTCGAGCATCCCCTGGGCAGGCTCCAGCATCCCCACCGGTAACGGGGCGGGGGGGGGGGGGGGGGGATTCTTATTAATCATTAAATAATAATCACAATCATAGATACCAAACGATACGATAATGACAATTAGCAGCCTGTGATGACGGCGGGGATGGCAGCGATGCGCTGCCAGCCCCCCCCCCCCAGCCCCCCCGGCCCCCCACTCACCAGGACCCGGCCGAAGCGCTCCTCCAGCTCGGCGGCCGCGGGCATGGGCGGCGGGGCGGCGGCGGGGGGGGGCACCGGGGGCCGCCCGTCCCGGCTCTCCCGCCCCGCAGCCCCCCCGTCCAAGCCCCCGGCCGCGTTGCCCATGGCGGGGGCGCGGGGGGGGGGGGTGGTGCAGCTGGGTCGGGGTCGGAGGGGGGGTTTGGGCGGGGGGGGGGAGGGTGTCCCTTCCCCTCCTTCCCCTCCTTCCCCGCCGCTGCTCTCCGCCGTTTGCAACTTCTCCGGGGCGTTAGCGCGCTGTGAACACCGCCCCCCCCGCCCCCCCCCGCCCCCCCCCCGCCCCGGCAGCGAGGGGCGGCCCCGGCACCTGCGGCCCCGGGCGCTCCGGGCCGCCCCCTCCCCGCTCCCCGCCCCTGCCTTGACTGTAGTGTTCGTCTTTATTTTTTCATTCACTTGTATTTATTTCATGATTTCCATTTTTATTGTAATTTTGGTATCATTCACTTTCATTTTATTCATCTATTTTTTATTTTTAATATTATTTTCTTCATTTTTTAATTTATCACTTGTCATTTTATACTTTTTATTTTAGTTTATCATTTTATTTAAATTTTATTTCATTCTATGATTTATTTTATTTTTTAATTTCCATTTTTATTTTATTTCTTTTATTTCAATTTTCATTTTATTTCAATTTTCATTTTATTTCAATTTTCATTTTATTTCTTTATTTTATGATTTCTTTTATTTTCACTACTTTTTCCTTTTCTATTATCTACTTCATTATTTTATTTTATTTTCCTTTAATTGCTTATCTTTTCTATTTTATTTTACTACTTCTCCGATTTTATTGACTTTTTAATTTTACACCTTTTGTTTTTTCAGGGGGCAGATGGGAGCAAGGAGGGCAGCTGGGAGGTGCTGGGCTCCCTCCCCTCTCTCCCCGCCTCGGCCACCATGGGAGGGAGAGCTGAGACCGAGCCAACTCATTGCACCCCTGGGCAAGGGACCTCTGGAGCGTGCGACACCAGGTCTGGGGGCTCCCCGGGTGGGGACACGTGCCCAGTGCCAGCGCTGGCGTGGTGTGGGCCGGGATGGACCTGCCCGGAGGGACAAATCCTGACAGCCCGGGGTGCTCCTGCCTGGTCGCTGGGCCGGGACAAACCCGGAGGAGCAGAACCCCCTGGCCCAGGGGTGCCGTGGGCAGGGGGCACGTGGAGCTGGAGCCGACATCGGTGTCCACGCTCCCTGCCGGCGCTCCCAGGGGAGCCGCAGCACCCATCGCCTTCAGCAGAGCACCCACGGCTCGCGGCTGGGGACGCGGTGGCCAGTTTCACCCCACCGATGCCCAACTCCTGCCTGCTCCCCGCCTGTGTGGGGCAAGGCATCTCCCACGGCTCCCACCGCGCCGGCGTCAATGACGACAGCTCCGAACCGCTGCCGGGACATGAAGCACGCTGTTCCGCTGAGATTTGGCGAGATTCGGTGAGATTTACTGAGATTCAGCGAGATTTACTGAGATTCGGCGAGATTTCCTGCAATTTGGCGAGATTTCCTGAGATTCGGTGAGATTTACTGCGATCCGGCGAGATTTCCTGCGATTTGGCGAGATTTCCTGAGATTTGGCGAGATTTCCTGAGATTTAAGATTGAAGGCGAGATCTGCTGAGGGGTGGGTGGAGGGCAGACCCAGACGGGACCCAGCGTGGTCCGGCAGACCCCGTGCAGCGCTGGGCCAGATGCCGGCGTCACCGTGTCCGTCCGGCTTTCGTGGTGTCTCCTGCTCGGTGAGACCGGCCGAGGTGTCGGCACCGCAGGGACCGGGGGAACGCGCCGGACCTGTTCCGCCAACCCCTCCCGCCCTCTGCAAACCCCAAACCCCAGCCGGGGGACGCGAGCAGGCAGCTGCCGCCCATTCCCGGGCGGCTCTCGGCGCGATGCTGCGTCCTCCTCATCATCTCCAGGGGTTTGGGAGGTCGAGAGGAGCCGCGGGCGGCTCCGCAGCACCGAAATCCAGGTCACCCACATTTGGGTTGGTTCTGATTTTCCAAAGCTCCATTTTGCAGTTTAAATCTCTTTGTTCTGTTAAATATTTCAGCATTTCATTAAATATTTTGCAGCGGATTCCCTGAGATCCCGGTTTTTAAGGGCAGGTGTTGCGACCCTCGGCAGGGACGGGGACGGCCACCCCAGTGCAGTCCTAGAGGTGTGCCTGGGCGGGCAGATGTCACCAGGACCACGTGTGAGGACCAGGGATGGGCTCTGCTGTGGGCAGGGGGTCTGTGGGGACCCCCAGGGTCTGGATCCCACCATACGCATCCTGCCTACATGCCGGGGTGAAACCTGGGTGCTGTCGGAGCACCCATATTCGTGCTGGCAACGCCCTCCTGACCACAGCTGGACAAGGGCGCAAGGACCTTTCCCGATGGGAAGCACCAGGGCTGGGATCCAACTGGAGACGCAGGGTAGGAGTGGAGACCCCCACGCAGGAGACTCGGCGTGGACCGAGCCCAGTGGGAGATGGGTGCTGGGGCAGGTCCCAGGCTGCCTGCTGAGCCAGGCAGGGCCGGGCTTTGATCTCAGCAGTCCCACCAGGTCCCTCCTGACTTGGGGTGGGATGCCCCATGTCAAGGGCAGAGCAGCAGGCAGGGCTGGGCAGGGTGAGGTTGACAGGAGGGACAGCTATGGCTCTCGATCCTCAGAAGAAGCAGGGACAAGGCCAAGGGTACCATCTCCTGGCCACGGTGAGGGCTGCGATGGTGGGATGAAGGCTGTGAAAGCAGGGCATGAAATGGGGACTGTAGGCTGGGAAGGACGGGGCTTGTGGCCCCCTTGGCAGGAGGAGGTGTTTCATGAGGGATTTGGGGTTGCGCTGACCCCCGTGGGCATGGTACCAAGCTGCAAAGAGGGAGCCCAGTCCTGACTTTTGGGCTGTTGGTGGTCCTTGGCGCAGCGTGGACACGGCAGTCCTTTGCACTAGGGAGAAGAAGAGGATGAGGTGGGGCAGCATCCTGCTCACCCCTCATCTCAACCCCTGGAGGTCTGGATGCCTCCAGAGGTGGTAGACCAGCCAGAGTCCCTTGGTTGGGGGACTTCATGGCCCTCATCAGCGGATCAGCGGTTCTCTTGGGCCAGCCTGGATGACCCAGCGTGGGTGCTGCACCTTGGGGTGATGGTTGTTGAGCTCCTGTGACCACAAAGAGCCTCCTGACCCCCCAGAACGTGGCTGGGACCAGGCCATGCCCTCTGGGAGATGAGGACACTCCGCTTCACTCGGGGACCTTTGCTGGGAGACGAGCTCATCGCAGCTTGGACGTTACTGATGTCCCTTCGTCACCCACAGCTTCTCCTCATTGAACTGCCTCGGCATCTGTCGCGACCAAGTCCTGGTACTCTCGCGTCTGCTCTCCTTTCACCGCTCCTCTGGTGTCCAACTTGCGATACGCGAAGGCTTTTGTTGGAGAATTCAAATCACACGGTGGCTGTCCGCTCCCTGCTGTAACGGTCCTTCAAAAAACCACGCTCGAAATCACGTCTTGAAATAATTGTCTTCAAGACCTGCCCAGGGCTAATTTTTTTTAATTTTTACATTAAGGTTGACTTCAAACTTCAGTTTGTTCTCCTGATCACTTTCAATTCACTGGAAAACACTCCAACAGGACGCCATGCTCTTCTGTTTTTTCCCCCTGAATTTGCAGGTCCACAAAAAAAAATCCATTTCTTGCTGTTAGAGCTACGCAGGCAAGATTTCCTCATCCAAGTAAGCGTTCCTAGGCCTAGCTTCTGCAGCCCAGAATAAACCCAAGATTACCATGGCAACTTGACGCTGAAGGATTAAGCTCCAGAAGCTGGAGGGTCTTTGGACAGCCGACCCCATCTCACGCACTGCCAAGGATCTGGACCTGGGGGTATCTGAGATAGGGAGGGAACTGTTTCTCAGGGTTCCCCAGGGGCATCGCTCTTCCTTTCTGCCTTGATGGAGAAGTTCTGGTGGTTTGAGGACCTGCTCTGACATTGTGCAGCTGAAGTGAAGGTCAACCCAGGAGTCCTTTTTGGTGGAAGGATCAAAACCTTAACTCCCTTGCCTCGGAGATGCTGATGTCGGATTTCTGTGTTCAGCGCCGCTGAATTTCTCCGTGGCTGTAGTGAGTTCCAGGTAGAACTCCACTCTCCATCGAGTCCATCGCTTTCTCAAGCGCGTTTTAAGGTGTTAAGCCGTGGGAAGCAGCAGCAGAAGAAGAAAAGTGTGCCTTCTGACGGTCAAACAGCTTCTTCTGCAGGTAAATCAGTTTTTACAGTGTAAAACCCAGGATTACAGAGAGAAAGCTCACGGCAGGAGTCGTGGGACATGGATTTTCCGGGCTGCGAGGAGTTTAGAAAACAGATGAAGATAAACATAGTTCCCAACCAGAAATATTTTGGTAATGTCACATGGTAAATAGCTCATCAAGGGATTGATTATACATAACTCGGTGTTTGCTTATCATCTGCAGCTTGAAGGCATGCGGCTTGGCTCCCAAGGGACGCGTGTGAGTTCAGAGCCTGCATAACAAGGAAAACACGGTGTAGATAGCAGGTAGGAATGGGGCTCTGATGTGTGTGGACATCAAGAGAACAGCAGTGGAGGAGAAAGGGGTTCCTCAGCCTCTCCCTGTTACGCTGGGAAGGCAAAACGAACGCCATGGATAGAATAGGGAATATTTTCGTTTGTTTATTTGTTTCTAAGAAGTTTCTCCTCCAACTCAGAGCAGTGAATCCACTTCTGAAAACACAGGAGGAACAGGAAGCAGATGGGTTCTGGCAGGAGATGTCTCACCCAGCCATTGAAGAGCCGTGGTCAGACCCTGGGAGGAATGACCAACCAAAGGAACAGCAAGGTGGCCTCAGCGTTGTTCAGGGATCCCCAGAAGGGCTCCCCATGCTCTGGCTGTAGGTCACGCACCAGCTTCCAAATGAAGTTCCTTTTTAGGTTGCATCTACTGTTTCCAACAAGGGCAGAGACCACCAAATCCCGAGCAGAGCACGTTATAACTGGGCCACACCGCTGGCTTCCCGTGGTCAGATGGCCCCAGAAGCAGCCATCAGCCATGGACGTTATTAACAGGAAAAGCCTTTTGCCACAAAAATTCAAGTCAGGCCCGGGTGCTGATAAAGCCTTGTCAGCTGGAGAGTCCATGCCACAACAACGGGACAGGAAAGGGACAGCATCCCTCCCTGTTAGCCCAAGAGAAAAGCAGATAAGAGCCATGACGTCCCCCACCCAAGGAACCACGGGCACTCCAGTTGGTCTACCGTCTCCAGAGGCAGCAGGATGTCAAATCCCGATATGGAAACCTCCTGCCATGGTGGCCATCAGCTTCCTCGAGGGTTCAGCAAATGATCCAAAAGCGGGTTTGTCATCACCAGCCCAGCAGCAGCTCTGACGGCTGGTGTCCCTTCCGTCTGCATCCAGTGAGCACTCCTGGCCAGAGCGCTCAGACGCGTGTCCCCGCCCTAGTTGAGAGTGGGTGGATTCGGTTCTGTTTAACAAAAATAACACTTTCCTCCTACCCTATGGTGGCCTTGCCCAGCAGGGGAGGAGGAAGAGGAGGGCGAAGGGTCGGAGCTGTGCCTCAGCCGTGGGTTATTTGGCACAGCACACCTTGGCAGCAGGCACAGGGCTGGACCACTCCCACCAGGACACCTTCGCAAGCCCTGAGGGAGAGCAGCCCCCAGCCCAGCTGCAGCCAGAGGTGGGTTTTCACAGAGTCACGGGATGAGTGTGGTTGGAAGGAACCTCTGGAGCTCATCTGGTCCATCCCCCTGCTCCAGCAGGGCCACCTAGAGCAGGTTGCTGAGGACCATCCCTAGACAGCTTAATATCTCCAACGATGGAGATCATGCAACCTCCCTGGGCAACCTGCACCAGTGCTCCATCACCAGTAAAAAAAAAGTGTTTCCTGAGGTTCAGATGGAATATCCTGTGAGCTGGTTGGTGCCTGTGGCCTATGGTCCTGTTAGTGGGCACCATGGAGAAGAGCCTGGCTCCATCCTCTCCACGCCCTCCCTTCAGAGATTTATTTACATTGACGCCCCTGAGCCTTCTCTTGCCAAAAGAATGCCAGCTCCCTCAGCCTTCCCTCGTAGGCGAGGTGCTCCAGTCCCTCCATAATCCTTCACTGAACTCTTCCCAGTACACCCATGTCTCTCTTGTACTGGGGAGCCCAGAACACACCAGAATCATCCAGGTGTGGCCTCACCAGCCCTGAGGAAAGGGAAGGGTCACCTCCCTTTGCCTGCTCGCGATACGCTGTCGAGTGCAGCCCAGGCCACCGTTCACCTTCTTTGCAAGGGCACGCTGCTGAATTATGGTCAACCTGGTGTCCACCAGGACCCTCAGGGCAAGCTGGGTGTCCTCCAGCACATACTGGTGCTTGGGGTTCTTCTTCCCCAGAGGTAGGGCTGAAGGAGACGGGCTCCCAAAGCCCGATTTCTGCCCAGGCTGCCTCCTGGGGAGGAGGTTGGAGGACACACCGGCAGTTTCTGGGCCCCTTCCAGCCCTGTTGGTACCAGAGTTGGCCCAGAAAGGGAGAGACCAGAGCACCCAGGGCTCATCCAGGCTCCTCCTGCCTGTGGGCTCAGGACATGTTGCCAACCCCTCTTGGGGCTGAAGGAAAACTCTTCCAAACAAGGCACACCAAGGGCAGTTGCGAGAGTCATCCCCACTCAGACCCTGTCCCCAAGGCCAACATCTCTCCTGGAGAAGACAAGAGTGGTGGCCCAGGTTGGGGGAGAGCATGGTGCCAGCTCCCCAAGGGTGTGCACAGCTTGGGCAGCTCTTTCCCACCCCTCCCAGTGATTTTTGGGGTAAAAAAGGAGCAGCACTGGTAGTGCAGAAATCCTCAGTCCTTTATTGGCGACAGCTCTACCCCGGGTGGCCATACAGTTAGGAGCACTGGTTTCTTGCTGGGAACAGCAGGCATGGCTGTCCACACACCAGCGCAGGGACACCGTGGGACCCCAGAGCTCATCCATAGGAGAGGAGCTGTGGGGTCTGGGTCTACCCCAGGCTGGCCAGGTTATCGTGTGAGCTGCTGGAGGGGGTTTCAACCCCATCACTGCCTGCTCCTCTCGTACTGGCCGCTCTAGATGGTCTGGGGCTGGGGTGGCACGGCCACGCTAGTGCTGCTCTCTGCCTCCGCTGCGGCCGCAGCGCTCCCACCTTCCTCCTCCTCTTGGTCCAAGCAGCTGGGACCTCGCCGAGGTAGAGACCCGGAGGCTTGGTCCTCCTCCGGGCTGCAGCCCAGGCCTGCTGGCAGATGGACAGAGGGGAGGGTGAGGAGCTGGCTGAGTTCAACCTCCTCTTCTGCTGGTGGAACACATGTGGCACCAGTGGACCAGGTCCCATGGGGATCAGCTCTGGATCCCAGAGATGTGCGTCACACGCAGATCCCAGCCCTGCTGAGCAGGATGCGCCTGTTCTGAGGCTGCATCAGAGGTGGCCCCTTGGGACTGAGGATGGAGAGGACTTCAGGGCCCGGTAGCCAGCACAGAGCAGAAATGCCACAGTGGACACATGTCTGGGTGTTCGGTGGCACCAGGGCAGGTTGGAGCAAAGGTGAGGGAAGCTGCCCAGGAGCAGGAGTTGGGGGTGACAAAGCAGAGAGAATGGGGTTGGCAGAGTGTGTTGGGGATGATGCTTCAGGGGCCATCACCTTCCTCGTCCTGAGCCTCTGATGCTTTCCTCTCCAGGCTCTGGGACAGCAGGGTCAACCTGTTGAGGGCCAGCAGGGCTTTGCCTGTTTTCTGGAGAGAAGAGGAGCAGCACTGAGCCCCACCTTCCCCAGCCCCATCTCCACGTCCTCATCACCTCCCCCAGGTACCTGCCACTTCCGACGAGTCAGGAACTGCTTGATCCTCTCCTTCGACAGCGCCTTGGTGCTGCTGGGCTGGGGCTGCTGCAGCCAGGGGTGCAGCAGAGCCCCTGCGCTGGAGAGCCGGCGGCTAGGGGCAGACGGAGTGGTCATGGGGGAGCTTCTCCACCACCAGACCCCCAGAAGCTGACATGGCCCCATGGAGCATCCCCTCCACCAACCACTTCGGGCGCTTTCCCCTGCCCATCCCCTTGGCACCCCAAAACCCAGCCCAGCTTCAGCTCTGACCATTGCAATCCACCCCACAGCTACCCCCAGGTCCTACCGAGGCTCCTTCTGCAGCAGTTGGCTGATGAAGTCCTTGGCTTGCTGGGAGATCTCCGAGAAAGTCTCCTCCTCAAAGTCCCACCGGGCAGCTGTGATGTTGCTCAGCGTCTCCATGTCATTGTCCCCCTGGAAGGGGGACTCCCCGCTCAGCCTGGAGAGGTGACAAAAGGACATCAGCGACGGCTCAGCCCCCTCCAGCCCGACCTGCCGATCCCAGAAGGCCACTCACAGGATGTAGCAGATGACACCAACACTCCACATGTCTGTGAAGAAGCCCACGGGCTCAAAGGCGACCACTTCTGGAGCCATGAACTCAGGGGTGCCATGCAACACCTTCACGGGGGTGTCTGGAGCTGTGGAGAAGATGGAGACCATGGGGCAGGTATCCAGCTGGGATGAGCCCCTGCATCCAGGTGGATCTGCCTCCCCTCCAGGACTCATCACAGGTCTTGGTGATGTCCTAGATCACCTGGCACAGGTTGCCCAGAGAAGCTGTGGCTGCCCCGTCCCTGGCAGTGTTCAAGGCCAGGTTGGACAGGGCTCTGAGCACCCTGGGCTGGTGGAAGGGGTCCCTGCCCATGGCAGGAGGGGTGGAACAAGATGGTCTATAAGGTCCCTTCCAACCCAAACCACTCTGTAATTCTATGATCTCTGGGTGCCCAGCAGCTGTAAGGGCAGGGGTCTCAGGGGTCCCCACCTCAGAGACAGGGCCGGGGACTTGCAGGTTTCCCCAGCGCATCTCATGGTCACCAGGAAGGGCTTTGATCTGGTGCCACAGGGCTCCCTGTCCCAGAGGCCGGCAAGAGGGTGCCAAGCTCCTTGCTGACGTGCCTGGCCAGATCAGGTTCCTGTGATGATGGTGACAGTCCCTGCCCTGGTCCCCCAGAACCCCCGTTCTTGCTCACCCAGCTTCCGCGCCAAGCCAAAGTCAATGATCTTGAGCCAGTGGCTGCTGGGGCTGACGCAGACGATGTTCTCGGGTTTGAGGTCAAGGTGGACGATGGCCTGGCCGTGCATGAACTGCAGCCCCTCCAGGATCTGCCGCATGTACTGGGTGCTGCTGGGCTCCGTGTGCTCAAAGTCATCGTCCACGATGCGCTCAAAGAGCTCCCCGCCTGCCACGCTGGGGGAGGACAAGGTGCCGGGGACCCCATTGGGGTCTACCAGCCCCAAGGAGGAGAAGTCCCACCAGGGAACCCAGACTCTGCACTCTGGGAGCATCTCACCACCCGTATCTCCAGGGTCTTCAGGTTCCCCGTCCATCCTACACACCATACCAGCACCCCACAGTGCAGGGACCCCTCCCCACCTTCAGCGCTCTTCCTTGCAGGGTGCAGCACTGTCCCCACCACCCCCAGACTTGACCCTGCCCCTCCACTCACTACTCCATCACCATCACCAGCTCGGCGGGACCCTGGAAGGCGGCGAGGCACTGCACGAGGCGCGGGTGATGCAGCAGGTTCATGAGCTCCACCTCGGCCCGCGCCGCCTGCTTCTCTTTAGCCGTCCGCGTCCGGAAATATTTCCCAGCCCGGATTTTGCCGGTGGCTTTTTCCTGGAGCCGGTACACCGTCCCGAATTTTCCCCTAGGACAGAGCGAGGATGAGCAATGGAGGAGCCTTCACCACCACCCTGCATCCCACCTGGGGCTGTGCATGGGCAGCCATGGACCACCCCCGAGCAGCGGGGACACGGGACCCCCCCCCCCCCACTTACTCTCCCAGCTTCTCCAGCTGCGTGTACACGTCCGAAACCTTCTCCTGGGTGTTGATGACCACGTCGCAGTACTCAAAGGTCTCCTGGCCTCCTGGGAGGGACGGCGCGGGGTGGTCCATGCATGGATCCCTCCTATTTTGGGCACCAGCTGCCTCGCTTCCCCACCAGTGCCCATTTCTGTGCCCCCCCCAGCTCCACCCACCCTCCCCATGCGGGCAGAGGGGACCTGGGGGGGGACATGGGGACAGGGGCTGCTGCTACAGAAGCTCTGGGAGCAGCCCAGCACCCACCAAATCAGCGTTTGGGGCAAAAGGTGCTTTTAGGATCAAAACTCCAAGCGAAACAGGGCCAGTAAACAGGGGGGGATGGGGATCGGTGCTGGTTTGGCGGCGGGGTGGGGGTCACACCAGCGCTGGGGTCCCCGTGCAAAGCCTGCGCCTCCCCCGGGACAGACCGAGGGCTGAGCCGTACCTTCTGCCCAGGACATGGCGGTGCCACCAGCTCCTGCCGGGTGCCGGCGCAGTCAGGACGGGTGCTGGATGCGGCCCCGGGGCTCCCGGCAGCGCTGTGCTGGGGCAGGCGACGCCGCTGTGTCCGCTCCGGCTGCTCCGCGGAGCCCCGCACCTTCTCCCTGCCACGCGAGACCACCAGCATCCGTCCACCTGCGCTCCCCATCCTCCCCGGGAGCTGACGTCGTGATGGACCCACAGGGGCCAAACCCAGTTTCGAGGCAAAGTCCCTTCCCAGGTGGAGACCACCCCTCTCCAGCAGCGCCTTCGGCTCAGAGCCACCGGTTTGCTCCCGCCCTGGCCCGCATCGGCCAGGAAATCCCCAGGAAAAGCCACATTTCTAGGGCAAAGGACCCGTTTCCTCACGCCTGTCCCCTCCTCACTCCATCCATGTGAAGTTAGGGAGGGCAAGGTGAAGGCACCCAAGGGTGCTGGGCAGCAGCACCCAAACCCCAAGCCAAGAGCCCCAGACCTGTCGCCGTCCGGTGCTGTCCCGTCCCAGGCCACCAGCAGGTCCCCGATCCCTCCCGGTCACTGCGGCATCACCAGGGAGCTGGAGGAGGGGAGGCAGAGGCGATGCTGGGGGTCAAGGACCGCTGGGACCACACGTGTGGGGATGGCTCGGGGCTGTCTCCGGGAGCATCCCCCCCGCTCCGGTGCCGGGAACGGCCCCAGCTCCCTCCTCCCTTTCCTTCCCAGCAGAGAGTTTCCGGACTTGGGGGATAAACAACCACCAGCACCATTGCTGAGCCCTCCCCAACCCGTGCCGGGCACCGTGGCCCCAAACCCCCCGACCCCCCGCTTGGCACCGTGCAGGGCCACAGGTCTGCAGCACAGGGGGGTTCCAGCAGGAGGAACCCCAGGGGGGTTCTGCAGAGACCTGACGCACCTCATCACATGGCAGAAAGCTCAGCCTTCCCGGCACGCATCCAGACCTCAGAGACTCTCGGGAGCTAAATCTACCGGCGGTCCAGCCCCAACATGCCTCCACCTCCATCCCCACCCATGGGTGGGTTCCCGAGAGGGGCTGAGCACCCACACCTGCTCCCCCTCCCCAGCCCCACCTGCAGCCAATACCCCGCCGGAGCCAGCGCTCTCCCCAAAACCCACCCCGGGCTTCGGGCTTCCCCGGCCGAGCTCAGCCCCCCGTTCAGGGAAGCTGGGATGAAGGTGAATGGGGTATGGCAAAACTCCTCCGGGCCTCCGAGCCCGGTGGTTTGGGTGAAAAATGAAGTTTTTCAGCCTTTCTCCCCTAAAAGCAGGACCGCGCGGCTGCTCTGCGGCTGTGCCTCAGTTTCCCCTGCTTTAAAATGGGAATAACGCCGTGATTTCCTCCCAGAGCTGGCGCCAGAGCTGGGGATGGGGCAGCAGCACCGCGGGGGGAACCCGTCCTCCCCGGCGAGCCCCGTGTCACGGCATCCCCCCGAGCGGAGGGGACGTCACCCCGCCGTTACCTGCTGTCCGCAGCCAGGTCTCGTGGGCGATCTGGGGCTCCGCCAGCGCCGGCAGACGCGTCGCCGTCACCGCCGCCGCTCCCACGCTTGGCACAAAGTCCACGGCCGCTGGCAGGTTGTCAGGGAGAAACGTCCCCAGCGCCGGGGCGGTGGCAGGGCCACCACGGCCTGGCTGCTCGCCCGGCCCCGTGACCTTGCCACCGGCGGGGCAGCGCACGGGATGCGGGTGCCGCGGCCTGGGGGGTCCCCACCGGTGCCCCGTGGCGATGGATGCGGCGGATGCTCCCGGCTCGGCGATGCCGGCAGCGCGCTCGGCTCGACCCCGCTGGGATATCGACTGCCGTGGCCAGGGACGCCGGGGACGGGGGTAGGACACAGCGGTGGCCCGGCTGGTGACGATGGCGTACGGCTGGCTGCCTGCTGCCCGCACGGTGAGGGCTGACGGAGACCTGACCACGCTGATGCCCAGCGCCGCTGGCCGCGGACCGCAGCCCCGCTTGGGTCCGGGCGATGCCGGGCTCTGCGGTGCAGGGCGAGGCAGGATCGGGCCCCGGCACGCGGGGGATCCCGCAGCCGCTCGATGCTCGTCCCCGCGCCCAGCAGCAAAAACGAGCAGAAAAAGGCCGGGAGGGGAAAAAAGCTTTGGGGGAGCTGCGGAGGGGTGGCAGCACCCATCGTCCCTGCGAGGACGCGTCCGGACCCGGCGCTTGGCTGGAGGGCGAATCCCTCGGGAGCCGCTTCCCACCCCGAGGATGGAGAATTGCAGCCCCGGGACGGCCCCAGCCCGGCGTCCCTGGGCTGCCGTGGGGCACCAGGGTGACCCCGCATGGTGACATCGCCCAGGGCACCACCCCAACTCGGCTTCTTGCCACCAACAGACGTGGAGATCTTTATTCCCCGGTGTCCGATGAGGACAACGAGCGGCTCTGGGCCAAGCACAGGTCGGGGACAGCGCGGCCGTCCCCAGCTCCGTCCCTCACGCTGCGGCACCGGTCGTTATCCCGCTCCCAGCCCTTAATTCCCGCAGGAGCGGAGCCTGGCTCAGCCTCCCGCGAGCCCGCCTAAGGACAGCAATTAATTGCCGAGCTCTAAATGAGATTTCCCTTCGATCTCGTCTGCCGGAGCATCCCCGGGAGTTTGAGAGCAGCAGCGGGAAATGCCGGAAGGGTTTTAAGGAGCGAGGGTAAAGGAGCCGGAGCACGGCTGGAGAAGCAGAGCCCTCCACCCTTCGGTGTTTTCCAGCCCGCGGAATGAACCTCGTTACCGACAGCGCTTCGTTTGACGGCCGCCGATCCCCGGCCTCATCTTCTGCCTTTGCTTTCGGGTTTGGGAAGGCGGTGGGATGGCCGGCGGTGCGTTACCCGCCATGGACGTCCTCTTCTCCTGCCTTAGAAAATTAATTAATTAATTAAAAAATAAATTATTTAATCATTACCACTCACTCCCAGGCACCCACGGGCTCCCCCGGGGTCATCTCTGTCCCCGTCTGCCCGGAGGAGCCCATGGCAAAGCCGGGGTGGGATTTCCAGGCGCCTGCCCCCCATCCCCCATGGGCTCTTGCCCGCCATGGGGTGTCCCGTCGGCCCCCCCACCTCACCCCGACCCCTCCGCGCAGCCCCCCCGGCCTGTGGGCTCAGCCAGGGCCCCTCCATGCGGGGCACTGGGCAGATTTAGCTGCCTCTGCTTTTTTGTAGGTCCTACAATAAACGCTGTCGCCACGGGGCTGATGCTGGGTGACAGCGTGGGGGGGGGGGGGCGGGGGGGACAGGGTCACCTCGCTGGGTGCCGGGTCTGGGCGTCCGCCTGTCCACGGTCCCATCGTGCCTGAGGGACGGGCTTGATGACACTGGGGGGCACAGCCCCTGCTCCCCGTTATCCTGGGGGGACGAGGTCCCCGTCCGCCATCGCTGCGGGCGACACGCCGTCCCTGCTCCCCATTTCTCTGCAGAGGGGGCACAGCCCGTCGGTCCCCGTCGTCTGGGGACGCAGCGCGCGGTGTGTGCGCTGGCGCCAGGCGTGTGGGGACGTGGGGGACGCGGCCATGTGAAGGACACAGGGACATGGGGACATGGAGGATATGGGGACACAAAGGACATGGAGGACATGGTGACATGAGTGCATGTAGGACACGGGGACACGAGGGACATGGAGGCCATAGAGGACTTGGGGGACACAGGGGACATGGTGGCACATGGAGGGCATAGGGGGGACACCAGGGACATGGGGGGACCCCATAGACCTGGAGGACACAGAGGACTTGGGGGACACAGGGGACATGGTGGCACATGGAGGACATGGGGACACGGGGGGACACCAGGGACATGGAGCCAGAAGCGGGTGCTTGGAGGACATGGGGGGACCGGGGGACCGGGGAGGGGACAGAGGAGAGGCGGGGGACCCTGGGGATGGGGGGACAGGGGACCCACAGGGCCCCCCAGCACCGTGGGGGCAGCGGTGGCACAGCAGGCGGGGGGGACACGGGGGACAGCAGGGACGGGGACAGCAGGGACCTGGGGGGGGTGCGGGGACACCTGGGGACACGGGGGGGGGGGGGGGCAGAGGGGACCCGGACACGCGTGGGGGACCCAGGGGACACGCCCGGGATCAGCGCGCGCCGCGCGTGGGCGGAGCTAGGAGTGGGCGGGGCACTGGCGGGCGGGGCGGGGGCGGTTGGGGCGGGGCCAGACGGTTGCGCAACGCAGAGGGCGGGGACAGAAGCTGGTTCGCCACGGTGGGCGGGGCCATGCCCGGCAATGGGCGGGGCCAGGCGGGGGCGCGCGGGGCCGGCTCTGGCGCCCCGCTGCGTTCGGGGCGGGTGGGAGCAGCGTCGTACTGGGAGCACTGGGAGCGCTGGGAGGTGGGAGATGGGAGAGAGGAGAGAGGAGCTGGGAGCACTGGGAAATCGGAGATGGGAGCTGGGAGTGCTGGGAGCTGGGATCTGGGAGAGAGGAGCTGGGAGCACTGGGAAATCGGAGATGGGAGAGAGGAGAGAGGAGCTGGGAGCACTGGGAAATGGGAGAGAGGAGCTGGGAGCACTGGGAAATTGGAGATGGGAGCTGGGAGTGCTGGGAGATGGGAGAGAGGCGAGAGGAGCTGGGAGCACTGGGAAATAGGAGGTGGGAGCGCTGGGAGCTGGGAGTGCTGGGAACTGGGAGCTGGGAGAGAGGAGCTGGGAGCACTGGGAAATGGGAGATGGGAGCTGGGAGTGCTGGGAGATGGAAGGTGGGAGAGAGGAGCTGGGAGCACTGGGAAATCGGAGATGGGAGAGAGGAGAGGAGCTGGGAGCACTGGGAGATGGGAGCACTGGGAGATGGGAGCTGGGAGAGAGGAGAGAGGAGCTGGGAGCACTGGGAAATTGGAGATGGGAGCTGGGAGTGCTGGGAGATGGGAGAGAGGCGAGAGGAGCTGGGAGCACTGGGAAATAGGAGGTGGGAGCGCTGGGAGCTGGGAGTGCTGGGAGATGGGGGCTGAGAGTGCTGCGGTGTGGGAGCTGGGAGCACTGGGAGCTGAGTGCTGGGAGATGGGAGCTGGGGAGATGGGAGTGCTGGGAGCTGGGTAACTGGGAGCACTGGGAGATGGGTGCCGGGAGGTGTGTGCTGGGAGCACTGGGATCTTGGGGACTGGGGTGCTGGGCGATGGTCACCGGATGCTGGATGCTGGGATATGGAGAGCTGGGACATGGGTGCTGGGAGCTGGTGCTCTATGACCTGTGGAGCTGGGTGCTGGGCGCTGGGCACTGGGTGGCTGTGGGACGTGGGTGGGAAGGCCATGGTGGTGCCGGGGGGAGGCTTCCCACCCGCTTCGTCCCGGAGAGAGAAACAGAGCAAAGCAAACTGCACGAGGCCACGGCGGGGTGACGGGCTGGGCTTTTGGGCGCCCCGGGGACGAGGGCACCCGGGGGCACCCGAGGGCTCCCGGCAGCAGCGGGCAGGCAGGGCAGGCAGCCCGTCCCCCCGGCTGCGGTGCTGCCCACGCCGATGCCGGGAGAGGGACGTCTGGGAGCTGGGCCTGGGCTCACGGCCATGACTGGGCTTGCGAGGGCTGGTTGCAGAGCTCGGTCGCCAGCGCCGGGCTCCCTTCACCCCACCCCTGCCCCAGCACCCAAAGGCTTTGCTCACGCTCGGGCTGGTCCCAGCACGCAGCTCCCCGCCCCATCCAGCCCAGCAGCCGCCCCGCTTCATCCGGGGCAGCGCTATCCCGGGGCTACGGCGTGATAACCCCCCTGCTCCGACGGCAAATCCAGACCCAAAACTGCCCTGGAAGTTGGCACCCCAACCAGTGTCACCAGTATAACCCCAGCCCGAGGTGCTTCAGCCCCCCGCAAAGCCTGCCCGGAGGCTGGGGGCAAACCCAGCCCAGCCTGCCGCCCCGCAGGAGGCCAGAGCTGCAAGATGGGGCTGTACAAGCACCCCACGTCCCCAAAACCTCCCCGAGAGGCGCAGGCAGGGCCGCAGCACCCAGGCTTTCAGGTGCTGCGAAGGGCAGGAGGACCCACGGGTGGCAGACGGGGCGATGGCTGCGCCCGGAGCCGGCTGGTCGTGCTCAGCTGGACACCCCGACGTGTGGAGGGGGCGAAACCACGGCTTTCCAGCCGTGGTTTCGCCCCCTCCACACGTCGGGGTGTCCAGCTGAGCACAAATTCATGATCCAAATTCGGGGGGGGGGGGGAGGAGAAAAAATAAAATCAATCTGGAACTTTAAAACCCAAAAAGCTCCGGCGGCAGCAGCTCGGGGATCAGCCCGTCCCCACCAAAGCCTCCAGCTCCTCCGCGCAGCCTCGAGCCCCCAGCACCGGTGGGACCCGGAGCCTGTTCCCCCAGCCCGTGGAAGGTGAAGCCGCTCGGGATGGGACCGCGGCGCTTTCACGGCGCACGCAGCACCCGTGGGAGCGGAATCGCGCCCGGATCCTTACGGCAACCCCACGGGTCAAAGAATCATCTCACATGGTGGCCTCGGGGAGCTCTGCTGTTAAATACGCGGCGTATTGTGATGGGGGGGCCGGAGCTGAGCCCTGGCTGACTCGGCACACGTGTGTGTGGGGCTCAGCTGTGCCGGGGCAGCTCTGGGTGGAAAGATAAGCTCGACGCCGTGCGGGGCGCGGGTTATCACCACGCCAGGCTGCTCCCCCACACCGCCGAACCCCTCTGTGCCTCCGCCTTGCGCCGGGCTTTGGGCAACAGCGGGCAAGGGAAGGGCGGGAGGAGGCGGGGGGGGTCCCACGGCCAGGACCCCCGTGACCGTGACCGAGGGGGCTGTCGCTGGGCTCGGACCCGCCGAAGGCACAAAGCCCCGGGAAATGGGACGGGGGGGAGGCAAACCCCAGCTGCGCTGCTTGGGGACTGTCGGCTCCTTGAGTCGCCGATGTCAGAGCGACCGAAACCGGGCTCCCGACACAGAAAACGCCCCAAAAAAGGGGGGGGTTCCTCGGGCTCGTGGGGGTGGGCTGGCACCGGGAGCCCACCCAGCCGCTCACCCCAGCAATGGCAGGGTCGGGGAGCGCGGCTCTGCCTCCCCCCGGACCCCTCCTGAGGAGCCCAGCGTCTCCCGGCCAGCGAGGGGACGGGGACGAAACCCTCGGGGGGGGGGCGAGGGGCTGTGCCAGGGCCCCCCCCGCTCCCTGGCACCGCGTCAGCCATCGCCGTCACCGCAGCGGGGCAAGCCCAGGCCTCTCGCTGGCTGCCGGGCACGGTGCCCACCGGGGACGGGGAGAGCCCCGGAGGGGCTGGGGGCGGCTGGCGCGACGCCGGGGGGGACCCGGGGAGCCCCCTCCCCACGGACGGGGCGCAGCCATCGCCAGCCTCCTCCGCAGCCCCCCGGGCTCTGCCCCCCCCCATCCTCAGCAGGGGGGGAGGGGTGGGTCTGTCCCCTTCCTCCTCACCCATGTCCCAAGATTCGCCCCGTTTTACCCTCCCCGTCTCCCGCTTTTCCGAGCGGGAGCAGCCTGGCCGCCGCTCTTCCCAAGATCCCGCCGGGCCCAGCCCGCCCCACGCTCCCCGCCGTCAACGGGAAGTCCCAGCCGTCCGCCTGCGCATGGAGAGGCGTTTATTTTTCTGCCTTTACGCAAAATTTATGGTTTATTTTTGTCTTTCGTGTGTCCCTAGCCCCAATAAACACGTTATTCCCTTCCTCGCAGACCGAAAACCCGGGGCGTGCCGCGGGGGCTCAGCCGGCGAGCAGCGTGCCCAGGGCCGGCGGCCGGCACCGAGGCGTTGGGAGCACCCGAGGGGGACGCGCGGAAAGGGCCCTGCTCGGCGTCACCCTCTGGGTCGCTGCTCTCCGGCAGGAGCAGGATGGAGCCCGGGCTCAGGGGGTGGATGCGGCACAGGGGGAATGCGGGGCCAGAACCAGCGCTGCGCCGGCTGTCCCTGGGGAGATGCGTCCGCTCGGCGGGACCAGGGTCCGTCCGCTAACTGGGACTGGGCTCTGCTAACTGGGACCAGTGTCTGTCTGCTAACTGGGATCAGTGTCTGCTAACTGGGATCGGTGTCTGTCCGCTAACTGGGACCAGGGTCTGCTAACTGGGATCGGTGTCCGCTAACTGGGATCAGTGTCTGCTAACTGGGATCGGTGTCTGTCCGCTAACTGGGACCGGTGTCTGCTAACTGGGATCGGTGTCCGCTAACTGGGATCAGTGTCTGCTAACTGGGACCGGTGTCTGTCTGCTAACTGGGACCGGGGTCTGCTAATTGAGATCAGTGTCTGCTAATTGAGATCAGTGTCTGCTAACTGGGACCGGTGTCTGCTAACTGGGACCGGTATCTGCTAACTGGGACCGGTGTCTGTCCATCGCCACCGGGAGCAGCCCTGCAGGAGAGGGGCGTTAAGCAGTTAAGGTGGTGGCGGCGGAGCAGCGGGCCGGGCGCGGAGCTGGGCACCGTCCATCTGCCGGACCCCTTCCCCCCCCCCGCCCCGCGCAGGCCTCGCCGGGCCGCGCCGCACCCAGGGCCGCATTCCGGCCCCTCTGTCCAGGCCGGAACCCCCCCTCCCCGCAGCCCGGCGGGTCCCGGCCCGCACCGGGGTCCCGGCGGCGGCGGCGCAGGCCCGGTGCCCCCCGCCTCGGCCCCCGCCCGTCGCCATAGCAGCACGCCGCGCCCGGATGCGGCTCTCCCCGCTCGGCATCATGGGACAGCGAGTCCGCCACAGCCCCCTCCCCGCCGCCCTGCTGCGGCGCAGAACTACAACCCCCACAAGACTCCGCGGCGGCGGCGTGCCCCTCCTCTTCCTCTACGACGCTCATTTCCATTGGCTCCGCCGAGCCGTCGGGCAGAGGTACGGCGGCGCCTGATTGGTGGAAAGGCGACGGAGCCGAGGCGCTGGCTATGGCGGCCGAGCGGGCGGTGGGGGAGCGCCGGCCGCCATTTTGTGTGTGTGGAGGCCGGCTCCGGGCCCCGCTGCCCGCCGCGGAGGCGGGGGTGGGCGGCGCGGCGGGGCCGGTGAGCGGCCGGGGACCGGCAGGGGGGGTGAGGCGGGCGGCGGCGGCTCCTCCGCGGCACCGAGCCGGGAGCGCGGGCTCCGCCCGGGCCTCCCTCCTTCCCCCGGGAGCGCAGCGCGGGGCTCCCCGCCGGCCCGGGGGTGGGCGGCAGGGCCGCGCCCGCCGCCGGGCGCTCCCCCCGGCAGGGCTGCGGGAGCGCGGGGAGACCCTCGTCGGGGTCTGGGGGGGCGGGCGGGGGTCCGGCGCGGCCCTCCCCGCCTCGGCCCCGCGGCTCGGCCTGGCCTGTAGCGCCGGGGGGGGGGAGGGGGAGGTTTTCCTCTCCAAACCCGCGTTGGGCAGAGCCGGAGCGTTGCGGGGCTCCTGGCCCAGCGCGGCGGGGAGGAGCGGCGCGGTTTGGCGTCGAAAGTGAAATTCGGGTGAGGGAAGGGGTTTCCTGGAGGGACGAACGCTGCTCGTCGCCCGCCCGCCATCGCACCGCACCCTGCTCGCGCACCGTGTCGGGGGGGGGGGAGAACCCCAGACCCCTCGAATTTAATCCTTTGTTCCACACGATTCAGCCGAACCACGGCCGGGTCCCCGGAGCGGTGCTCCCCGGCCGGATCCAGTGGGTCGCGGCTAACATGGCCTCCCCACGCCGGCTGCCGAGGCAGCAGCGACCGCCGCGGCGCTTGGAGAGCCGGAAATCCAAACCGTTCGCCGGGGCCGAAGGGGTGACTCTCCAAGCCGATAATAAACTGGAGCGACCCTTGACTTGGAGTGATAATGCCACTCCTCTGGCTGGGGGCAAGGAGGGCAGGGGAAGTAACTGAGGGGGGTTTTTTGCCTCTGCAGAGGCAAAAGAAGACTCTGTGTTTGTTTTTTTTTTTTTAAAAAAAGCAGCCCTCGGTGGTGGGGAGTTTTGAGCTGACTGCAGGCTCTGCGCTGGGTTCCCCGGCGGGCGGCGAGGCAGCCTGCGCTGCGTTCCTGGTGGTGTTGCAGGCCCAGGTTCTGTAGGCGAGTTCCTCGGCCGCGTTTCCTCCCCTCTGCGAGAGGCAGCCGGTGCCGGCTCATGCCCTGGCCTGAGCAGGACGTGGTTTAGATGCCAGACAGTGAGATTTGGGAGGCTTCTGGTTGAAGCACAGATTGCACTGTCAAATGTGGGCCCTTCCAGTTAAAAACCGGATTATTTTGCCTTTATGGGCTTGCTGTTCTGTTTTGGAAGAAGATGCTTTGTTGTTACGACTCCGCTGATAATTTTCGACTCCCACGTTGCTTTATCAGGTCCTGAGCTCCGAAGCTTCGTGTTTTTACAAACCGCTGCGTTATAAAAGCCGGGCGGCTTATCGCCGTGTGTGTCTTTGCGTGCGCCCGACAGCTGAAGATCCAATTTCACGTCGCTTTTGCCAGTCGAATCGGGGTTACGCTTAGTTCAAGCCGCGAGCCTTGCGCCTGCCCGGCTCGTGAGAGGGTTTGCTGTGGGGAGGACGCGAACACGAAGGGGCTGACGCTAACAGCCAGGCTTTGATACGTTGCAGATGGACCAAAAGCTGCCAGTTTTGTGGCGACAGCCTCGGCAGCGAGCGCTGGGAGGCCTCATCCGTGTGCGGGGCTCGCTCTTTTTTACCCAACTACCGCTTTGAGAATCGCAGGGACCTCCCGAAGAGCCGAGTGAGTATCCCCTCAGAACGTAAAGCTAACGACGTTAAAGGCAATTAGCGCGAGTCAGGTGGGAGGCAGGCCGACGGCAGTCCCACCAGCGCCGTGTCCTTGCTCTGCGCAGCCCGGAAAATCAGGCGGCCGGGTTTGGCGCTCCGGACCGATGGCCGCGCCGCTGCGACGTCCTCAGACCGTGAGGGATTCGGCTTTCGCCCTGCGCCGGCGCTGCGGCAGTAACCGCCTGGTAAGATGGACTACTTCCCTTTTTTTTAATTTTCTTTTCTTTTCTTGCAGCCAGCCGCTGTCGGGGAAGCGGTCGGTCCCTGCCCGGCTTCGCCCTGCCTCGGCGTGCCCGTCACCGCCTGCTCTTTCGCCTCAGTGTGGTAATTTCTGCCTCTCCCCGGGCCGGCGCGGCGGTCCCCTCCTCGGCGAGTGGGAGACCGTGCCGGGGAGGAATTCTGAGCGCCCTTGAGCCGGGAGGGTCCCTCATGTCCCCGAGGCTGCTTGCCGCGGGGCCGCTGTCGGCCTTGTCCTCCCTCCTCGGCCGTGCCGGAGCTCCGACGGGCAGGTTCCTGCCGCCACGGGCCCCGCGCCGAGGCGCGGCACCGTGGGGCGATCGGAGGGGTGCTGCCGCGCCGGCGGCGTGCCGGGGCTCACCGGAGGAGCCGGAATAAAGGGCGAGAGCACAGCGGCGGTGGGGAGGGGAGGGATGCGCTGCCGAGGGTTGGCAGGCGCGGCTGCCTTGCCCTCGACTCGTTAAGACCGCGCGCTGCCCGCTTGTCAGGAGGGACGAATTGCTGCCCTCTGACACCGCGTCACAGCCAGCGCTGCGGCACCTTTCTCTCCGGCCATCTCGAAGATTTTATTTGTTCCTCTCGACCAGCCGGGCTGCAGTGGAGCGCGTCCCCTCGGCCGGGCTCCGGAGCCGGCAGGGGGGCTCAGGCGGGCGAGCTCTGCCCTCGGCCGGGGCCGCGGCGCGGGGACGAGCTCCCCGTCCGTCACTGATGCGTGCGGGGCTTTCACAGGTCCCCGCACGCCGTCAGTCCGCGTCTGCCGGGGGGTTTGGACGCGGGCGCTGGAGGGAGCCTCCGCGAGGAGCCGTGCCGCGCGTCCGCACCTGCGGCAGCGGGGTGACCCGGCTCCCGTCGACACTCGTCTTCGTTAAAACAAAACGAAGTGGGAAGAGTTGGTGGAGCCAGAGCGGGTTGGAGAGTTACCGTTACGGTACTTTCAGGATTATTTTTTTTTAAAGTTCTGTTTCGTAAAGCAGTTGCAGCTCAACGCTTTATTCCCAGGAGTGAAGGGGACAGGTTCAGGGACAGTGGCTGAGGGCAAACCCCGCGGGTGCGCCGAGCGCGGCCCCAGCCGTCGCGCTGCCTGCGCCTGCCCACGTGTCCTGATGTTCCGCTGTTGGCGCTGGGACCTGCGCTGCGTGGTACTGGTGCCGCGCAGCACCGCGGCCGGCGGCGTCGCCATCGGACACGCGCCTGCGCTTGTCCCGTGCCCGGAGAAAATGAAACCCGCGGGCAGCACGGCTCCGGAGAGGGACTCGCTCCTGGGGGGGATAAAACTGCAGAAAGCAGCTCCCGGGACGAGCGAGGTGGGCTCGGTGCCGCTCCGTCGCGGCCAGCGCGATGCCGACGCGCTCGCCGCCGGCCTGGCTCGGTGCTGCCGCCCTCCGCCGCCGCACCGGGCGCGGGCTCTGCCCGGTGATGTCATGGCAGCGCGGGCGGCTGCCGCGCTCTCCAGCCCTCAAAGGGTTCCCGTCCTTCCCCGCCGGAGCCGAGCGGCGACGCCAGCCCAGGCCCCGGAGCAGATTGTTTTTTTGCCAGACTCTGGTTAAAAATCCGGCGTGATCCTTCGAGCCCCAATTTCAGATGCCCCCGCCTGGGTGCCCACCCCCATGCCTTTGCCTCCCCCTCCCCGGTTTTCGTGGTCCCCCGGCTCCCCAGGTACAATTCCACTGACACCCACGCCCCACTTCGACCCCTACCCCCTTCGATTACGCCTCGGCACAGCCCAGAGCAGGCTCGGGCCCCTCCATTACCTTACCCTTTAATTTACCCGTTTTCCCCAAAAAAGTCCCCTGCAGCCCCCTGGAGCTGCTGCTTTTCCCTCCTCCGGCCGCTCTCAGGTGCGGCAGCGGGGCACGGGGAGGTTCGGCCGTCGCCTTGCCCCGCTCCCTCCTCGTCAGCCATTTCGGAGGCCAAGTGCTGACGACCAAAACTTTTCCCTGAGCTGCTCCAGAAGTTTCCCCCCCCCTCACTTGTAGCTTGAAGTCCATTTTCCGGCAGTTTTTGCCCAGATTCCAGTTCACCGACCCGGCCTCCTCCAGCCCTGGGGGGAAGCAGAGTTCGGTTCCAGCGAGCCTTCAGCTTGTTCCTGCACCCAGGAGGTGTCGGCAGCACCCAGCGACCCCCGGGCTGGGATCACGGCAACGCCTGCAGCTGACAGAGCAGCAGCAGAATTTAAAATGGGGGGGGGGGGTGTGTGTAACAAAAAAAAGGGCAAAGTGGGGAATTCCAGCTCATTTTAACCAAACACCACCACGGAGCAGCTCGAACAGCATCAAAATAATTCCCGAGGTGTTCCCCTCCGGAACGCCCTTTGGAAGATTTTCCAGAAATCACACCAGAACCGTTACAGTTACAAGTAATTAAATTTATTAGACCTCTATAATTTTTTTTTTATAGTCAGTTTTGGCCAATTTACAGCTTTCCTGGGGATTTTTTTTTTTTTTTTTTTTTTTTGGTTTAGACACAAAAGAAACATTTAAAATAAAATCAACCGAATATCACCGATACACCGACCCCCCCCCACCCCCCCGCCACAGCCACCTAAAGAGGGGGAGGGGAGCGGCCTCGCCCCCCCCCCCCCTCAGGGTCCGCGGCGCCCCCGCAGCGACTGTGCCCCCCCCCCCCCCCCCCGTAAAAAGCCCCTCCCCAGGTCACTCCCCCGGCTTGCAGGGTCCCTTCTCCGGCGCGGGCCGGTCCCGCTCCCGCAGCAGCCGCAGGTTCTCGGCCCGCAACCTGTCCACCTCCAGCTCCAGCTGCCGCAGCCGCGCCGCCTCCTCCCCCCCCCCGCCGTGCTTCTTCCCCTCCAGCCGCAGCCGGTTGTTCTCCTCCTCCATGCGGGAGAGGCACTTCTCCAGCTCCAGGTACTCCTTCACCAGCTCCTGCTTGCTCATGTTCTGCAGGCTCTCCACATGGTACCGCTCGTACGTCTCCGAGAAGTCCCGCTGCAGAAACTCGCTGCCGTCCCCCCCCATCCCGTCGCTGCCCCCGTCCTCCTCCTCCGCCGCCTCCTCCAGGAAATCCTCCTCGCTCGTGTCCTCCGCCTTGGCGGCCGCCCGCCGCGGGTACAGCCCCGTCTTCAGGTCGGGCTCCTCCTGGTCGTGGTCCTCCATCAGGAACTGCGTCGTGTTGTAGGGGGCCACCGGCTGCCCCTTGGCGAACATCTCGGCGCGCAGCCGGGAGGCGCGGAGGCTCTGCCGCTCGTCGAACTGCTGCTTCTCCTCCCAGCTCAGCTTCGAGTAGGGCTTCCAGCGCCGCTTCTTCTTCGAGGGCCGCCGCCGATGCTTCTTCTTCGCCGGCCACTCCTCGGCGCGGCCCACGGCCGCCCGGTACCGCGGGCCCAGCCCGGGCCGCGCCGCTCCGCCCGCCGCCGGCCGCCCCTCGGCGCCGCCTGCTGCCGCCGCCGCCTCCTCCTGCTCCTCCTGCGGCACCGGGGCCGGCAGCCGCGCCGCCTCCTCGTCCGCCGCCTCGGGCTCGGGCTCTGGCCGCGGCTCGGGCTCCGGTTCGCGCTGGGGCTGCGGCCCCGGCTCGGCGGGCGCCTCGTCGGCCATGGCGCTCGGCTGCGCTGCTGCCTCAGGGCCCGGCGCTACCGGCGCCGCATGGGGCTGCCCCCGCTCCCCCCGCCTCAGGCCGCCTGGGACATGGCCCCGGGGGTCGCCGCCGGCCGCCGAGGGGTTAACGCCGCCGGGCCCGCCCCCCCGCGCGCATGGCACGCGCCACCGCCTCCCGCCGCCGCCTCCCCTCGCCCCGCACTCCCACCCGCCACCGCCGCCGCCCGCTCCCGACTGCCGCTCCCCGCCCGCCGCCCCGCCTTATGTACCCGCGCGCGCCCCGCCCCGCCCCCGCGCAGGCGCGCTGCCCGCCCCGCCCCGCCGCACGCCCGCACCCGCAGTGCCCCGCCCCGCGCCGCGCGCCCGCCGCCGCCGCCACGGCTCCCCGCGCGGGGGCGGTGCCGACCCGCGGCCAATCGGCGGGCGCGGAGAGCGGGGAAAGTCCGCCTGGCCCCGCCCCCCCGGCCGCCGCGGGAGGGAGGCCGCGATTGGCCGCGCGGGACGCCACTCGTGCCGCGGCACCGCCAATGCGCGGAGGGGCGGGGGGCGGGGCTGGGCCGTACCACGCGCGGAGGGGCGCCCCCGTGCGCGGGGCCGCGGGCGCCCGGCGACCTTCAGGGCCGCGCCGAGGGCAGCGCCCCCCCCCCCCTCCGGTGGGACGGCCCGAAAGGAGTCCCCGGGCGGCGGAGGAGGCGGCGGGCTGGTCTGTGGACCCGCCTCGGCCCCCGGCCCGGTCCCCGGCGGGAGGGGCTGCACCGGCCCGGGCGGCGGGGAGGCCCCGGGGGGGGGGGGGGGGGGGGGGCGGGCGGAGGAACCCCGGGGCTGCGCTGGGTGCGGAGGCCTCACCGCGCGGAGGGAGTTGTAAACAAACCCGAGCGGAAAGAAGTCCCGCCTTAAAGGCACCGCGTCCCTTTTTCCAAGGGGCGGCGCGGAGCTGCGCTCCCGGACGACTGGGTCCGCCCGCGTCCGGGGGGGGGAAGGGGAGGGGCAGAAAGGGGGGGCAGAGCGGCCCGGAGCCTGGCCCTACCCCCCCCCATCCCCCGCAGTGGCGGTGTCCGTTCCCCCCCACCCCGATCCCGCGGCCTCACGGGGGGGCGGGGGGGGGGGGCTGGGCCCGAGGGAGCTGTGGCGGGAGGGGGGGGGCAGCCCTAGGCGTCCCACGGCCATGGGGGCTCCGTCCCGGGTGGGGGGGGGGGGGGGGTACCGTGGGCTCACCCTGGGCTTGGGGGGGCCGTGTCGGGCAGCGCGGCCGGGCACCCCACGCGGGGCGGGGGGCACCGGAGCCCTGGGCCTGCCGGATTCCCCTCCCTCCCCCCGCTGTGTCCAGTTCCCCCCCCCCCGCGGGCAGCAGCAGCCAGAGCCGGGCTCAAAAGACAGCTTTAATGGCGGGGGTGTGCGGGGGGGGAGAGGCCCGCTCCTGCGCGGGGATCCCCCCCCCCGCCCCCCCCCCCCCGCGGTGCTGCGGGGCCCGGAGCGCGGTGCGGGCCCACGCCTGGGGGGGTCCCGGCCCGCAGAGACCCCCGGCGGCGAGGGAGCGGTGGCGGGGGGGGAGGGTCGCGGCCGTCACCTCCTCTTGCCCTGCCAGCGGCGCAGCAGCCACTGGGTGACGAAGGGCCAAGCGACGAGGAAGAGCAGGGTGCGCGGGGAGACGGCCAGCGGCCGCGGGGCCTGGCGAAGGAACCGGGAGGGGAGGAGGACGCCGGTGTCACCCTGGCACCGAGCCCCCCCCGCACCCCCCAGCTGTGCAGCCGCGGGCCACGGGCCGTGTCACGCCCGTCACCCCAGGGACACCCGGCATCAGCACCCACGTCCCTGGCACCCGGGGGTGTCACCCGCTCCCCAGCCAAGGGACCCCCCCCCCAGAGCCCCCTCCGGCTCCGGCTCACCTGCGGGGCCAGCGCCGGGCCGGGGTCGCTCCCTGCTGCGTCCCCCTGCGAGAGGAGAGGGTTGTGGGTGCGGGGCCCCCCCTCCGGCCCCCGAGGGAGGGGGGACTGGGCAGGGACCGCAGGGGCAATGGGAATGACGGGGGCAGCAGCTCCCTGCCTGCCCCCCCGATCCCTGCCTGCCCCCCCCGATCCCTGCCTGCCCTCCAGATCCCTGCCTGCCCCCCCAGCTCACTGCCTGCCTCCCTGATCCCTGCCTGCCCCCCCAGCTCCCTGCCTGCCCCCCCAGCTCCCTGCCTGCCCCCCCGATCCCTGCCTGCCTCCCTGATCCCTGCCTCCACCCCCCAGCTCCCTGCCTGCCCCCCCCGATCCCTGCCTGCCCCCCCGGCTCCCTGCCTGCCCCCCCCGGCTCCCTGCCTAACCCCCCCTCTCCCTGCCTGCCCCCCAGCTCCCTGCCTGCCCCCCCCGCTCCCTGCCTGCCCCCCCCCGGCTCCCTGCCTGACCCCCCCGCTCTCTGCCTACCCCCCCAGCTCCCTGCCTGCCCCCCCCGATCCCTGCCTGCCCCCCCCGCTCCCTGCCTGCCCCCCGGCTCCCTGCCTGCCCCCCCCCGATCCCTGCCTCCACCCCCCAGCTCCCTGCCTGCTCCCCCCGATCCCTGCCTCCACCCCCCAGCTCCTTGCCTGCCCCCCAGCTCCCTGCCTGCCCCCCCCGGCTCCCTGCCTGCCCTCCAGATCCCTGCCTGCCCCCCCAGCTCCCTGCCTGCCCCCCCCCGGCTCCCTGCCTGTCCCCCCGGCTCCCTGCCTCCACCCCCCGGCTCCCTGCCTGCCCCCCCAGCTCCCTGCCTGCCCCCTGGCTCCCTGCCTGCCCTCCAGATCCCTGCCTGCCCTCCAGATCCCTGCCTGCCCCCCCAGCTCCCTGCCTGCCCCCCCCCGGCTCCCTGCCTGTCCCCCCGGCTCCCTGCCTCCACCCCCCGGCTCCCTGCCTGCCCCCCCAGCTCCCTGCGTGCCCCCTGGCTCCCTGCCTGCCCCCCGGGGCGGATCACAGCAGCAGCACCCTCTGCCCCGTTGGGGTTGCATCACCGAACCCCGAGGTCCCTTCAGCCACCCCAGGCTGCCCGTTCGCAGGGCCCGGAGCCGAGCCCTGCCGGCCTGGCCTACGCCGGTGCGGGCATGGCGGCCCTGCCAGCCAGCGTCGGCGTGCGGCGGCTGCCTGCGCGGCGTGGCGCGTACCTGTGCGGCGGCCAGCGTCTCCAGCTCGCTCAGGCGCTCCAGCACTCGCCGCATGTCGTCCTGCAGGGCTCGCACCGTGCTGGACACGAGGGCATCCAGCTCCGCCGGCAGCCCTGCGGCCAGCTCGGGGACGCTCCCGGCGTCCTGCTCCCCCCCGGCGAGCCGCAGACCTGTGGGGCACGAAGACGGGCGCTGCTCAGCGGCGGCAGGGCAGGCACAGAGCCCGTCCGGATCGGGCAGGGCAGGCTGGGCAGCGCCTCGCGTCCCCGGGGACGCCCAGGCCTGGCATGGCGAGCCGTGGGTCTCATCGGGTGCCTGTGCCGCAGCTGCTCCGGGCAGAGCCGGGTGCCCCCAGCCCAGCTGCCCACATCCCCCTCCACCAGCCGGCACTGGGCCCGTCCCCAGGCCCCCCAGTGCCATGGTGGTGGCAGTGGGTGACCTCCGGCCTGCTGACGCGGCAGGTGCAGTGGCACACGCTGGACACCTCGCTTCACCCGGCGAAGGCAGGACACCCAGCGCGCGGCAGGATGCCTTGCCTGCGCGGCTGCCTCTCCGCCAACCCCCCGGGCTCAGCAACGGCCCCAAACCCACCTGGCCTTAGGCTGGCAAACCCCCAGCCGAACCGCGCTGCCAGCGGGCACAGGCAGGGGCTCGCTGCCAGCCCCGCCATGCGCCGGCACCCCGGGGTGACAGCCCAGCCCGGCTTTATCGGCCTCGTTACAAGTTAACTCCCAAGGTCAAGCAGCCCGGGAGGGTTTGCGGAAACATTGGCGGGGGGAAGGTAAGGGTGAGACAGGTGGGCCGTGCCCAGGTGAGGCGGTGGCACCAGCCCTGCGGTCCCACGGGTGAGGGCGGCGATGCCACCCCGGCACCAGAACTCCTTGGGACGTGTCTGGGGATGGCTGCAGAGCTTGGCAGGATGCTCCTTCTCCCCTCTCCGCTGCGGTAGAGCTCAGGGCCTCCAGGGACACCAGGCCCAGCTTCACCTGCTGCGCCCAGCACCACCCACGCCCACAGGCACCGGGCACAGACGCTGGCAGGAGCTGGGTGCAGGCAGCCAGGGATCCGCGTTCCCCACCCGGCTGCCGGAGAGCACCCGGCAAAGCCGCCTCCAAATTCAGGCAATTTAGCACCATTGCAAGAAACAGGTGGCACAGGGGACGCGTCCTTGAGGGGTAAAGACACTGAACGGCTTGGGGACTGAGGGATGAGGAGAAGGGACGCCCGGGACGCCTCGCAGCGACTCCACGACCCACCCCTGGGTGCTGGAGCCAAGCTCTGGTCCCTGCTGGCGGGCGCAGCCCTCGCCGTGCCACTCAGCCCCTGGTCACCGGGCGGTGGGGAGGGGGCAGCGGGAAGGCGCGCGGGAGCCCAGCGCTGCACCCACCTCTCTCGGAGCCAGGGGCTGCGAGGCCAGCACCGCTCCTCCCCTCCGGTCTTCGGCCTTCGCCCCGCTCGCCCTGCCCAGCGCCGTGCGGCGTCAGGGGCTCAGGCCCGGCCCGGCCACCGTTCGGGGAGAGACCCAGCGGCTGCCCGGCCTGCGCAAGGGGAGAGAAGACGGGCGCTGAGACCCCCGCTCCCCTCCCCGGGGCACGGCCGGCGAGAGGTGGGCAATGGTGATGTCTGTGCCCCTGTGCCACGGCGGCATTTTTGGTGGCGGAGCACGCGTGGGGCTGAGCGCAGCGAATCCCTCCGGCAGCACCAGTCAGCAGGCGGTTTGGGAGGCGACAGGGCAGAACCTCCGAGGGAGATGAGGTGCCCACGCTCGAGACGGCGGCCGGGCGGCTTCCTCGCCCCTGCCCACCGTATCCGCCGAGCCTCGCCGCAGCACGCCAAGTGCCGAGCCAAGCTGCCGGGCAGCAGGGAGCGGAGAGCAAGCGAGGTGCCCGCACCATCCCCACTCGGGGCTACCAGCCCCACTCAGCCCCGGCAGCCCACCGGTGCCGCACCGGAGCTGCGCCGCGGCAGCGAGTTGGGCCACGGGCAGTGCCAGGCTCCGCAGCCTCCCCTTGGTGATGGGGACCAGGCTCCGAGAGGGACACAAAGCACAGAGGGGTGCAGCTGGGTGGCCCTGGAGGTGCTGGGAGTCTCGCTGGGCTCCCAGGACGGTGGTGCCAAGCAGCAGTGTGGCAGTGCCGCAGCAGCGAGCGGAGCTGCGGGAGCCGACGACGCGGAGAGCTTGCCCGTACGGCACAGGCAGGGCAGGGCGGGCAGCAGGCAAAGCCTTCGCCGCGGCGTGGCAGGACTCGGGCACTTCGTAGCCCTCCGTTACCTGCTCCAGCTCCATCTGCTCCAGGGTGTCGCAGTACACGTCCCCCTCGGAGTCACCGGTCACCTGGCTCCGCTCCAGCGCCTCGGCGGCGGGAGCCAGCCCGGCTCCTGGAAGGGAAGCAGACGGCTCAGCCGCGGCAGCGCGGCGGGGCAGGGAGGCCTTTCGGCCGTGTCCGGAGGGCAGCAGCAGCCACAAGGCAACAGGTCCAGCAGCGTCTGCGTGCACGGGGGGAGGCAGGGGGAGAGGGAAACTGAGGCACAGAGCAGGGAGGACCTGGCTCTGGTACCGCTCCCCGGATCGGGGCCGTCAATCCAAGGACCAGATTCCCCCTGCCGCTGCCCACGGTGTCGCAGAGCCCCGCTCACGGCGGGCACGCCCCGACGCGGTGCCATTTCAGGGTGGGTTTCTCCACCCACGTGCAGCTCCCGCCTGCGCAGACGGCTGCGGCGGTGGCCGGCCAAAACCCCGGCACGGTGGGGAGCCCCCGCGGCAGGACCCACGGCCCCAGCTGCTCCAGTGGGGAGCAGGTACCGTTCGCACAACGCCAACTGCCACCCGCGGAGACGCTGCCCAGCTCCCCGCACGCTGCCAGCCCAGGCGCACACGGGCACAGCGGCGACGCCGGCGCTCGCTCGGTGACCATATATGCTCCTTGGGGGAGGAACGTGTACCCGGAGCACGCTGCCCGAGGACGGGCACAGTGAGAGGCCCCTCCGGGCTGGGACAGCTGCACGTGCCCTCGCGGGGGGGCACACGGGGGGGGGTGAGCGTACAAGGGGCTGTATAAGAAAAGCCAGGACCAAGGCGTTGGCCACGGCACGGCCAGGGAGAGCCGGGGCTCGGCACCGCGGCCCCCGGTGCTGTGGGAGGGGCGGACTTGGCTTGAGCCGAGGGAGAACATCCCCCTCCCGGACCATGGACCTTCCAGGGCGACGTTTTCCCAGTCCAGAGGGAAACAGCCTCGCTTCTCACTGAGGTTTCGCAGAATCAGGCCCCCCTGAGCAGGCGAGAGAAACGCAGCGCCAAACCACCACGCCCAGCGTTACCCCGGCACTGAGAGCCGGACCCACGCAAAGCCCCAGCTCGCCGTTACTCGGGTGACGCCTGACGCGCCGGCAGGGTTTGCCCAGCGGTGCTGGCAGCCAACAGCTCTGCGGGCGGACGGAGGCCCAGCCCCGTCGCCGGTGCCTCCTCCACGGGGTCTCTGCCGGGCGCTGGCCACACCAGGGAGACCAACCTGGCATGCGCTGCTCCCCGGGCAGGGCGTCTTCAGGGTGCTCCGGAGCCGGGCTGCTCGCCGGGTCGTCCTGGCTGGGGTCGGCCGGCCGCTCCTGACCGCCTGCACGGAGGGGAAGGGGCAGAGGAGGATCACAGCGTTGCGGGGGATCCTCGCGGCGCAGGCTCTCTGCGGGCTGGGCTCGGCACCGCGTCCCGGCCGGCACGGCTGGGGACAGGCGGGCACGGGGCCACCCTGCTGCCAGGCAGGCCGGCAGCCTCCGGACAAGGCACAGACGGAGAGGGGCCGGCTCCGCTTGCCGACAGCCGGGAATCACCGCGAACTCAAGCCATCAGCAGCGTCTACCTCGTGCAGAGTGTCTCGCTCACCCGGGGGTGGCAGGGGAGTCCCTGTCCCCCGAGCCCCCGTGGCAGCAGGCGGAGGGATCAGCGCCGGCCAGTGGCTGGGTAAACACCGACGGGCGAGGGCCACCGTCTTGCAGGGCACAGGGCCCACCCGCGCGAACGAACGGAGCCTAACGCACGAGGCGCCGGCTGGGGACAGCCTTGTCTCGGCAGCGCACGCCGCCATCACCTGCGAGGGCTCTCGGCAGGCAGCAGCCCCCCAGAGTGGACCCTGCCCCCACCCCGCACGGCAGTTTAGCAGCAGGGCTGCTCTGCTCAGGGACCGTCCCCGTCCCCACGTCCCCGCTCAGCGCGGGTGCTGTGACCCCGAGCCTGGGCGGGTGGGCGCAGGGAGGGTCCTGTCACCTCACGCGTCGCCGCCTGGCTCCAGCGCTGGGCCCCCGGCCCCGCGGGGCTGGCAGAGCAGCACCAGGCCTGCGCCTCAAGGCCTCAGTCGTCGGTTCCCAGCTGCTTCAGGGTCTTGGCCAGCACACGCAAGGCGCCGGTGAACGCTGCGCTGAGCGGAGACCTGTCGGGACCCTGACCTATTCACGATGTGGGTTCCAAGTGCCACTTTGCAGTGCGCTGACTTGGTAAATAAACAAAACCGAACCTGCCCGGACTCCCAGCGTGCAGCACCTCTGTCCCCTGAAAGCTCTGCAGCCGCCGAGGGCCCTGTGCCTGCCACGCTGCTCTCACCGGCCGCGGCATCTAAAATCCCCTTTCTCCCCTGGACTATCGGTAACAAAAGCTGCGATCACACAAAACCTGAAGGCAGGTTTGAGAACCTTTAACACAAATGACTCAACAGCTTAAGAAGTTCAGCGCTTTAAACCACCGCTGCAGGCACCTCGGGCTCATTCGCCCCACAGACGCTACCAGGGTTAGATCTAAGCGACAGAAGCCATTTCTAAGGGATGCAGCGCAGGATGACGCTCCCAGGCAGGTAACGACCAGGAGTTTGAACGCAGCTTTCACGTTCCAGAGAAGCATTAAGTCTATTTGCCTTTTCAAGGGATTCAGCATCAAAATGGAGAACGAAAGCGCCTGGGTACTGCAGGAAGGAGCAGCCGTCCTGAGGCCAGGCCTTACAGGCAACGTGTTTTCAGCATCCTTGTTGGAAGCAGGGGGTGACAGGAGCTGTCAGACACAGGACAGATGCCTGGGACAGGCGGGGAGCGAGTCTATTTGTCAGCGCTCTTCCGACACTAGCAAACCACTGACTGCTTACACACCCGCTGTGAACATACCCCGAAAGCTGATCTGCTGCTGAGCTCATCTACTGGAGATGCGGCGCAGCCAAAACCTCCAGATGTGCAGCCGGCAGGTTCGCTCCGCGGCAGCCGACACCTTTCTGAACCACCATGCCCAGCCCCTCGCTCCCTCAGACACTTCTCACCAGTCCTCACCGAGGACTGCCCTGCTCCGGGGGTGGGACAGGTCCCCAGCCACCTCTCCGCACGAGGCGGCAGCCACAGGCATGGAAAGGGCTGGGGGGGACTCTTCTCTAGCAGAAGGCGGCCCCAGTAATCCTGTTTCTCAACCCCAGTTTCTCCACATGCACTGTGCTGCAAAAACTGGCCGGCCTACCCAGATGTTTACATCAGACGACCTGCACTCCCTGTACACAGCCCGCCATGCCTGGAGGTGGGCCAGCGCCAAGAGACAGCACAGGCTCCCTGCCGCAGCGCTCCACGGGAGCTGATCCCCTGCTCTGCCATGTACAGGGATCTGGGCCAAGGGGCATTTGGAAGCCAAATCGCAAGTCCTCTCCTCAAAGCTTTACAGAGAGAAAGCCCAGAATGAAGACACCCGCGCCACTTGCAGGGACGCTTGTTTGGTGCGACCCTAGCGAGCGCCTCGGCAGCAGCCGCGCCATGGCAGGGGAGTCAGACGGGACGTGGTGCGTCCATGCTGTCCCCTCCTCGGGGAGCAGCAGAAGGACGTGCTCTGGGGAAGAGCAGAGCTCAGAGGCGATGGCCATACTGGCACAGAAGCACGCAGAGAACAGCTGGAGTGACATGCCAGCAGAGAAGAGGGTGGAACAGAGGTGAGGGATGCACCGGGCGCAAGCGGGGCACAGCAGCTCCCACTCACCCCCTTTCCTCTTGAAGAAGGCCTCAGGGGGCCGGGGCATGTCGTGAATCACCTCGTAGAGCGGCTCGAAGTGCCCGAACATCTCCTCTGTCGTCTCGTCCATGGGCACCGTGTCAATGATCTGGGGAGGGACGCAGCTTGCCGCGGGGCCCCACCGAGCACCCCGCCCACTCTCCCCCCCTCCCCGTTACCTTCTGAGCCACCTTCTTCATCTCGGCCACGTAAGCCGCCATCGCCTCCTCCTTGGACATCCTCCCCAGGCTGTGCCAGGCATCCCTGCGGGTCACAGTGGCTGTGAGGCAGGGGGGGGAACGGGGGTCAACCGGACCCGAATTAGGCCGCCACCCCCCCCCCCCCAACCCGGGGGGGGCCTTACCACTTGTACCGGCCGATGGGGTCCCAGAAACCAGGCCTGGGGCCTTGGCAGCACCCCGCCGTCGCCTGCTTGTAGTAGCTGTAGAAACGCAGCATCTCCTCATAGGAGGGCCGGTACGAACCTGCGACGCGACAACGGCCTCAGCGGAGCCGGGAACGGGGCCGGGGCGCTGCGGCCGCGGCCGCCGCCGCGGCCGCAGCGCCCCGGCCCCACTCCCGGCCCCTACTCACCGCTCCGGGGCAACCCTTGGATAACCTGAACGGCGGCGCGGAACTGAGCCCCGCAACCCGGCTCCTCCATGGCGCCGGCACCGGCCCCGACACCGGCCCCGGTGCGTGCCTCCCTCCGTGAGGGGAGAGCGCCGGGACCAATCAGCTCCCGCCTTCCATCGGCCCCTCCGCCCCTCGCCCAATCAGCTCCTCGCTTCCGAAACGGGCCGCGCTGCCCCTTTCCCGCCCCTTCGCTCCCGGCGCGCCGCAGCCAATGGGGAAGCGAGGCGGGCGCGCCCCCTGCCGGAGGGATGGAGAGAGCGGCGCGGTCCCCGGGGGAGCGCGGGGCTCGGTCCCGCCGCGGCGCCCCCTTGCGGGGAGCGTGTGGCACTGCAGCGAGGCGGGCACCGGGCACCGGGCGGGCGGGGCACGGGGACCGGGCACCGGGACCGTGAGCCCGGGCACCGGGACATTGCAACGGGACACGGCACCAGAGCGCGGGGTCGATGCGCGGCGACGGTAAGGCTGTGCACGGGGACGGTGCAACGGGACTGTGCACCGGGACAGAGTGCCGGGAGCACCGGGACAGCGCTCCAACGCACCGGGACAGTACACCGGGACAGTGCAATGGGTCAGTGCACTGGGACAGTGCGCTGGGAGCACTGGGACGGTGTGCAGGGATGGCATGACAGGGCAATGCACCCGGACAATGCTCCAGTGCACTGGGAGCACTGGGACAGCACTGGGACAGTGCTCCAAGGCACCGGGGCAGTGCAAGGGAGCAATGCACTGGGAGCACTGGGACGGTGTACTGGGACAGCGTGACAGGGCAATGCATCGGGACAGTGCTCCAGTGCAATGGGACAGTGCACCAGGAGCACTGGGACAGCACTGGGGCTGTGCACGGGGACACTGGGGCCGTGCGCTGTGGCACCAGGGCAATGCCCTGGGACGATGCAGCAGGCATGGGACAGCGCGCTGGGGCCATGTACCGAGGACCTCAGGGGAATGCACTGGGGCCAGGCACTGGCACACTGGGACAATGCCCTGGTGCACTGGGACAATGCACTGGGACAATGCACCAGGGTACTGGGACACTGCATGGGGACAATGCACAGGGGAACTCGGATATTGCACTGGGATAATGCACTGGAGCACTGGGACGTTGCACTGGGACGATGCACTGGGACACTGCACTGGGACACTGGGACACTGCACTGGGACACTAGGACATTGCACTGGGACAATGTCACCGGGGCACTGGGCAGGGGCATGGTCCCATTGCAAGGGACAGGGGACAGCTGGGTCCAGCAGAGCAATTGATTGCTGCCAATTATTATCAAACTTCGTTAGTGATGGGGTGAGGAAGGGGAGGGACTTGGTGTCCCCAAGCCCCCGAGGTGAAGCTCCTCCACCCTCTGCTCCGAGGGCTTTCCTCGCAGGCAGGGTGCTGTGGGGACGCGGGTGGCGTGGGGACGTGGGTGACCCGGAGGTACAGGGTGCCCTGGGGACCTGGGCCGTTACGGGGTGCCCTGGGGACCGCCGGGACCCGGCCCTCGCCCTGGCTGGGTGCTGGGAGCGGGGCGCAGAGCAGCTCTCGGCCGCGTCGTCGCATCCCCATGCCCCGGCTCTTCATCCAACCTCCAAATCCCAAACCCGAGCGGAGGAACCCCCCTCCCAACCCCCCTTATCCCCATCCCGTGTCCGCTGGCGATAAATTCCCGCCCAAAATTCAAGATCCAGCAGGAAAAACTCCCAAAAAGCAGCGAAGCTTTTGGAACCCCCTGCGGTTCCCAAGCCGTGACTCAGGCTTTCTGCCCCGGGCCGGCGCAGCGGGGCCTGGCTGGCCCTGACCCCCCGCGCACCCCGCGTCCCGAGCGGTGATTCACGGGGACACGTGCCGTGCCCTCAGCGGCCGGGAACGCCCGGCGCCGCGTTCCGTGGGGCTCCTTCCGAGTCGCCGGCGGGCGGAAACCCCGACGCCGCGCGAGAAGCAGGGAATCGCAACTGGGATTTCTTTTTCGCTGCGGATTTGGCGGTGAGAGGTGTTCATCCCGGTCCTCTTGCCGGGTCCGTGCGTCCGTTGCTGGATTCCCGGTCACGCAGTTCCCGTGGGAGGGAGAGGAATCGGAGCCGAGCCCGGCTGCGGGGTCGCAAGCGCATTTTTTTGGGTGGCCGCGGCTGCTTTCCCCGCAGGTTTTTGGCAAAGCGAGATATGTTTCACAGAAATAAATTCCATGTATTTTGCAGCTCCTGGGGTGGTAAAAGCCTCAACCCAAACGGGAGCGGGCATTGCCCGTCCCCGTGTCCCCAGGGGATTCGGGGACAGCTGTACTCCCCCCCAAACACAGCCAAAGGGTGGCCCAGATGTGGCCCCTGCTGTCCGGCTGCTGCGTGTTGAGCTGCAGATGTTGCCCAAGGTGCCCAGATGTTGCCCCAGGGCACCCAGATATTGCCCCAGGATATTCAGTCATCAGCCAGGGTGCCCAGATGTTGCCCCAGGGTGCCCAGATGTTGCTCCCAGATATTCCGGTATCACCCAGGATGCTTGCGTATCACCCAAGGTGCCCAGATGTGGCCCCAGGGTGCCCAGATGTTGACCCCAGCTGCCCTGCCATCACCCCCGGGTCCTCCGCCGTCCCAGGCTGGGTCTCACAGCCGCTGGCAGTGCTGCCACTGCCCCAGTCACGGGGCAAGCCACCGCCTATGGTCCCTACTTCCCCTCCCTGTGCCGTGGCTCCTGGTCCCCACAGCCTGGCCAGGCCTGGGGTGGCCTTTCCACTGGGGTGGGGACCCCCGGGGTTGGGGACAGGGGTTCTTCCCCCGCAGCCGCTCAGCCGTCCGCTCCCCATCGGCTCGCAGCAAGCCGGGGCCGTGGGAAGGGTGGGTGTGGGTGAAGGTGCAGGGGTTTGGGGTGAATCCCTGCACGGGCTCGCGTGGGCACAGGCACATGCACAGGTAGGGGTGGGGGCTTTGGGTGCGCTCGCTCCGGGCAGAGCTGTGAGTGCCGGCGCTGGGGACCCTCCCCTGGGGGCTTGGGGACCCTGGACCGCGTCCTGCACAGCCTCGAGCTGCAGGGAGGGGTTGGGACCTGGGCGTGAGCAGGGACCCAGACCCCAGCCCAGGACACAGATCCCAGTCCAGGACCCAGATCCCAACCCAGGACCCAGCCCCCCACCCAGAACCCGGACCCCCACGCAGAAGCTGCTCCCCACCTGGGTCCCACACCCCCACGCAGGACCCAGCCCCCAACCTGGGACCTGGACCCCCACGTGCAAACCAGATCCCACCCTGCAACCCAGACCCTCACGTGCAACCTAGACGCCCACCCTGGCACCCAGACCCCAGTCCAGGACCCACAGCCCCACCCAGGACCCCACTCAGTCCCAGACCCCCACCCAGAAGCCAGACCCCAATCTGGGACCCAGACCCCCACTCGGAGCCCATCTGGGAACCTAGACCCCCACCCAGGACCCAGACCCCAGCCCAGCACCCAGACCCCCACCCAGAACCCAGACCCCAGTCTGGGACCCAGATCCCCACTTGGACCCCATCTGGGAACCTGGACCCCTACCCAGCACCCAGACCCCCACCCAGGGCCCAGACCCCAGCCCAGGACCCCACCTGGACTCCATCTGGGAACCTGGACCCCCACGTGGGACTCAGACCCCAGTCCAGCACCCAGACTCCAAACTGGGACCTGCACCCCTGGCCTGGGACCTGGGTGCGGGGTGAACCCCTGCACGGGCTGGCGTGGGCACAGGCACAGCTGCACAGATGGGGGCACACCCGCAGCACACGCGTGTGCACGCACATGGGTGTACATAGCTACACACGCACATGCACATGCTCGTGTGTGTCTGCACACGCATAAATGCGTGCGTGCATGTGTACATGGCAGCGTACACACGTGCACACAAACATGTGTGCCTGGACATGCGTGCATATGAGTGTACATGGCTGCATGCACACGTGTACACACGCGTGTGTGCCTGTGCACGCAGAGACATGTGTACACACACACGCTGTGCACACACATGCACACATCTGCATGTACGTGTGCGCATGGCTGCACACACACGCATGGATGTACGCACACACGTGTACAGGCCTGCACACATGTGGGGCCCTGGGACTGGGGACGAACTGGGGACATCGCCCTCCTCTCTGCCTGGTCTGTGCTGCTGCCAGCCTCCGGATCCTGCTGCTGGCCCACCGGTGGGGACGGTCACCTGGGGTCCCAGCAGCTGCCTGCGGCCCCCCAGCCCTTGTCGCACCCTGCGCCCAGGGTGGGGATGTGGCAGGCAGGACTGGGTCCCAGGGTGTGATGGCGGAGTGGGTCCCATGTGTCCCCACTGTCCCCAGGTGCGATGGCAGAGGGGGTCCCGTTGGTCCCCACTGTCCCCAGGCTGGTGGAGGGGGTCCCATGTGTCCCCACTGTCCCCAGGTGCGATGGCAGAGGGGGTCCCGTTGGTTCCCACTGCTCCCAGGCTGGTAGAGGGGGTCCCATGTGTCCCCACTGTCCCCAGGTGCGATGGCAGAGGGGGTCCCGTTGGTTCCCACTGCTCCCAGGCTGGTAGAGTGGGTCCCATAGGTCCCCACTGTCCCCAAGTGTGATGGCAGAGGGGGTCCCGTTGGTCCCCACTGTCCCCAGGCTGGCAGAGTGGGTCCCATGGGTCCCCACTGTCCCCAGGCACGATGGCAGAGGGAGTCCCGTTGGTTCCCACTGCTCCCAGGCTGGCAGAGCGGGTCCCATGGGTCCCCACTGTCCCCAGGCTGGTGGATGGTGTCCCACGGGTCCCCACCATCCCCAAGTGTGATGGCAGAGGGGGTCCCATTGGTCCCCACTGTCCCCAGGCTGGCGGAGGGGGTCCCATGTGTCCCCACTGTCCCCAGGCTGGTGGATGGTGTCCCATGGGTCCCCACCGTCCCCAAGTGTGATGGCAGAGGGGGTCCCGTGGGTCCCTACTGTCCCCAGGCTGGCGGAGGGGGTCCCCTGGGTCCCCACCGGTGGTACCGGGGTGGCACCGGCAGCAGGTAGCTGTGCCCCCCGAGCAGAGCGGGGTCCCCTGGCCGAGATCGGGATGTCCCCTGGGCCGGTCCCGGGTGCAGGTGGACCCCCGGGGGGGTGGGGACCCCAGGTCCCTTCCAGGGCAGAGCGGCCCTGTGGGCTCTACCCAGTGCCGAGCGGGACCCCCCCGTACCGTTCCCCCGTGCAGAGCAACTCCGCGGGTGCACAGCGGGACCCCGGCCCGTTCCCGGGGCAGAACGACCCCCGGGGCAGACCGGACCCGGTGCGGACCCCTCCCAGTGCAGACCAGCCCCGGTACAGACCCCTCACAGTACAGACCAGTCCCAGTGCAGACCCCTCCCGGTGCAGAAGCCTCCCAGTACAGACCAGTCCCGGCGCAGCCCCGTCCCGGTACGGACCCCTCCCAGTACAGACCAGTCCCGGCGCAGCCCCGTCCCGGCGCAGCCCACCACCGGCAGCCACCGCTCCTCCCGGCCCCGCACACAGGGTTAACGCTGCCCGGGCTGCGATGTGGCTCCTCCCGGTACCTCCCCGCGCCCGGCCCCGGTCCCAGCCCCAGCCCAGCCCCAGCCCCGTCCTCCGCCGCCGCCCAGCCCGGCTGCACCGGCCGGGGGCACCGGCAGCTCCGGGGGTCCCGGGGCAGCGGCCCCGCACCATGATCTGCGGCAGGAAGGCTCGTCACCCCCCCGGGCAGCCCCGCTCCCCGCCGGACGGCTCCGGGGGCCCCCGCCAGCCCGGGAGAGCCTTGAAGAAAATGGGTGAGTCCCGGGGCCGGTCCCGACGGGGGACGGGGTGGGGGGGACCAGGGCCCCGACGGGGCGGGCAGGGGAGGACCGGGCAGAAACGTCGCGATCTATGGGGGACTGAGCCGGGGAGGGGTCCCGGGGTGGGTCCCCGTGGCTGGGAGGGTCCCCATGGTGGAGGGGTCCCCGTGGTAGAGAGGTGACCCCGTGACAGGGAGGTTCCCCATGGCAAGGGGGGTCCCCAAAGTGGATGGGGTCCCCCATGGCGGGGAGGGGTCCCCAAGATAGCCGGGCTCCCCATGTAGGAAAATGTCCCCGTGGTTAGGTGACGTCCCCATGGTCGTGAGCGTCCCCATGCCAAGGGGCGTCCCCAAAGTGGACGGGGTCCCCCGTGGCAGGGATGGGTCCCCATGGCCAGGAGGGGTCCCCACGGCCGGGAGGGTCCCCGGGGTGGCTGGGGTCCCCCACGGCAGGGAAAGGTCCCCGTGGCTGGGAGGGGTCCCCAAGGTGGCCCCGGACAAGCTATGCATTGCCGCAGATGTCGGGGGGTCGGGGTTCAGCCACATCAGGGTGACAGGAGCCCTCCAACTGGGGGTATTTATTGCCCCCAGGGCTCAGCTCCAGCTCGCTGGGACTGTCACCCAACACCCTGCCTCAGTTTCCCCGCAGAGCGGTGCTGCCCGCAGCACCATGGGCTCGGGGCCCTGCTGACCCCGGAGCGGCTCGGGGCAGAGGAGCGGGTGCCCGGGAAGGTCGGGGTGCGACTGCCGGGGCGGCCGGGCCCGATCCTGCGTGGGTGCCGTGGGCAGGGCAGGAGCTGGCCCCGTGCCGCAGAGGGAGGGCTTTGCTCCCGCCGCTGCGCTGGCCCACGCACGGCTTCGGGCGTGCGGCCGTGGGCCCGGAGCAACATGGCCCGGTGCGGCCGTGTGTCTGCCGCAGCTCTGCGCGGCCCCGTGTCCGTGTGTCCCCGTGTCCGTGTGTCCCTGTGTCCATGCACCCACGGGTCTGTGCACCCACAGGCTTGTGCATCCGTGTAGCCACGTGCCCGCGTGTCGGTGTGTCCTTGCATCAGTGCATCCATCTGTCCCTGCATCTCCGTTTCCATGTATCCATGCATCCCTGCACCTGTATATCCATGCATCCGTGTGTCCGTGCATCTGTCTGTCCTTGCATCCGTGTGTCTGTGCATCCAAACATCCCTGTGTCCCTGCATCCGTGTCCCTGCGTGTTGGTGCATCCCTGTGTCCATGCACCCGTATGTGTCCGTGTGTCTGCGCATCCGTATGCTTATGCATCCATGTGTCCGTGAGTCCTTGTATCACTGCATCCATGCATCCTTGTGTCCGTGCATCGGTGCATCCCTACGTCCGTGTTCACACCTGTGACCCCGTGTGCTCGTGTGTCCGAGCATCTGTGTGTCCGTCCAGCTGTACGCCCGTGTGCCTGTGTCCACGCATCCTCGCATCCGTGCATCCACATACTGCTGCATCCATGTGTCCGTGTGTCCTTGCACTGGTGCATCCATGTATCTGTACGTCCCTGCGTCTCTATATCCATGCAGCCATCTGTCCAGGTACCAGTGCCTCCATATATCCGTGCATCCGTGTGTCCATGTATCCATGTGTCCACACATCCATGTGTCCATGTGTCCATGCATCCATGTGTCCATGTACCAGTGCCTCCATATATCCATGTGTCCATGCATCCACCTGCCCACGCATCCGCACACTAGTGTACCCGTGACCTCATGTGTCCCTGTGTCCGACAGTCCGTGTGTCCATCCCGCTGTGTACCCGTATCCATGCGTCCACACATCCATGCATCCGTATGCTTGTGCTTCCGTGTGTCCATGTGTCCGTACCTGCCCTCTGCAGGTGCCCTCAATCCCGCACCGCAGCAGGGTGTCATCGTGCAGGAGGTGGTGGCAGCTGGTGGCTGTGTCCCTGAGGCTGGGATGTTCCTGCTCGGCCCCAGCCCTGCCGTTTCCCAGCCCCGGAGCAGCGTCCCCGGCCGGAGCGGGGACACGGGCGCTGGGGCTGCTGTTGAGGTGGTTGCCAAAACAAGAAAGGGAGGAAATCACTGCTTTTCGGAGAATAGACGGAAAAGTCCCTGCCCCGCCATGAGCCCGGGCGTGGGCCTGTGGGTCCCTCGAGGCCACCCCGTCAGCGTGCCCAGCCTGACCTCCGCTGCCAGCACCATCCCGGTGCTCCCCATGCGGGTTTTTTGTGATTTTGTTGGGATTTAGTGGCTGGGCTGTGCCGTGTGAGCAGGGCTCTGCCACCGCGATGCTGTGCCCTGCCCCTCCGGCCGGCCGCGTGGTGCCCAGAGAGACCTGATGGCAGTGGCTTGTCCTGGCTGTCCCATCCTGTCCCATTCTGTGCCGTCCTATCCCATCCTGCCTGCCCTGTCCCATCAAGTCTGTCCCATCCCATCCCATCCCATCCCATCCCGTCCCGTCCCGTCCCGTCCCATCCCATCCCATCCCATCCCATCCCATCCCATCCCATCCCATCCCATCCCATCCTGTCTGCCCTGTCCCGTCATGTCTGTCCCATCCCATCCCATTGCATCTGTCCTGCCCCATCTCGTCTGTCCCATCATGTCCCATCCTGCCCTGTCTGCCCTGTCCCGTCCTGTCCTATCCTGTGATATCCCATCCCATCCCGTGCTGTTCTGTCGCGTCCCGTCAGGTTTGTCCTGCCCAACTCTGTCCCCTCCCGACCTGTCTGCCCCACCCTGTTCTGCCCCATCCTACCTTTCCCATCTTGTCCCATCATGTCCTATCTGCAGTCACACTGTGCCACGTGTGCCCCACCTCACCCCATCGCATCACCCTCCACTGTCCATCCCGCCCTGTCGTGTCCCATCCCTTCACCCTGTCCCATCCCATCCCATCCCATCCCATCCCATCCCATCCCATCCCATCCCATTGTGTCTGTCCTGTCCCATCTGTCCCATGCTGTCCTGTCTGTCCCATCCCATCCCATCCCATCCCATCCCATCCCATCCCATCCCATCCCATCCCATCCCATCCCAACCCATCCCTCCATCCTGTCCCATGCTGTGCTGTGACATTCTGTCCCATCCCATCCCACCCCACCCCACCCCACCCATCCCACCCCACCCCACCCCATCCCATCCCATCCCATCCCATCCCATCCCATCCCATCCCATCCCATCCCACCCCATCGTGTCAGTCCTGTCCCATCTATCCCATGCTGTCCTATATGTCCCATGCCATCCCACCCCACCCCACCCAATCCCACCCCATCCCGTGGGATGTGCAGGGATGTACACATTCAGGTGTGCATATAGATGCACACCGAGCCCCACCTCCCCCCCCTCAGCACCCCCAGTACACCCCCCAGATCCTCCAGTACCTCCCAGTGCCCCCAGTGCCCCCAGCAGCTGCGCAGGGTGCCCACGGCTGGTCCCCCGCAGGGCTGACAGAGGACGAGGACGTCCAGCGGATGCTGCGGGGGTCCCTGCTCCGGAAGATCAAGGCCCGGGGGATCCCCAGGGAGCGGCTCTTCCGCCTGCAGGAGGACGGGGCCACCGTCTGCTTCGAGGGGGGCTTCAGGCGCGCTCGCTCCGGGCAGAGCTGTGAGTGCTGGCGCTGGGGACCCTCCCCCTGGGGGTTGGGGACCCTGGACCACATCCTGCACAGCCTCGACCTACAGGGAGGGGTTGGGACCTGGGCGTGAGCTGGGACCCAGACCCCAGCCCAGGACACAGATCCCAACCCAGGACCCAGACTCCCACCAACAACCTGGACCCCTGCCCAGAACCCGGTCCCCACCTGGGTCCCACACCCCCACCCAGGACCCAGCCCCCAACCTGGGACCTGGACCCCCACATGCAAACCAGATCCCACCCTGCAACCCAGACCCTCACGTGCAACTGAGACGCCCGCCCTGGCACCCAGACCCCCACCCAGGACCCTGACCTGGGACCTGGACCCCACTCAGTCCCAGACCCCCACCCAGAAGCCAGACCCCAATCTGGGACCCAGACCCCCACTTGGAGCCTGTCTGGGAACCTGGACCCTCACCCAGGACCCAGACCCCAGCCCAGAACCCAGACCCCAATCTGGGACCCAGACCCTAGCCCAAGACCCAGACCTCAGCCCAGGACCCCAGCTGGACTCCATCTGGGAACCTGAACCACCACATGGGACCCAGACACCAGCCCGGCACCCAGACACCAGTCCAGCACCCACACCTCAAACTGGGACCTGCACCCCCGGCCTGGGACCCAGACCCTGACCCGAGTCTTGGACCCCCAGTCCCGAATATGGACCCTGACCCAGGACCCAGACCCACACCCACTGCACTCAGTGCCTCCCAGTGCTTCCCAGTGCATCCCATTACATCCCAGTCCACCCAGTGCCTCCCAGTGCACTCCAGGCCAAGCCCCCAGTGCCCACACCCTTTCCCACCCGCCTTGGGACCAGCATGAGGTCCTGTCTCCATCCTGGCCAGACTCTGTCCCTGCTCCCCAGCATCACCCATCTCTTCCCACCCTCTCATGTGGGACGGGTGCCCGGAGCTGGCACCGCTGCGAGACAGCTCCATCCCCCACCGGTGTCCCTGTCCCCGTCCCCGCAGGGGACAGCGGCCACCGCTCCTGTCTCGCCTGGGATTAGTGAGTTAAGCCCGGCTGCGGCATCAACAGCACCCGAGCCCTTGTTCCCTGGGGCACAAAGGGGACACACAGGGTGGTCACCGGCAGCCGGGGTGTCTCGCTGGGTGCTCATGGGTGGGGGAAATGCCGAGGGACCACCTCCCTTCCCGGGGTGGCCCCATCACCGCGCGTCCCCCCACAGTCTCGGTGATGCACGTCGAGGGGGTGCGCGAGGGACACCAGTCGGAGGGGCTACGCAAGCACGGGGCCGCCTTCCCCGCGCGGCACTGCTTCACCCTCGTCTTCAAGGGCAAGCGCAAGAACCTCGACCTGGCCGCCCGGGGCGAGGAGGACGCCCGGCACTGGGTGCAAGGGCTCACCAAGCTGATGGGGCGGCTGCAGGCCATGAGTCAAGTGGAGAAGCTTGACCAATATCCTTCGTTGGAGCTATGGGGGCTTGGGGACGGGTTGGGGACGGCCATGGGGGTGACGTCAGGTGATTTCCTTACCTCGGCGTAGCTGGATCCATGGGGTCCTGCAGCGAGCAGACAGGAACAAGGACAACAAGATGTCCTTCCGGGAGGTGAAGAGCATGCTGAGGATGATCAACATCGACATGGATGATGTCTACGCCTACAAGCTCTTCAGGGTACCCACCCCGTGCTCCACCACCCGCTGTCCCCTGCTGCTGTCACTGGGAGGGAATGCTGGCTCCTCCTCTGCCTTCCCCAGTGCAGAGAGCTGTCAAACTCCTCACACCCAAAGCCACCCATCATCGCCAATGGCTGGGTCCACCACCAATGGCTGGGTCCCATCAGCAGCTCCTGCTCCTGATGGGGTGGGGTGAGCTGTCCCCCCGCCTGCTCTGTGGGTTCCCAAGGTGTGATATTCTCCCCCCCCACCATGGGCATCTCCCCCCATGGGCATCTCCCATGATCCCTTTCCATCTGGGGAAACTGAGGCACGGTGCTCTGCTCTGCTCCACCCCAGACTGGAAGGTTGGAGGGCTATGGGTAGGGGGACAGAGGGAACATGCCCCCACACCCCCCTAGGCACAACCCATCCCCGAGCCCTCACGACAGTAGCTGAGCCCCCCCACACTCGTCACACACGCTGCCAACCCCAAGGGACAGGCAGGATGAGGGGGGTGGCCGTTCCCCCTCCCCGCGGGCAGGGGACAGTCCCCAAGGTTGGCCTGCGGTCCCACCAGGAGTGCGACCGCTCAGGCAACGAGCGGCTGGAGGGCCGGGAGCTGGAGGAGTTTTGCCGACGGCTGCTGCGGCGGCCGGAGCTGGAGGAGCTTTTTGGGCGTTACTCGGGCGAGGACCGTGTCCTGTCGGCCGAGGAGCTGCGGGATTTCCTGCGGGATCAGGGCGAGGACGCCAGCCTGCGCCAGGCCCGCGCCGTCATCCGCACCTACGAGCTCAACGAGAAGGGTATGGCTGAGGATGGCCAGCTCCGTTCGTGGGTGGTGGTGGGATGGCGGGATGGGAGCGGCCGGAGCCAAGGGAGGTCATGGATGGCATGGGGATGGGGCTCTGCTTGGTGGTGTCACCCCCATGTCGTCCTCCAAGGTTTGGGTGAGTGTCCCCATGTCCCTTCCCTGGGGTGGCATCTGGTTTCAGTGGTCCAACATGTGGCCTTGCTAGTCCCTGTTGGATGTGGCACTGTGGGGACAGGGGACATGAGGGTGGGGATGGACAGCAGGTGGACCTTCATGTCTCCTGGGTGATGCAGTGCCAGCCCTAGCATGAATGTGACACTGCCAGGGAACCTCCATGTCCTTTGGGTCCCACCACGGCAGGTCCAGGGTGAGCATGGCACCAGGAGGACAAGGGACATCATGGTGGGGATGGAGGACCTCCATGTCCCTTGGGTATCACAGTAGGAACCCTAGGGTGGACATGGCACTAGCAGGATGGGGGACATCAGGGTGGAGGTGGAATACCAAGGGGACCTCCACATCCCCTGGGTGCCACAGTGCCAGGTCTGGGGTGAACATGGCACTATGAGGACAGAGGACATCAGGGTGGGGACAGAGAACCTCCACATCTCATGGATGCCACCCTGCCAGCTCCAGGCAGAACATGGCACTGGCAGGATGGGGGACATTCAGATGGAGATGAGACACTCGTGGGGACTTGCATGTCCCCTGGGGGCTGCAGTGCCAGGTCTGGGGTGAACATGGCACTGCTGGGAGACAGGGGACATCCAGCTGGGGACAGTCCCTGGGGTGGCACCCTGCCAGCAGCGTGCAGCCCTCTGCGACACCCCTCCACTGTGTCCCACAGCCAGGCAGCAGGACCTGATGATGCTGGATGGCTTCATGATGTACCTCCTCTCGGCGGCTGGTGACATCCTCAACCAGGAGCACACCAAGGTGCACCAGGACATGAGCCAGCCCCTGTGCCACTACTTCATCTCCTCCTCCCACAACACCTACCTGACCCGCAACCAGATCGGTGGCACCAGCAGCACCGAGGCTTACGTCAGGTGGGTGCCCCTGGTTGGTCGCTCCATGGTTTGAGGGTGCTGGGGTGGTGCAGGGGCCCATCCGGTAACGGTGCGGTGGCAGGGCGCTGATGGCGGGGTGCCGCTGCGTGGAGCTGGACTGCTGGGAGGGCTCCGACGGGGAACCCATTGTCTACCATGGCCACACGCTCACCTCCAAAATCCTCTTCCGCGATGTCATCGAGAGCATCCGCGACTACGCCTTCAAGGTCAGCCAGGTGCCACCAGCCCTGGGACGGGTGCTGGGTGCCGGGTGCTGAGCGCTGCCCGTCCCTGTGCCCAGCAATCACCCTACCCTGTCATCCTGTCCCTGGAGAACCACTGTGGGCTGGAGCAGCAGGCCACCATGGCCCGGCACTTGAAGGCCATCCTGGGGGACATGCTGCTGACGCAGCCGCTGGAGGGGCAGGACCCCCATGACCTTCCATCCCCGGAGGTAAGGCCACCCGCCCACCCATCACAGTGTCCCCATGTCCTCTCCGAGCCCTGAGCTCGGCCCTTCCTCCCACAGCAGCTGAAGGGGAAGGTCCTGGTGAAGGGCAAGAGGCTGCCAGAGCCGTGGCACGAGCCCCGGGATGTCACATCCCTCTCAGATCCCGAGGAGAAGGAAGAGGAGGAGGAGGAAGAGGAAAAGGAGGAGAAGCTGCAGGAGAGAAGCAGACGGCAGGTAAGGGGCTCCCCCAGGGCTATGGTGCTGGAGGACCACGGCATCCTGGAGGTGCTAGAGGACCATGGCATCCCACTGGTCCTGGATGACCATGGCATCCCGGAGGTGCTGGAGAACCGTGGCGTCCTGGAGGTCCTGAAGGACCACAGCATCCCGGTGGTGCCAGGGGACCACTGCATCCCAGCATCCACCATCATGGCCCTGCTCTCTCCTCTTCCAGTCGCTGCAGTCACTGCAGGAGGTCAAACCTCTGCAGGTGGGTCGTGTGATGGAACTGGGTGGGCTGAGGGGTCGGGTACTGCGGGGGCGGCGAGCGGCTGTCACTGGCTGGCAGAGGGGACTGAGCTTGGGGACTCTTTGGCTGTGCCTTCCTCTTCCACCATTGGGCTGGGTGCTCCATTTGTGCGGTCTCCGTCACCTCAGGGTCTCCATTGCCTTTGGAGGTGATTCTTCATTGCCTTGGTTCTCCATCACCTTGAAGTCTCCATCACTTTGAGGTTTCCATCACCTCAAGTTCTCCATCACCTTGAGTTGTCCATCACCTTGGGTTCTCCATCATCTTGGGGTCTCTGACATCTTGGGGTCTGCGTCACATCAGGGTCTCCACCTGCTTGGGTTCTCCATCTCTTTGGGGGTCTCCATTGCCTCAGGTTCTCCATCGCTTTGGGGTCTCCGTGGCCTCGGGGGTCTCAGCACTCAGCACCAGCAGGGTAGGGGATCTGTAGACCCTCAGGCAGGCGGGTGACCACCGGAGCTGGGGTGGCCCTGATCATGGTGGCTCTTGCAGGCCAAGGAAGCGTCACAGGTGGCCCCAGAGCTGTCAGCTGTGGTGGTGTACTGCCAGGCTGTCCCCTTCCCCGGCCTGGCCCACGCCCTGCGCCACCCCCAGCCCTGCAAGATGTCCTCCTTCAGCGAGAGGAAGGCTCGGAAGCTCATCAAGGAGGCGGGTGAGGGTGACGGGATGGGGACAGGGACAGGGGCAGGGTGGCTTCATGCTCCTGACCTCACTGGGAAGCAGCACAGGGCTGAGACCGAAGGGCTCTGTCACCGGGGTGGCTCCGCAGGTGATGCTCGGGGACACACTGGCCCTGGCCAAGCTGCTCTGGTCTGGTGGGACTGGGGTCTGGGGCCAGAGGCCAAGGTGAGGGTCACAGGGCCAGGGTCAGGGTTTGGGATGTGGCATCTGGGTCCAGGGTCAGGTGTGGGGTCTGGGGCTGGGATGAAGATCTGAGTTGGGGTCCAGGGTGTGGGGTCAAGGTCGGGGGTTTGGGTTCACGGTCCGGGGGTCCAGGGTCAGGGCCTGAGGTCAGAGTCTGGGGTCACAGTCTGGGGTCCAGGGCTGAGATTAAGATCTTAGTCAGCGTCCAGGGTCTGAGGTCTAGGGTCAAGATCTGGGATCCAGGGTCAAGGTCTGGGGTCTAGGGTCGAGGTCTGGGATCAAGGTCGGGGTCTGGGGTCCGGGGCTGGGATTAAGATCTGGGTCAGGCTCCAGGGTCTGGGGTCTGGAATTTGAGGTCCAGGGTCAGGATCTGGGGTCAGGGCCTGGGATCCAGGGTCAAGGTCAAGGTCCAGTGTCAGGGTCTGGGGTCTAAAGTCAAGGTGTGAGGTCACAGTCAGGGTCCAGGGCTGGGATGAAGATCTGGTTCAGCAGCCAGGGTCAGGGTCTGGGGTCAGGAGTCCAAGGTCGAGGTCCAGGGTTGGGGTCTGACCCCCAGCGTCCAGCTTCAGGCTCTGGCTCCGCCCAGCCTGGCGGGCTCTGTCCCTGTCCCCGCGCCAGCAGGACACCCCCTGGCAGGGCCCCGCTCCGGCACCCATGGGTGCCGCGGCCCCGCTCAGCCGTCCCCCCCCAGGCCCGGCGCTGGTCCGGTACAACGCCCGGCAGCTCAGCCGCGTCTACCCACTGGGGCTGAAGATGGACTCCTCCAACTACAACCCCCAGGAGATGTGGAACGCCGGCTGCCAGCTGGGTGAGACCCCAGGGACCCCGTGGACACCCCGGGGCCTGGGGGACCCCCGTTCTCTGGAGCCACCCCCCACCCTGACGCCCTGTCCCCCTGTCCCCACAGTGGCCCTCAACTTCCAGACGCCGGGCTATGAGATGGACCTGAACGCCGGGCGCTTCCTGGGCAACGGGTGCTGCGGCTACGTCCTGAAGCCCCCCTGCCTGCGCAGCCCCCCTGGAGAGGGCCCCAGCCGCCTGGCGCTGCAAGTCAGGGTGAGGGCACCCCGCTTCCCCTGGTCCCGCGCCCGGGTGGGTGCCACCCGCATCCCTGCTGGGTGACAGCCATGGCATTCCCATGCCTGGCCAGGTGCCACCTGCATCCCTTTGCATAAGTGATGCCAGCCCCATGTCCAGCCAGGTGCCACCCACATCCCTTCTGGGTGACACCAACCCCGTGTCCAGGCAGGTGCCACCCACGTCCCTTCTGGGTGGCACCAACCCCGTGTCCAGCCAGGTGCCACCCACGTCCCTTCTGGGTGATGCCAACCCAATGTCCAGCCAGGTGCCACCCACGTCCCTTCTGGGTGACGCCAACCCAATGTCCAGCCAGGTGCCACCCACGTCCCTTCTGGGTGACACCAACCCTGTGTCCAGCCAGGTGCCACCCACATTCCTTGTGGGTGACACCAACCCCATGTCCAGCTAGGTGCCACCCACGTCGCTTCTGAGTGATGCCAACCCTGTGTCCAGCCGGGTGCCACCCACATCCCTTCTGGGTGACACCAACCCCGTGTCCAGGCAGGTGCCACCCACGTCCCTTCTGGGTGATGCCAACCCAATGTCCAACCAGGTGCCACCCACGTCCCTTCTGGGTGACGCCAACCCAATGTCCAGCCAGGTGCCACCCACGTCCCTTCTGGGTGACACCAACCCTGTGTCCAGCCAGGTGCCACCCACATTCCTTGTGGGTGACACCAACCCCATGTCCAGCTAGGTGCCACCCACGTCGCTTCTGAGTGATGCCAACCCTGTGTCCAGCCGGGTGCCACCCACATCCCTTCTGGGTGACACCAACCCCGTGTCCAGCTAGGTGCCACCCACATCCCTTCTGGGTGACACCAAACCCGTGTCCAGCCAGGTGCCACCCATGTCCCTTCTGGGTGATGCCAATGCAATGTCCAGCCAGGTGCCACCCACTTCCCTTCTGGGTGCCACCAATCTCTCTTCTCCTGGGGCCACTGATCAAGTCCTCACGTCTGTGCGGGTGCCATCTATGTCCCTACTCCTGGGTGACAGTGACCCCATCCCCACTCCTGGCCTGGTTCCACCTGCATCCCTTCTCCTGGGGACACCAGCCCTGTCCCCACACGCAGCCCTGTGGCACCCGTGTCCCCACCCACCGCGTCCCATGCACCCAGAACCCTCTGTCCCCAGGTGATCACGGCGCAGCAGCTGCCCAAGCTGAACCGGGAGAAGGGCAGCTCCATCGTGGACCCCTTCGTGCGCGTGGAGATCCACGGCGTCCCGGCCGACTGCGGCAAGCAGCAGACCCACCACAAGCTCAACAACGGTGAGCGACCGCCGGGCCACCACCGCCCGGCCACCGGCCCCAGGGACAGCCCCGGGCACCCCGAGCCTTGGGACAGCCCAGGGCACCTGGTCCGTGGGGACACCCCCATCCCTGAAGATATCCCAGGGCACCCATTCCCTGGGGACACCCCAGGGCACCCCAAATCCTGGGGACACCCTGGGGCACCCCAATCCCAAAGACATCCCAGGGCACCCAGTACCCCCTGGGGACATCCCAGGGCATCCAACACCCCAGGGACACCGCAGTGACACCCCGATCCTTGGGAACACCCCAGGGCACCCCAAATCCTGGGGACACCCTGGGGCACCCCAATCCCTGAAGACATCCCAGGGCACCCTATCTCCAGGGACATCCCAGGGGACCCCGATCCCTGGGGACACCCCAGGGCACCCTGATCCCGGGGACACCCCAGGGCACCCAGTCCCTCCTGGGGACACCCCAGGGACACCCCAATCCTGGGGACACCCCAGGGCACCCCAATCCCTGGGGGGTGGCAGAGCCCCCCGGCACCCAACACCCCGAGCACCCGCTGCCCCCCGCACCCCAGCTGCCGACCCGAGTGCAGCCGGTGCCCAGGACTCCCCAGTCCCCCCAGTGCACCCCAGTCCCACAGTGCCCCGTCCCCAGCGCAGCCTGATCCCCGCCAGTGGCAGGGCCCCAGTACATCCCAGTCCTCCCCAGTGCACCTCCCTCCGGTGTACCCAGCCCAAGCCCAGTGCAACCCCTATTCCTGCCAGTATAATCCAGTCCGGCCCCAGTATCACTCCCATTCCCCCAGTATAGCCCAGCCTGGCCCTGGTATCACCCCCTTTCTCCCAGTATACCCCATCATGGCCACAGTATGACCCCATTCCCCCAGTATAGCCCAGCCCAGCTCCAGTACAACCCCTATTCCCCCAGCATACTGCACCACAGCCCCAGCATGACCCCCCACTCCCCAGTATACCCCATCACAGTCCCAGTATGACCCCCATTCCCCCAGTGTAGCCCGGCCCGGCACCAGTATCACCCCCATTGCACAGCATATCCCAGCCCACCTCCAGTATGACTCCCATTCCCCCAGTATACTGCACCATGGCCCCAGTGTGATCCCCATTCCCCAGTATATCCCAGCCTAGCTCCAGTATGACCCCGCTTGCCCCCCATATACCCCACCACGGCCCCAGCATCACCCAGTTCCCCAGTGTACCCTGCAGTGGCCCCAGTATGACCCCCTTTACCCCAGTATAACCCACCACAGCACCAGTATGGCCCCCTGTATAGCCCAGCCTAGCCCCAGTGTGACCTCCTCTCCACCATTATAATCCAGTCCAGTCCCAGTATGACCCCCATTCCCTCAGTATACCCCACCATGGCCCCAGTATGACCCCCATTCCCCCAGTAAAGCCTGGGACTGGCTGGGCTGTACTGGGGAAATGGGGGTCAGCTAGCCCCAGTGTGACCTCCTCTCCCCCAGTATAATCCAGTCTGGCCCCAGTATCGCCCCCATTCCCCCAGTATAGCCCAGCCCAGCACCAGTATGAACCCCACTCCCCCAGTATACCCCACTATGGCCCCAGTATGACCCCCATTCCCCCAGTATAGCCCAGCCCAGCACTAGTATCACCCCCATTCCCCAGTATAGCCCGGTCCAGCTCCAGCATGACCCCCATTCCCCCAGTATACTGCACCACAGCCGCAGTATGACCCCCCATTTCCCAGTATAGCCCAGCCCAGCCCCACTATAAGCCCCATTCCCCCTGTATAGCCCAGCCCAGCCCCAGTATGACCCCCATTTCCCCAGTACAGCCCAGCCAGTCCCAGCATCACACCCACTCCCCCAGTCTGCCCCAGTCCCCACGTTCCCCAGTGCAGGACGGCGGCTCAGCCGGGGCAGGGGTGCGCGGGGTGGGGGGCCGAGCTGGTGCCAGCGCCCAGGGTGGCCGCGGTGGCCGCGGTGGCAGCGCCCACCCCCCGTCCCGCTGCCGCAGGCTTCAACCCGCGCTGGGAGGAGACGCTGCGGTTCCAGCTGCGGGCGCCCGAGCTGGCCCTGGTGCGCTTCGTGGTGGAGGACTACGACAGCACCTCCTGCAACGACTTCGTGGGCCAGTTCACCCTGCCCCTGGCCAGCATGCGGGAAGGTGGGTGGGCGCCCACCCCGCCGCCCCACGGGGATGGGGACGGGCCCCCCGCCGCCCGCTCAGCCCCCGTCTCCGTCCCCAGGGTATCGGCACATCCATCTGCTCTCCAAGGATGGGGCGTCCCTGTCCCCCGCCACGCTCTTCGTCCACGTGCGATGCGAGAGCCTGTGAGGTCCCCGTGGGAGGGACGTGGTGTCCCAGGGCGGGGGATGGCGTGGTCCTGCATGGGGTGGGCACCCTCCTGCGCCGCAGACACCCCGCGTCCCGTGCGGGGACAGCCTGGGGACACCGCTCGCCCGGCTGCGGTGACAGCAGGGCTGGTCAGGGGACCCACGGGGATAGGGGACCCCCTCCATGTCCCCAAGGGCCACCCTGCCTGCCAGCCTGTGTGCCCCGCTCCTCCCTGCCCTGGCTGTGACCCCCAGGGGACAGGGACGCTGTGACCACCGCGACGGGGCGGGTGGGCCAGCACAGCCCCGGGAGGGGGTGAGGTGGGTGACAGCAACCCCCGAACGTCACCACCCCCGGCCACGCTCGATCCTGGCCCCACTTTGGGCTGCAAGGACGGGGCCATCGCCACGAGGTCCTCGAGGGGACCCTGCCACCACGCAGTCCCCGAGAGGACCCTGCCACCGCACACCCCATGGCATCGAGGCCTCGCTCGGCTGGGGCCGTGCCCCCCTGCTCCAGCGCCGCTCACAGACTCACAGCCCGGTGCCAAGCCAGTCCAATAAAGGTTTTATTTAACAGCGCCTGTCCCGGTGTCCCTGTCACCTCCCGGGGCCCGTTGGGTGGGGGGACGGGGGGTGAGGGCTGAGCCCAGCCCCAAACGCAGCACGGCCCTGGGGAGCTGCCAAACACCCACGGGGGGTGGGGGGGGTCACTGGAGCAGCCCCCAACAACGGAGACAGGGGGAGGGTCCTGCACCCAGCCTCCCCCCACCCAGGACACCGGGGACACAGGAGGGGACACAGGTATTTGCATAGGTGACACGGGACCCCGAGCAGGGGGGACGCGAGGGTGCTGCTGGGGGGGGATGTGATGGGCTCCTGGTCCCCACCGAGGCCGCGCAGGTCCCGGCCGGGGTGAGCACAGCCCCTGGGGGTCCCACGGGGCGCGACGGGGGGCCCGGACGGGGAGGCGTGGGGTGCATAGACGGGGTCCTGGCCTTGGCGTGCAGCTGTGGAAACCTTTGGCTGGGAGGGCGGGAGCGTCTCGGAGCTCTGCGGGGACACGGTCCGTGGCACGGCGGGAGGCGGCAGGCTGCCGGGGCGCTCGGTGCCCGGGATAGCGTGATGGGATGAAGGTTTTCCACGGAAGAAAACTCTTCCTTTACCTCGGAGGTCCCCGTAGCACAAGGTGACGAGCCGGGTGGAAGCGGCGCTGGCGCGGCGGCAGAGCCGATGCCGAAGGCGCGTCGCAGCGCAGTCGCTTGCGTGTGCGGCCGTGTTTCCACGCTCCCAGAGAAAAGCAGCCGAGCGGAGAGCCCCGAGGTGCGGCAGCGGCGACGGATCGTCCCCCCGGCGCCCGCAGCCCTGGCGTCGCGGCGGGGGACAAGCCCCGGGAGTCCGAGCGGAGCGGGGTGGCCGAGCCGAGTCCCCCCCGTATCTTCGCGCGTCGCTGCTCCTCGGTTCAGCGTTGAGCAGCGAGGGTTCCAGTCTCCGAGGCTGGGGAGGAGAAGGGACAAGGCATCGCTTGCACAAATAGCCCTTAGAAAGAAATTCTGACGTGCTCCCGAGCCCGCGGGGAGGGACGGTGCCATCCTCCCCCTCCAGGCACCCGCGGCAAGGGCCGAGTTTAGCAGAGGAGGGAGCGAAGCGGGGGACACAGCGGAGCCGCAGCCAGGGCCCCCAGCACCCTCCGGGCAGGCGGGAGGGCTCGGCAGCCCGGTGCTCCAGCACGCCGGCGCCGGGCCCTTCGGCACAGCAAGCATCTCCCTCGGTCGGCCCCGTCGAGAAAAGTCACAGTCCAGCAGCCCGGAGGTGGCCTTCAGCAGACGAATGCGACTCGTGCCAGTTTGGAACAGGAAAGATTTAAAATATATATAATATATACTTTTATTATTCACCCGTGAACTCCATTATATGCCAATCATGAGCTAGTTTCAGCAGTTACATTCCCTTGATCACGTCTTTACGAGGATGCAATTAAACCAAAACAAAGGAGGCCGCGGAGGGCAGCGGGGCAGCGGCGGCCGGCGCTGCGGGACATGGGCGGCTGCTTCGGTTCCACCTCTCCCGGCGTGGGTCCGGCTGCGGCGGAAAGCACGAGGGCAGCAGCTCCGCGGGGCCCGGCTCCTCGGCTGCGCTCCCGGCCAGGGCTCGCTCACTGCAGCACCAGTCCGACCTGGGGGAGCCAACGGAGACGGCGGGTCAGACGCGTCCCAGCGCCAGCGTCCTCTGCCTCGGGAGGGCTCAGCACCACCCACAAGGGTTTTCCCCCCCGGCTTCGGGATATCTGGGAGCGCAGGGAGAGCCCGGGGTGTGGGGCCAAACGGGCCGACGGACCCTGCCCAGCTCCTGTCTGGGGAGTGACCGATGTGTGGGGCGTGATGAGCCCGGGCAGGCTGCAAGGCAGCCCCGATTTCCGAGCCAGGGCTGTTTCCACGCTGGTAACGACAGATCTGGGAGCAGCTGCTTCCCGAGAGCCCGGTACCGGGCCAGTCCCTCCGCCGGCACCCGGCACCGCTGGGTGCTCTGCGGCCGCTGTGGGATGGGACGTGCTGGCGGCCGGCGCCGGGCTCCCACCCGCTGGAGCCACGGGCAGCCCCACCACGGGCTACGGCTGGGAGCAGTGCCCGGCGCCAGGCTCTCCAACCCCCCCGTTCTCCCAGCAACACAGGGATTGCAGAAACCTCCCGGCAGCCTCCCGGAGCTCTCTGCAAGGCTCAGCGGCACAGCGAGGCTGGCTGAAGGCACGTGGCCTTGCACCCACAGAGGGACCTGGCCATACCCACTCCACGAAGGCAACCAAAGCCCCGTCACTGCTGATAAGGCATTAATTAACGACGTAGCGTGGGCACTGCGCAGTTCCTGGCTCTCAAGCACCGTCATCTCCAAGGCGGCTGTGGACCAGGGAGATGCTAAGCTGCATCTTCAGGGCGGGGTATGGTAGCAGCCGGGTGCTGCCTGAAAATGGCCCTGGGCAGGGAGACGCCGGGAGCAGCCGGGTGGGGAGCGAGCTGCTGGCCACAGGGACAAGGTGACAGCCCGGTCATCCTGCGGCTCAGCCCCTCGGCACACGCCACGAGCGACCGTGCTGGCCCAGCTCCCCATCGCCACGGCGTCCTGCTCAACAACCACCCAACGCTCTCCCGCCCGTCTGTTCTGAGAGGGGTGGTTGATCGTCTCGCCCCGCCACGGCAGGCTGACACACGGCTACAGGGCTGGGGGGGTCACACCCGGGTCCTGTGTGGGCTCACGGGGCACAGCAACCACCTCCCCGGCGAACAGCACAGCCACCGGTGTCACACCGTCACCCCGCAGCCCTCCGCCTGCCTCTGCTCTCTCCGTGGGGGGAAGAGGCCGTCTGCGCGGCTGGACTCTGAACCTGTGCTCGTCCAAAAGTCACAGAATCCCAGGATGTTGGGGGTTGGCAGGGCCCTCTGTGGGTCACCCAGCCCAACCCCCTACCCAAGCAGGGTCACCCACAGCAGGCTGCACAGCACCGCGGCCAGGCGGGGCTGGAATATCTCCAGAGAAGGAGACTCCACAGCCTCCCTGGGCAGCCTGGGCCAGGGCTCCGTCACCCTCAGAGGGAAGAAGTTCTTCCTCGGGTTCAGCTGGAGCTTCCTCTGCTCCAGTTTGTGCCCGTTGCCCCTTGTCCTGTCGCTGGGCACCACTGAACAGAGTCTGGCCCCATCCTCCTGACCCCCACCCTGCAGATATTTGTAGGCATTTCTAAGGTCCCCTCGCAGCCTTCTCTTCTCCAGGCTGAACAAGCCCAGCTCCCTCAGCCTCTCCTCGTAGGAGAGATGCTCCAGTCCCCTCCTCATCCTCATCGCCCTCCACTGGACTCTCTCCAGTAGCTCCTCATCTTTCTTGAACTGGGGAGCCCAGCACTGGACACAGCACTGCAGATGGGGCCTCACTGGGGCAGAGCAGAGGGGGAGGAGAACCTCCCTCGACCTGCTGCCCACACTCCTCGTGATGCACCCCAGGATCCCATTGGCCTTCTTGGCAGCCACGGCACGCTGCTGGCTCATGGTCAACCTATTGTCCACCAGGACACCCAGGTCCCTCTCCACAGAGCTGCTCTCCAGCAGCTCAGCCCCAGCCTGTACTGGTGCCTGGGGTTGTTCCTCCCCAGGCGCAGGACCCTGCCCTTGCCCTTGTTGAACTTCATCAGGTTCCTCTCTGCCCAGCTCTCCAGCCTGTCCAGGTCACGCTGAATGGCAGCACAGCCTGCTGGTGTATCCACCACTCCTCCCAGTTTTGTGTCATCAGCAAACTTGCTGAGGGTGCACTCTAACTCTTCATCCAGGTCATTGATGAAGAAGTTAAACAAGGCTGGGCCCATTACTGACCCCTGGGGAACACCACTAGTTCCAAGGCCTCCAACTAGACTCAGCGCTGCTGATGCCAACCCTCTGAGTTCTGCCATGCAGCCAGTTCTCAATCCACCTCACCGACCACTCATCCAGCCCACACTTCCTGAGCTTCCCTAGGAGGATGTTATGGGAGACGGTGTCGAAAGCCTTGCTGAAGTCGAGGCAGACAACATCCAGTCAAACGAGCCCGGGGAGAGAAGCGGCGAGCGCTTTCCCCAGGGACACCCTCTGCGCAGGCAGAGGAGCCGTCCCCCGATTCACCCAGTGCCGCGCGTCACGCCGCGCCCAGCGCCCCAGGGCACCGACCTTCTCCGGCGCCATGCTGGGACACTTCCAATTGTACAGGTAATACTGCAGGTTCCCATCCCCAATCCCGAACTTCAGCTTCTCCAGGAAGGTTTTGTTCTCCATCAGATCCAGTGCGTTGAAGACGTCGAATCCTTTCTGCAGGGGCAAGACACGAGGCCGTCGGCTCTCCTTGCTCGCATGCTGGGGGTTCCTCCCAGCCACGGGCTGCGTGCCCGCTCTCCCACCCAGCTCTGCACCCCCAGAAGGCAGCGAGGCTGCCAGGGGAGGACTTTGCATTGCGGTACCCCCCTCCCCGGGCAATTCAAGCGCTACGGACACACAGCAGTATCATCTGCTGTAAGAAACGAGGAGCCAGCTCAACGCTGGCCAGAGTGGTCAGGCTAACCCCGCAACCCGCTCCCGGGCGGCAGATCCTTTCGGATTTGGGTTCGTACAGCCCTGGGTACGAGCCCTGCCCCACGGCCAGCCCACCCCAGGGAATGCAGGGCAGCCAGGCGAGCGGCGAACTGCCCGGAGAGCTGCCCGGTGCCCGGCGCTGCCGCCCCAGCCCACCGTCGCTCACCGACTTGGCGAGTATGAGAGCATCGCCCATGAGGTCGATGAGAGGCGTCTTGGTGTGAACGTTGTAGAAGGAGTAAGCAGCTTTCAGGCTCTTGTGAGTTGGGTGGTTCATGATGGTGGAGGGCAGCGTGTAGAAGCTCAGGAAGTCTGTCACCTCCCCTGGGGCGCTCTGGAAGGCAGAAGTGACACCGCAAGACGTCAGAGCCAGGACAAAGCCTGGCTGGAGCCTTAGCAGAGCTTTGCCAGTCTCTGATGTGTGCGCTCCCTGTGAGGAGACTTGGGGCAGCCCAGCATGGAGAGGCACCGTCCTCCAGCAGCTCAAACCTCCCACCCTGGAAGATCATCTCACCACCCGGGGCAGCAACCTCCCTAATGGCTCCCACAGCTCGCTGCATGCCCTTCCAGCGGAGGCACAAGCCCAGGTAAGCACCCCCCCGTCTCGCTCCTGCCCCCTCACCTCTACCACAAAGGTGTCGATGATGTTCTCCTGAGGTAAGAACCAGTGCTCCACCTCCTCTCGGCTCATGACGGGCGTCAGGTGGAACTGCTTCAGGTACTCGGTCAGGAGCTTGTGCACTGCGGAGATGTCTTTGTGCTCCATCGGCCGCAAGCCGGGAGTCTTGGGAGTCTGCAGAAAGCGGGAAAAATCATTGGTGTTGCTCTCCTCACCCCAGGGCTCTCCTACAAGCGGCACAGAGACACTCTCTGCTTGGATCAGCCCGTTCTCAGTCCCACAACCCAGCGCTCTCCCCTCCAGCCCTGCTTGCCCAGCAGAAGGACGATGTGATCGGCTGTGACACCGATGGCACAGAACGCAGAGATGCCCAGCGGGTCCCAAAGTCCCACGGGCCAGGTCAAGTCCTGCTGGACGCGGCCTCCTACCCACTAACGACACAAGATCTCCGCTTCCCTGCAGGTCTCTGCTCCCGCTGGCAGCGGGGACGGGCTGGGAGACGTGCCCCAGGCACCGCCTGATGCCATTTCCAGGTGGACTCGGTTCCCGACCCAGGGCTGGGATTGCTCAGCGAAGCCTGGATCAAGCAGCACGGATTCTGGCCGTGGGTTTCTGCACAAAAATCGGTAGCTACAGACCAGCAGCTGGTGCCTTGGCTGTGGCGGGAGGCACGTGCTGCCCAGCACCCAAGCAGCACTCTCCAACCGAAACGAGCAGCTCCGACCGACCAACAGCAGCCCACAAGGTCGGGGAAGGTGGTGGCAATTTTAATGCTTTGGTTTTTTTCTCCCATATCCAGCTGGGGAACTTCCCCAGCAAGACAACGGCAGTGACAGAACCGATCAGTTTGACCGAAGAATGAGGGACTAATCCAATCCAAGGTCACTCCGAGGCCGTGTTTGGGCAGATGAAGGCTGTCATATCTGCTTTCTCGTTTTACCAGGACAGGATATGACTCACCATGAAACAAAAGCTCACCAGGTCCTCTAGCTGCAAGAATTTGCCCTTAAAATGCAGGTACCCAGGCAAAAATAAATAAAGATTACATAAAGTGCAATGGCTCGACAGAGTCATTTACTCCGCGACACAAACCCCAGCTCTCCAGGCAGAGGACTCGACCTCGGCCGAGATGTTTGTGGCTCCAGTCCCCAGCCTCACCCCTTGCTCAGCGAGGAGCAATTCGTGAGCTCTGTCTCCACGGCTTACTGCCCCGGCTGGCACCCACCTCGGGCAACCGGTAAAGCTTCATGGTACGTTGCATAGTCATGTTCCTGCTCAGGTGGGAAAATTTGACCTCGATGAGTTTCCGAGGATTCAGGGACCGGTGCCAGTACCTGCAGAAACACACTCGCGGTGGGAGACTTGTTCTTGGGCAGCGAGACGGCCGCACGGGCACGAGGTTCTCGTAGCTGCCATGAGAGGGCAAGCGAGAACATCACAGCGGCTCGCCAAGCGGCCAGCAGCTCCGGCAGAGAAAAACAAGGGTGGCCCGAAGCGCTCGTGCTGCAGAAAGTCTCCTGTCTTGTGACACATGAGCAGCTTAAGCAAAGCTACTGGACCTAATCCTGGCAGGATGGTGCAGGGAGGAGAAACCTGGGCTGGAATCGCTCTCCTGTCCCGGGGAACCCCACACGTGCTATGTGCCGCAGATGGGATCCCGGCAAGGGAAGGTCTGCAGACCAAAATCTCTTTGGAGAAGGACAGACACTCACCTGCAAGTCCCCACAGGCTTTGGCAGCACCACTCCCGCAGTGTAAACAGCCTGAAAGATCCCCTCCAGATGAACCCGCCGCGTGATCTCGCGGATCAGAACCGGAGCCACCCGTTTTGAGCGCAACTTCTTGTGGACGCACAGGAAGTTTATCTCTACCATCTTCTTCTCTCTTGGGAAAGAAACAATGCAGAGCATGAGACCCGACTGCCCTGACCTGGGAGGACCAGCCCAACGCCCTGGGTAATCTGCCTCCAGCCCCTTCAAGAGAAAGAGGAGTCAAAGCCTCAAGGAAGGCCACGGGGCGAGGGTTGGGTTTGGAGAACTCTGCTTTCAGCTGTTACCCAAGGTTTTCCCAGGAAAAATGGTCTCCATTCAGCCCTGGAGGATTTCTGTAAGCCAGAGCTCTAAGCTGGTGTCACTCGTTGAAGAAAACAGCCTTCACGATTGCTGACTACAAGATCTGAACGAGCCAGCAGTGTGCCCAGGTGGCCAAGAAGGCCAATGCCACCCTGGCTTGGATCAGGAATGGTGTGGCCAGCAGCAGCAGGGAGGGGATCGTGCCCCTGTACTTGGCCCTGGTGAGGCTGCACCTCCAGTACTGTGTGCAGTTTTGGGCCCCTCACTACAGGAAGGACATGGAGGAGCTGGAGTGTGTCCAGAGAAGAGCAGCAAGGCTGGGGAGGGGTTTAGAGCACGAGTCCTATGAGGAGCTGCTGAGGGAGCTGGGGTTGTTCAGTCTGGAGGAGAGGAGGCTGAGGGGAGACCTTCTCGCTCTCTACAACTGCCTGACAGGAGGGTGTAGTGAGGGGGTGTTGGTCTCTTCTCCCAGGTAACTGTGATAGGATGAGAGGCAATGGCCTCAAGTTGCATCAGGCGAGGTTCAGGTTGGATATTGGGAAAAGTTTCTGTACTGAAAGAGTGGTCAGGGACTGGACCAGGCTGCCCAGGGCAGTGGTGGAGTCCCCGTCCCTGGAGGTGTTCAAAAAACATGTAGATGTGGCACTTCGGGACATGGTTTAGCAGGCATGGTGGGGTTGGGGTAACAGTTGGACTTGGTGATCTGAGAGGTCTTTTCCAACCTTAATGATTCCATGAACCCCTTGTACAGAACTTCACTGCCCATCTTAAATATTCCCCACCCTCTCCTCCAAGCAGCGAAGCATCTCCACAGCTGAACAGCGCAGGTCTGGCTCACTCGGTCACGGGAGGACAACACAGCCAGACTCCCCGAGCGCTCCCAGAAGCCCCACATGCCACCAAGCAGCACTCACGTGTCATAGATGTGGATAGTGGCTGGAATCGCGCTGATAAATCCAACCAGCTTCTTGCTGGAGACAACCCTGACTCCACAGTGCCACTCGGGCAGCCAGCCCGGAGGACGCAGCGCCCTGGAGAAGAGACGTGCTTCAGAAGTCACGCCCCAACAAAGGTCCCCTGTGTACCTGCTGCTGCCTCCCCACCCCGCCCTGGGACGCCCCGTGTCCTGCGCCAGGCTGCCCAGCGCAGCCATGGGTTTGCAGGCAGGAGGATGAGAGGGTGACGGCGACGTGACAGGGCAGGACCACCAGGATCCAGGGTAAGTCCTGCACTCTGTGGCCAAGGCAAGTTCTTGCTGGTGACACAGGAGGAAAACCACGTTCCTCAACTCATGAACGCCCCGAGGAAACGGCAGCTCCACTGCAACAGGTCTCCCAGTGTCACTGCTGGCAACGTCACTTGGCAGCTGCCTTCAGCCTACAGCTCCAGGGCACCAGGAAGCTCCTCAGCTCCCAGGATTTTTACAAAAACTCGAGGGACCAAACCGAAGAGGAAACAAAACCAGTTTCGGGCTCCCACATCTCAAAGAAGCCAGAGGCAGGCAGGGCTGGGAGAGAGACCTCTCGCAGCGAGCCTGGCACGCTGCACGTGGTGACAGATGGGGAAGGGAGGTTTTGGAGAGAAAGGAGACGGGACAAGCAAAGGCAGCGGCAGCGCTGCCACCGGGATCAGGCTCGCCAGCGTCCACCACCCTCTGCTCCGCCGTCGTCGTGCCGCTCACCACAGCAGGAACTCGGGAGAGTAATCGAACCGGAACATGTTGTCGTCGTCCTCCACGTAGTTCTCGTTCAGAAGCGTGTACAGCTCTTTCAGCTAAAGCAGGAGAGACGAAGCAGGTCAAGAGAGTTACTCAGCCATCACACCCCCCCGCTGCCCCGGGACAGGGCCCTGAACGCTGCTTCTGTGGCCGCAGCAGCGGGCGCCGCACGCAGCCGTGTCCCTGCCACCGGCACGTCCCTCTGCTCGGGGACCTCGAACGGGTGCCGCTGCGGAGCTGGGTAAGCAGCAGGACATGTAGATAGTCCCGCTGCCCTCGGGTCACCTCCCGGGGAGGTGGGTCAGGGTCTGGAGGGTCTTCCTAAGGGAAGAACTCCTGGCTTCAGGCATCCTCACACCCCCATGAAGAAACCAGGCCAGCCTGGGACGGGTGCGAGGTGACTGCGTGCTGGGGGAAGTCAGACCCATCGAACTCCGAGGAGACAGCATGACCACCGAGCTGGAGAGCTGCCCGGTGTGGTGAAGGACCTGTTCCTGTCCCCAAAACCATCTTTGTCAGTCCAAGCACGGAACTGCTGACCGCGCCACAGAGACGCCCTCCCAACACACGCCGAGCTGCCTGTACTCACCACGCCTCTGTCCCCAAGATCCAGGGCGTCCCAGGTGAAGCCCTGGGGCAAGGTGTATGGCTCCTGACGGATATTGTCTTTGTCTGGCTCAACGGGACCGTGGGTGTTCACCACTTCTCCTGTAGGAGAGAGCAGGGAGCCATGAAGATGCTCTCCGCTGTTTGAGGCCAAGTCTCCACGACACCTCGGTCTGGTGACCAACGTGCCCCGCTTCCCCAGTGCGATCTCCCACCCCAGGTCCCTGGATCACCGTTTCACCACCCAGTTTGGGACGTGCCATGCGCTCAACGCGACACCGGGGCAGAGAAACCAAAACCCCTCTTTCAGGGGCAATGACGGAGCCGATCAGGCAGAGGAGCGGAGGCGAATAAACTGATCAGAGCTTCAGAGCTCCGTCCTCCAGGCCCACCTGCGATGCCTTCTCCTTCCCCATCCCCACAATCCCGGCCTCGGTCAGCGCTTTCCCATGAGCCGCTCCGTCGGACAGCGGCTCTCTCCCTGCCAGCTCTGGCCCGGCCATTTGGCAAGCGTCAGGGCTCCCTCCCACTGCGCGTGAAGAAGAGCTGCCGCGAACAAGGCAATTTTTGTTGGAAAAAACAGTGACTGCTAAAGCCCCCAAATCAGCCAGGAGATGTTGGTTCAAGCACCAGCTTTCTCGGGGATGTCAACACAGTGGCATCGCTTCAGCGCTGCCAAGAGAAGCACGCTGTGCTAATTAGGAATTCCCTTAAAAAGCGATTGAAAAGGTTTCCAGGCAATGGGAAGGTGAAAAGAAGCCCCGAGCAAGAACTGCCCCCGTCAAACCCACCCAGGGCGGCTTCCAGAAACGCTCACCCTTGGCCGTCCTCTCTGTTCTGAGCAGGTGCTGAACCGCTCCGAAATCCGGTCCCAAAAATCCCACAGCACTCTCGTTACCCGACCCCAAACAGCCCCGTGCACGCAGCGCTGCGTGCCAGAGCGCGCTCCCGAGCAGGCGCCGCGCGACGCCGGGGCCCAGCCCGCGGCCGGCAGATCGGCGTGCGGAGGAGCGGGCTGCTGCGTGCCTCCCCTTCCCCCTGAGATCCCTTCCACCCTTCCCGCAGGGTCTGCCCAAGCAGGAACGCTGTTTGCCACGTCCAGGACCCTCTGGGGAGAAGGGCAAACGCGAGCTCAGGCTTTGCTGTCTCCCATAACCCCGTGCCACCTCGCCGTGATTTTCCCAGCACAAAGCTGAGACCGCTGCTCCCAGCAAACGGTCTCTGAGACCAAAGCAAGCCTCAGACTGGTGCTGACAACACGAAAAGGGAATCAAACGCGGTGTTTGCAACAAGAGGGGTTGGACAAAACCCCATGAAGGGAATTACTGAGCAGCAGCCAAGCTGAAGCCATGACAAGCTTCGGGTGATTCCAGAAACTACGGGCTTGGACTCACTCTGTGGATCTCCTGAGCTCCGCGTGGATTTTGCTGGGGGACGCAGGGGCGGAGAGACTAAGAGAAGCAATCCCGGGCACCCCGGGAGCACTGCAGGTTTGCTCTCATTAGCGCTGCAGGTTTGCTCTAATTAGCTCGGGAACGAGCGCCTTCCGGCCACGCAGCTCTGCGGCAGCGCACCCCTCTTCCTCAGACCTGCCCAGCTGCCCGGGGCTCCCGACGCCCCGTTACCGACAGCACATCACCCCTGACAGCGTCAGCAGCGAGCCGGAGCAAGGAGGCGAGGCGGGGAGCGCAGCCGGGCTGCTCACGGGGGGAAGCGGGGACAAGGAGATGGGTTCCCTGTCTCCAGATGGGCACGGCAGCTTGGGGTGCAGACGCTGGCGAGGTTTGTGCCTCCCCTCTCCCGGCTCAGCCCCAGCGCCCGCCCGTGACGGAGGCTGATGCGAGCCCAGCAGACCAGCGACGCGGCAGCTCAGCACATGGACCTGCTGCCCTGGGCAGCTCCCATCCCTGGCTGGCCCCGTCTCGCCCAGAATTACCTTCCCCATCAAGGATCCCTTACTGGGAAGCTCCAGCCCCCAGAAAGGGGAGAGCTGGTGAGCTCCCAGTCCCCTGGGACTTGGCAAGAGGAAGGCTGGCAACACCCTGCGCAAAACTTCGGCACAGAGGGCTGGGGAGACCCAATTCAAGGGCTAAAGACCGAGCTGAAGGGACGCCCAAACACAGGAGCCATCAAACTGGATGTCTGAAACGGCTCCTCGTCCCTCTCGACCCCCCCGGCCACCTGCACAGCTCTCTGGCGGCAGGGCTGGCTGCTCAGTCCGTGACGGACAAGTGTCACCGATGCCTTTGAAGCCCAGACAGGACAGCATTTAGAGGCTGTCCAGGGACTCGCTGCCCAGAAACCAGCTTCTCAGGGCTTCTTTGAGGACTTCTTTGAACAGCCTGGGGACCACGAGGCTTCTCCTGAGGAGCACAAAACAGCGAGGGGCTGTACATACCTAGCTTGGGCACCGGCTGCGTGTCCCAGAACTGGTAGCTCCTCTTGCTGGCTTCCTCCATGGTTTTGGCAGGGCCCTGACCTACAGAGAAGAGCTCGATGGCTTTTTGAATCTCCTGGATCCTCTCAGCGGGTAAAGAGTTCACCTGTGGGCACAAAAGGAGGGTGGAAAGACAAAACGAGTAAGCTGAGCCACCAGGTCTGTGCTTAAGCCCCTCGTCAGGGGAACCTGGAGCTGCCCGTGCCTCAGGGAAGGGGAGAGCAGGCAGGAGACTCCCTTCCCAGCCTAGAGCCGCTTGTCATCCTCTACAAGATGGGTGAACCCTCTTGTCAGACACCCGCGACACACCTAGACCTGGTTTCCAGGCACTCCTGGGCCAAAGGGGATGGATGAGCTGCCTCAAAATGCTTTAAGCTTCAGTGGAGAGGGTGCTGGAAGCCCTGAGAGCAAACCTCTCCGCTACCCCTCGGCTAACACCCACGCAGAGACACCCCGGGCCAACAACACCCAGCGCCTGCACCTTCTGCGGTGGCTTTTCTCTCTCATTGCTTCAGCCTCCTCCACCTAAGCTGGATCCACTGGGCTCCTCAGTTCAAGAAAGATGAGGAGCTACTGGAGAGAGTCCAGAGGAGGGCTACGAGGATGAGGAGGGGACTGGAGCATCTCTCCTACGAGGAAAGGCTGAGGGAGCTGGGCTTGTTCAGCCTGGAGAAGAGAAGGCTGAGAGGGGACCTTAGAAATGTTTATAAATATCTGCAGGGTGGGGGTCAGGAGGACGGGGCCAGACTCTGTTCAGTGGTGCCCTGCGACAGGACAAGGGGCAACGGGCACAAACTGAAGCAGAGGAAGCTCCAGCTGAACCCGAGGAAGAACTTCTTCCCTCTGAGGGTGACGGAGCCCTGGCCCAGGCTGCCCAGGGAGGCTGTGGAGTCTCCTTCTCTGGAGATATTCCAGCCCCGCCTGGCCACGGTGCTGTGCAGCCTGCTGTGGGTGACCCTGCTTGGGCAGGGGGGTGGGCTGGGTGACCCACAGAGGGCCCTGCCAGCCCCGATCGTTCTGTGATTCTGTGATCTACAACTGCAGCTTCCAGAGGAGTCCTTGGGCACCGAGGATGAGGACAAGGCAGACAGGCCGAGTCAAGATGAAGGCTGCTCTCCTCCTCCTCCTCCCCCCGCCAGGCCTGGCAGGGTGGGTAGCTCTGCACCGAATTCACCACCCCCGCCCCTCCCTGACTCCCAGCGAAGTTTGTTTGAAACGCTCTAAGCCCCAATTTAATGCTCTGCACAGTCATGAGGACAAAATATTAGAAATATTTGGATGGGAACCAAGCTTTGGACAGAAAACAGCCTCTGTTGATGTGCTGATCTGTGCGTGTGTCCTGTGCCACAGGACCAGAGGGGACAGGAGGGGTGACTGCCAGTGCCGGGAGGGACAAACCTCGCGCGTCCCACGCCCCTTCACGACGCGCCGGCTGCCACTCGGCACCGGGCAAAGCCAAGAGGAGTAAGAGGGACCCTGCTCTGCCCCGCTGCTGTTCTCATGCTAATGAAGCGAAACCCAACAACATCAGACGTTGCCCAAACGCAGGAAAAGGCGTCCGTTGTGCGGGCTCTGGGCAGGAGGGGAAGCTGGCAGGCGGCAGCGGGGCCGTTCCCCGCCTGCGCGGAGGCAGCTGGCGTCTGGGCAGAACAACGCCGAGGCGCCAGCCCGAGCCCTCCGCCGCAGCGCAGGGACCGGCCGGGACACCCAGCCAAGGACCGCTCCACACACACCTCCCGCCGCAACGGGAGTTCCCACGCGGGGAGCCAGGCCAGGAAATCACTCGAAACCTTGAGTTTTTGGAGCAGCCAAGCGCCTAAAACCAGGACCAGGAGACCTGTTCCTTGCCCTAAGCTACATTTGAGAGGTTCAGGATGGGGCTGGCTGTCGTGTGGGGCTGTGACACCGGGAAAGGGTTGGTCACCTTCACCGACTGATCCTGAGCCTGGTCAGGCTGGTCTCCTCCTTTCTCTTTCTTCCGTTTGGGTTTCTTTTTCTTCTTTTTGGCTCCGCTGTCATTTGCTGGACTCAAGCCACTGGGGAACAAAAGAAACATCATTAGAGCCTTGGGGTTTTCTTTTGGAGAGCATTTATAGGGCTTCTGAAGCTCTTCAGAGAAAATACAAGCTCCCTGCTCTGAGTCCAAGTCTCCAGGAGGGGGAACGCGAGGTGCACGGGGGTGCAGCCCCTGCACCCCTCCCAGCAGCGAGCTCCCAAAAGGGGACCAGCGCCAGCGTCTCCCACCCCATCTGCTCAGTGGTGGGGTGCGAGCCCCGCGCTGCAGGTGACCGCGTCCTTGCTGGCACATCACCCCGCTCAGCCCCACGCACCCAAATCCACCCCGTGGAGCGGCGGCGATGCCCAGCTTGGTGTTTTCCCTCCTCTCTCAGTCCAAGGATGGGCACGGGAGCAGCAAATGCTGGTCAAGCCTTGGGGATAAGGCACTGCGGCAGATCCAGGCACCACGGAGGGGCTGGTGGCCAAGGACACCGCACCAAACATCCCCCCCACCTGCAGAGGCGATGATCTAGAGAGACAAATGGCTGTTATCCCCGAAAATTATTATGTTGTTACGCTGGAACTGGAAAATTGAGACCGAGCAGCAGATCTCTTTGGGAGTGCAGGGCAGGAAGCGCCTGCGCCAGGGCTCTGCTCCTCCTCCCAGGGACGCGGGGCAGCCCCGGACATCCAGGTGACGATCACCCCAAGGCAGCCGCAGGCGTGAAGCCCTGCGCCGAGCCCAGCCTCGCTCATGGTGAGTCCGGCAGCGACCTGACGCCAAAACCCGGGAGAGGTGCCTGCTCCCGGCACGGCGCAGGGGCTCCCACCCCCGCGTGAGGTTCCCCCGACGCAGGACAGGCGACGTTACTGCTGCGGAGCCGGAGCACCCCGAGCCGGCAGCCTCCCTGCCAGTGGTCCCCAAAACAAGGTTACAGTTTCCAGGAGGGTCCCGGTCTTCGAGAGGGTCCCGGCTCAGGTGGAAATTCAACCCCAGAGATGGGTGCAGCGGGACTGAGCACGGAGGAGAGGGAAGACTGGGGCACACCAGGCCAGCGGTGCTTTGCCAGCTGCCACCACGCACGAGAGGTCTTCTGCAAAGCAGGGCAGAGGGACAGCACGCACGCATGGCTCAGCTCTGTCCCATCCCCGTCGGTGGTACAGAGCCTGTTCTGCAGTAAAACCGCAGCATCCTTCCTCTTCTGTTTTCACCACGGACCATAACCCACGTCTGGCTCGACGGGGAGAACACAGAGCTGTGGAAAATCCCGGGTGGGAGCTGCTCTTTGCCTCACGCATCCACAGCGCCTACAGCCACAAAGCCCGCACCAGCCAGCACCACCGCCCGCACCAGAGTGAGTCCGGCAGGAAACCAGTACGAGCTCTGCGGGACTGGGCCTGCCCCACCTGCCCCAGGGAGCCCAGTCAGCCCGGACGCCATGGGACTTGTCCCTGCTCTCCTGCCCCTGGGGACCTCATCCTCAGAGTCACAGAATCCCAGCATGGCAGGGGTTGGCAGGGACCTCTGGGGTCACCCAGCCCAACCCCCTGCCCAAGCAGGGTCACCCAGAGCAGGCTGCACAGCACCGCGGCCAGGCGGGGCTGGAATATCTCCAGAGAAGGAGACTCCACAGCCTCCCTGGGCAGCCTGGGCCAGGGCTCCGTCACCCTCAGAGGGAAGAAGTTCTTCCTCGGGTTCAGCTGGAGCTTCCTCTGCTTCAGTTTGTGCCCGTTGCCCCTTGTCCTGTCGCTGGGCACCACTGAACAGAGTCTGGCCCCGTCCTCCTGACACCCACCCTGCAGATATTTAGAGGCATTTCTAAGGTCCCCTCGCAGCCTTCTCTTCTCCAGGCTCAACAAGCCCAGCTCCCTCAGCCTCTCCTCGTAGGAGAGATGCTCCAGTCCCCTCACCATCCTCGTAGCCCTCCGCTGGACTCTCTCCAGTAGCTCCTCATCTTTCTTGAACTGGGGAGCCCAGCACTGGACACAGCACTGCAGATGGGGCCTCACTAGGGCAGAGCAGAGGGGGAGGAGAACCTCCCTCGCCCTGCTGCCCACCCTCCTCGTGATGCACCCCAGGATCCCATTGGCCTTCTTGGCACCCAGGGCACGCTGCTGGCTCACGGTCACCCTGTCGTCCCCCAGCACTCCCAGTCCCTCTCCACAGAGCTGCTCTCCAGCAGGTCAGCCCCAGCCTGTACTGGTGCCTGGGGTTGTTCCTCCCCAGGTGCAGGACCCTGCACTTGCCCTTGTTGAACCTCATCAGGTTCCTCTCTGCCCAACTCCCCAGCCTGTCCAGGTCTCGCTGGATGGCAGCACAGCCTGCTGGTGTATTCACCAGTCCTCCCAGTTCTGTGTCATCAGCAAACTGGCTGAGGTCATCCTCTCCTCTCCCCACATCCCAGTTCGGGGATCCAAGCCAGTCTATGGTTTTAATCTACGCTATAGAGGTGGCTCCTTCCTCCCACCCCCAAAACGATCGCTGCGTTCACAGCGGGGACAGCAGCACGGCTCCGGGAACCGAAGGCGCTGGCCTGCCTGGAAGCCCCCCGAGCGCCGCTTGCTCCCGGACCGGCTTCGTGTCTTCACCAAACCCCAGACAGCGGTGAAGAGGGTGGAGCAGGGAACGGAACGAAGAAACACGCTGGAAACTATTCCGAAGCAGCATCCAACTATTTCAGCAAGGTCAGAAAAAGGAGCGAGCCGGGAGGGGAACAAGGTTTAAAAACAACCCCTGGGCTGAGCAGCGAGCGAGTGCTGAAAGCAGGGAAAAGCGGACAGGGGAGTGGTTTTCTGCAGGGTGAAGCGGGGAGGGCTGGGTGTGAGGATGCCTGCGGACGGCGAGGCCGCTGACGCTCCCGCCGCAGACACCCGACGCGCCGGGCAGCCATCGCCCCGCGCAGCGGAGACGGCCGGTGCGCAGCACACGGAGCAGCTGAGCTCCCAGCAACACCTCGGCAGCAGCGGAGACTGCAGACGGCTTTTGCTGGGAAAAAAGATTCCCGTCCATCGGCAGAGCCCCAGGGGAAAGACCGGGAGCCAGCAAGTGTTTGCTCGCCGGCACGGGGTCCAGGCAGCCGCGCGGGGCGAGCTGCTCCACAAACGGGGTTCGACGAGAAGCCCCCCCCTCCCCCCCAGCAGCGCGTGAAGCGCTCGCGGCGGAGCAGAGCCAGGAGCAGCCACGCAGCCGCAGCTCTGCGGGGATCGGCAGCCCGCGCGCTGCCAGACCCTCCCGGGGGACATCTCGCCTCTGCTCCCGCCCCGGGGAGGGCTTCACCTCCGCCCGGGACACGCGAGCGCCGACATGACAGCAAAAGTAATCACAGCACAGCGGCGCTGACACCGCTATTGATTTTGGTGATAAATGCGTGATGGTGTTGGGTTGGTTGGTTTTTTTTTAACTCCTCGCGACCTGGCAGATCCCCAAGCGGCCGGGACGGCCGCGTTCAGGTCCCGGGATGAGCCAAACCACCCACCGCGGAGCCGCAACAAACGCACCCGACCGATCTCTCACCAATTCCAACACCGCCAGCTGCCGGCACGAGGGGAGTTTGTGAGCACGTCCCAGGGCGGGCACTGGGAGCTGACACCTTCTCCCGGTCACCTCCACCTCGGGATGCTGCGACGTCAGATGCGACAAACAGAATCCCAGCATGGTGGGGGTTGGCAGGGACCTCTGTGGGTCACCCAGCCCAGCCCCCTGCCCAAGCAGGGTCACCCAGAGCAGGCTGCACAGCACCGTGTCCAGGTGAGGCTGGAATCTCTCCAGAGAAGGAGACTCCACAGCCTCCCTGGGCAGCCTGGGCCAGGGCTCCGTCACCCTCAGAGGGAAGAAGTTCTTCCTCGGCTTCAGCTGGAGCTTCCTCTGCTTCAGTTTGTGCCCGTTGCCCCTTGTCCTGTCGCTGGGCACCACTGGAAAGAGTCTGGCCACGTCCTCCTGACCCCCACCCTGCAGATATTTAGAGGCATTTCTAAGGTCCCCTCTCAGCCTTCTCTTCTCCAGGCTGAACAAGCCCAGCTCCCTCAGCCTTTCCTCGTAGGAGAGATGCTCCAGTCCCCTCCTCATCCTCGTAGCCCTGCGCTGGACTCTCTCCAGTAGCTCCTCATCTTTCTTGAACTGGGGAGCCCAGCACTGGACACAGCACTGCAGATGGGGCCTCACCAGGGCAGTGTAGAGGAGAAGCAGAACCTCCCTCGCCCTGCTGCCCACACTCCTTGTGATGCACCCCAGGATCCCATTGGCCTTCTTGGCAGCCAGGGCACGCTGCTGGCTCAGGGTCAACCTATCGTCCACCAGGACACCCAGGTCCCTCTCCGCAGAGCTGCTCCCCAGCAGGTCAGCCCCAGCCTGTCCTGGTGCCTGGGGTTGTTCCTCCCCAGGTGCAGGACCCTGCATTTGCCTTTGTTGAACCTCATCAGGTTCCTCTCTGCCCAACTTTCCGGCCTGTCCAGGTCACGCTGAATGGCAGCACAGCAACAAAATCCTCCCGGCCGCTGCCTGTGCAGCCGGCATCGCTTTGCTTCATAAATCAGAGCTGCCAACACCCAGCTTGCTGCTAACGAGTTCAGCCCAATCAATCTCGCTTCACCCCGCACCGGGCTCACAGGCAACAGCGCTGAGAAAAATCCCCCCCTGATTTATGAGCAAAGCCATCGTGACCTGGAAGAAATGAGGGTGGCACAAGGTGGGACGAGGTCTCGCATTCCCGGGTGCCGCGGCGTGGGGAAGGGCCCTGCTCCAGCCGGGAGATGAAAACCAACCTGGCAGAGGAGTCGCCAGCGCGTAGGAAAAGGCTGGAAAACCCAAAGGCCCAACTCGCTGTACCTAGGGAAACAACACTTACAGGTGTTTTCTATTTCAAAGTCCATTTAGCAAAGCAAATATCTTCCTCTCTAGGCTCCGGTGTAGCTGCAGCCCCTCGGACGCTCCCCAGATTAACGGCAACACCTCCCCGCTGTCCAGGGACGAGCCGCCACCGGCCAAACTCCCAGCGACCGCAGCCGATGGGGCCTGTGAAGCTGCCCCCCCCCGAAGATTTCACCGCCAGGCCAGCTCCTGTCCAACAGCCCACGGCCCTCCCAGCTGCACTCACGGCTTTTTCTCCTCCTGTATCTCCTTTCCAGCCCGAGCAGCTTTGCGGGTGGAGAAGGGCGCACGGCTGCGCTGTGTGAAACGTCTCCCAGTCACCTGCGGGATGGCAGCGGTCCGTTTTCTGAACGGGGAAAACACTTCTCCCTGCTCCCAGGGAAGGCATCGCTGCCGTTATGGCCAGGACCTTCCTCCGCAGTCCCCGTTCCCCACGACCGCACGGCGCCTCGAGCAGAGGAGCCGGTGCTACCCACTACACAGAAAACAGCACCCAGCACCCCAGCGATCTCGAAAACGGACTTTTGGAAGCCCCTCAACAAACCGGCCGGGATTCTTCACGGCGAGACCCGCTCAGACTGATGGTCCTCCACCAGCCGAGCCCCTCCGGAGGCTGGGAAACACCAGACGCACCCAGTACCAAACTGGTGCTCGGCACCCACCCCTCTATCACCCGGATCCGTGCGTGCTCCCGCTGCATTCCCAGATCCGAAAGCTTTATTTTTGCCAGGTGGGGGAGGAAAGCACAAGGGAGGACAACTCCGGCTGCGGCCGGCTCCCTCGGCTCCCGGAGCCCGGTGGGAAGCTCTGGGTCGGCCTGGGGAGATTTGGACAGGGGCTGGGAGTTATTTCCCACCGCATACACACTGCAGTCATCAAGAAGTGTCTTTCACCACACACACCGACACGCCAGCTCCGGCTCTCCGACCGGCTCCCACCTACGACAGCAAACGGTACCGAACGCTGCTGGTTCTTCCTCCGAACCGAAACTGGAAACGCGGATTCAGACCGGGGCTCGCGCAGCTTGCGGCTCCTCCACTGCCCGGCCTCGCTGCCTGGTCTGCAAGGTGTCAGACGAGGCAGAGCAGATCCCTGCTCCGCATTCAGGCGCTGGAAAATCCTTCTGCCAAACCTGGGGCTAATCGGGCGCGGTACTTCGGCTGTAATCTCATTAGGGGCCGGGGCGAGGAGGGAGGCTCTGCAGACGCAGAGTGCGGGGCCCGAGGCAGAGGGTGCCATCACGGCGCTCTGTGTAACACCTAAAAACAAATTCCGCAAGTCGGAGCGCGGCGGCTGCCCCAGGAGCATCCTCCCACGGCGTGAGCGCAGGCAGGGATTGCCAAACCCGGCAGCTGCCCGCTGCCCCACCGAGAGAAGCCCCTTTGCTCCCCCCACACCCCACCCAGCAACAACCCAGCTCCTACCCAAATTTTTCCCACCCAAAACCACTTCCCCGGGTGGTTTTGCCAACGACAGACGCGTTTCACGGGGCTGGGACACACGAATCCTCGGTCTCACCGCTGCCTGCGAGCCGACAGAGCCCCCGGGCCCGCGGCAGAGGCCGTGCTGGTGTCCCTGCCCTCCCAGCGCCGTTTGTCTGCCAGAGCAATAAACCCCCCGCAGACACCAGGGACGCGGCAGAAGCCCTCTCCACACACAAAAAATCACGACAAATATGAAAGTGGCATTTTTTTTTTTCTTTGGGAAATCAACTTGGACGCTGCAGCAGAGCGCGGTGCCGCCACTTCCCAGCGCTGACACGGGACCAAGGAGGAGGAAACTCCATTCCTCTTTCCTGTCCTTAAAAGGAAAGGAAGTATCGCTCTCGCTAACTAATATTTTCACGTTTTAAATCTCAGAGCCAAGATGCAGTGACTCCTCACACGAACGGGGCAGCAGCAGGACGCTGAGCACTGCTCGGCAAACCCCGCAGCTCAGAGCGCTGCCCCTGCCCTGGTTTCGGGGACCGCGTTCAGCCGGGGCGACCAGAAACGCTCCCACACCCCAGCGTAACGCGACGGCACGACACCAACGGAACCAATGCGCAGCAGGAAAAGCAAACCACCACCTCTCCCACCGCTTGGTCTTTTCTCTCCTAGGTGGACCCCCCGTTAGGTTTTTGGGGGGACACGAGGCTTGCCAGAGAGCTCCAAAGCCCCCCTGGCTTCCGCTCGTCATCGCTGTGCCCATCAGCCACACTTTCAACGTTATTTCCCAAGCGATCCGAACTCTCTGTTTGTTCTTGGACTTCTCCCAGGCTGCCCAGTTCGCTTGCTGCCCTGCAGTGCTCGCCCTAGTCGGGGCAGGTAACGGCATCGCAGCTCCTCGGGGTCGGAGGAGACGCGATGCCCACACCAGGACAGGGAGAGGGCTCAGGAACACACCTTTTCCTGGCAAAGGGCAGGCTGAACCGCTCGGCCGGGAAATCCTGGTGATTAAGCACCGCGTCTCCTCTCTGCTTGCCTCTGGTTTCCACAAACCTAATCATGTCAGAGGGAAAGCAAAGAAAAATCTCCCCAAGCACAGCTAAACGTATTAAAGTGAGACACGGTGCCACACCCGGGAGGCAGATAAAACGTCAAGGGACATCTGTGCTGTCACAGAAAAAAGCCTCTGGGATATTTCTTGCGTGACCTTTTATTCGCTTTGGTTCAGGCGGGATTGCCCACGGAGAGCCGCCGGCGGAGGGAGCAGAGCTCTTCAAGACGACGGTCTCCGTGTCGCCGGGCAGGGAAAGCAGCTGCCGGGGCACTGGGCGAGCGGGAATAGGAGCCTGGTGAGGCTCCGGGGCGCAAAGCACACGGCGCGAAACCTCCGGAAACCTCCGGAAACGCGCGATGTTCCCGCGCCCTGCCGCATGCAAAGCCCGCGGGGACGAGGACGAAGCCTCTCCCGCAGACCACAGGCACGGCGAGGCAGCTCTGCGCATCGCTAATTAAGGCAGTGAGTAATGTGGGTATTACATTAGGGATTTTAGATCTTTTCCACCTTGGTAAGGACCTGTCTCACCGCACACGCTTGCGCCCAGCCTAACTGCTGCCATTTCACCACTTCGTACCTCTGGACCCCATGCTTCTCGAACCGCAAGACAACGTCATCAGAGCTTTGCAAAACCCTGGGCTGCCTTTAGGACAACGATGGGATGGGCGTGCGGAAGCCTGGGCTCCTTCCAGGGTGCAGGGCTGGCCACGGGAGCCCGCAGCCTGCGGGACCAGGGCAACGCGCCCGACCGTGCAACCATCCTGGGTGCCACCACGGTGCCGGAGATGCCGGGAGGGGCACAGGGCTTGTGCTAGAGCACAGGGGTAACGTGGGGAGACACACCCTAACACCAGGACAAGGACAGCTGCGAATTGGGCTCATTTCTGCCATAAAAAGACACTCACGGTCCCTTTCTGGCTGCCCCGCACACAGCTTGCAGGGCGTCACCCATCCACGCCACGGACGAGCCCGACCCTGCTTAGCTTCAGAACACGCTCCCAAAACAGGGGTGAATGGGAGCCAGCGGGCCCGCCCCCCCCTTCAGACTGACGGGCAGCTCGACCAGCCGCAGCGCGAGATGCTGCCTGTCAGCCAATCACCGCGCCAGTGGGGCGGGGCGCCGCTCACTTCCCGGCCGCTGTCCTCCTCAATGGGCCCGGCCGCCGCCGCGGCGGGCGGCCCCGGCCGCCGCTCACCCCCGGTTGGAGCCGTGCTCCGCCTCGTTCTCGCAGTCGCTGCAGTGCTCGTGGTCGTTCTCCTCCGCCGACGGCCGCGGAGGCCTCGCCGGTGGCCGCCTCACTGCTGTCTCACTGTCGTCCGCCATCTTGAAACAGGGCCTCGGCGCCTGCCGCAGCCCCGCAACAAAGCGCGCCGCGATTGGGCGGCGGGCCGCGAGGCATGCCGGGACCAGTAGTCTGCGCGGGCATGCGGGAGCCGAGCTGTGGCGGGGCCGGGACTACAGTTCCCGTCGGCCTCTGGGGGCGGCCCGGGGTGGGGCTCCGGGGGCGGGAGGGCTCTCTCGCACCGGGGCAGCCGTGCGGGGCCACCCGCCGTACCGGAGAGCCCTCTCCGCCCGCTCCGTCCCCCCGTCCCGCACCGAGGCTGCGGTGTCCTCGCCCCCCACCCGCTTCCTGCCCGAGGGGGCGGGCCGAGCCCAATGAGGTCGGCGTCGATTGGCTGAGAGAGGAACACCCTCTTCCCACCAGCCAATAGAGGCGCGGGACGCTGCGCCGCGTGTGAAGCCCGGCAGAGGGTGAGTGGGTGAGGGCGCCGTGAGGGGCCCCGCTCCGGCCCTCGCCCCCGCCCTGACCCCCCGCGGGCCGTGCCTCAGGCTCCGGGCAGGAGCCGCGGGGACAGCCCGGGCCCGGGGGAGGCCGCGGGGGTGGCCACGGCCCGGGGCCGGGCCCGGGACCAGCGGGAGGCGTCGCTTCGCAGCCAGGGCCCGGTCCGGTGCCGGCCGCCAGCGCGGGGCCTGGGTCGGTACCGGCAGGAAGGCCCCGGGGGTGCTGGCTGCGGGGGCGGCTTCCCCCTGTTGCGACGATGGGTTTTGTGATTTTTCCTTTCAATGTCAGTCCCCTCGAGGCAAAGCCCCGGTCTGTGACCGCGCCAGGCCGCGGCTGCAGCTGAGGTTGGGAGCAGGCGGAGGGCTGGGTGTCGCGGGGCGATGGCGGACGCCTCGCGGCTCTGCCCTCGGCCCCGCCAGTGGCTTGGGCCGTGCTTGAGAACCAGAGGAGCTGGGACGCAGGGGGGGGTTGGGCACCTCAGGCTTTCGAAGCCGCTTCCTCGGGGCTCCGGGTCGCGTCTCCCAGGGCAGCGTTCCTCACAGCAGGAACAGCTCGCCGAGTTTTCCGGTCCGACCAGCCCCTGCGGCTCGCATTTCGGCTTTCCCTGCATTCGAGTTAGTTGGCATGGGCGAAATACACCAAATAAACTGTGTATTTTGGGGAAAAACTGGTTCTGGCTCCTGCCTGTAACACCTGCAGGAGCAGGCTGGCCTCTCCACCCTTGTGTACAGTTCAAACCCAAGCCCGTTAAACATTTATACCTCGCCCTGTGGATCTCATATCTGTACAGGCCCTGTGACAAAACAAGTGTTTTCAAACCCCGCTTGGCTGCCGTTTCTAGAGTAACCCTTCCACGTGCTCCTTTACCCCTTCCAAGTGCTCCTTTACCCCTGCAGTAACGCCCGCCTGCCTGCCAGGTATGCGGCGGAGGGACAGAAATAGCGGGGTTCGTTGGGACCCAGTCCCAGCTGGGGCTGGAGGCCAGAGCGTCGGGGTTACTGCAGGTAAAACCTTGCGTTTACGTCGGCAGGGGAGATTTTTATGTCATTTTAAAAAAACACGGGAGTGGAGCCTCTGCCCCTGCGCAGCGGAGGGCTGGTTGTCCGCGCACGGCGTGAGCTCTTGCAGGCGGTTGGAGAAGGTGCACAAAATCCTGCCGGGGAGGGCTGGGTTTTCACCTGCTGTGATAAATCAACAGCCCCTCTGTCGCGCCGAGCCCACCGTAGTGCCGGGAAAGGCTCCCCGTGGGGACCGGGTGCTTGCTTGGCAACAAAGCTCGGGATTTATGTCAGCCTCCCGCAAAGCACCGATGTTTGTTGTAGGTGTCCGTTCTGATTTCTGTTGAATTCCCCCTCGCCGTTGCTGGAGTTAACCCCGTCTGCTCGCCTGGCGTCTCCAAGGGGAGGGGAGCCCGCGGTGCTGCTGCGGGCTGGCGGCGGCTCTCGGCAGCCACGAAGCGAAGTCGCTTTGCGACGCGGCTGGTGGGTGCTGCTGGCTTTTGCTCTAACTCCTGGTTCCTCCCTCTGCCGAATTGCCTCCGGCTGCCCCAGGCCTTATCCACCCCCAGGCCGCGGGTCTGTGTCCTGTTCGCAGGACCCAGTTATGACAAAAGTGTCTTTTCTTTTTTTCCTAGCAAAAAGGAAGCAGTGCTGTGGTTTTGCCCATCTTCAGCCGTCCCGCAGGCCCGTGTTCTAGCTGCTGTCCTTGGGTGCAAAGCGGCGCGGTCCCCGTTCACCGTGGGGGACGGTGTGGGCAGTAGGTTCCCGGTTCCTGTACACACGGAGTTCTTGGGGACTGGTGGCTGTGGTGTCTGGAGAGAGGTGTGACCAGAACCGGGTTAGGCAGGGCGATGGTTACCGGGGTGGTGGGGTCTGGGGGTACGTGGCTCACCGGGAGAGGCGGCGGGGGCTGGGCCTCCCTCCCTCTGGGCAGGAGGAAGCTGACGGGTGTCTACAGACGCCTGCGGCTCCTGGCCAGAGGTGACAGAGCCGGTTTCTTCCCAGATGCAACGGGCAATAGCCTCAAGCTGGGGCTTGGGAGCATCAGGCTCCTCTTCTGTGACGGTGGCATCGCCCCAGACGAGGTGACAGCAAAGTTGGGGGCTCTGTCCTTGCGGAATTGCAGGATTCGGCTGCACAAAGCCCTGGATGCCCTTGGCTGGGACCAGTGCTGGTCCGTGGGGTCTGTTCCCCACACTGCCAGGGCTGCCCAGGTCCCGCAGCACTCGTGCTTTCCCGTCCTGCCGTGGCTGTTGCGTTGTCAGGGATGCAGACACCGCCTTGCTCGCAGGCATCCCCACTCCTGTCCAGAGCTGCCGCTGCGTCGCTGAGCCTCTCGGTGAAGAAGTTGACATGAGCCAGCAGCGTGCCCTGGGTGCCAAGAAGGCCAATGGGATCCTGGGGTGCATTCAGAGGAGTGTGGCCAGCAGGTAGAGGGAGGTTCTCCTCCCCCTCTACTCTGCCCTAGTGAGGCCCCATCTGCAGTGCTGTGTCCAGTGCTGGGCTCCCTAGTTCAAGAAAGATGAGGAGCTACTGGAGAGAGCCCAGCGGAGGGCTATGAGGATGAGGAGGGGACTGGAGCATCTCTCCTACAAGGAGAGGCTGAGGGAGCTGGGCTTGTTCAGCCTGGAGAAGAGAAGGCTGAGAGGGGACCTTAGAAATGCCTCTAAATATCTGCAGTGTCAGTGGGTGTCAGGAGGATGGGGCCAGACTCTTTCCAGTGGTGCCCAGCGACAGGACAAGGGGCAACGGGCACAAACTGAAGCAGAGGAAGCTCCAGCTGAACCCGAGGAAGAACTTCTTCCCTCTGAGGGTGACGGAGCCCTGGCCCAGGCTGCCCAGGGAGGCTGTGGAGTCTCCTTCTCTGGAGATATTCCAGCCCTGCCTGGCCGCGGTGCTGTGCAACCTGCTGTGGGTGACCCTGCTTGGGCAGGGGGTTGGGCTGGGTGACCCCCAGAGGGCCCTTCCAACCCCCAACATGCTGGGATTCTGTGGTTCTGTGAATGGGTGCAGGCAGAATTTAGAGAGTTGCAGGTTTTGGGTTGAGTGTGGAGAGATCTCAGTGCAGAAACCGTGAGAGACGTCGTCTGCTCCGGGCTGGCCGGGGGGTTACCAGCATCCTCCCAGCCTCGAGGCCATCAGCAAGCGCAGACCCTGTGTTTGGTGCCACGTTTGCACGCTGACAGATGCAAGTTTGCTGCTCAGAGCTGTGATTTCTCGTGTCCGTTGGCTGCCGGTGACTGTGCTCCCTTCCAGGTAGTGCAGGGATGCGATTTCCTTACGGGCTTGTGTGCTCTGCGTCCCGGTTCTGGCGGAGGGATCTCATCTCCTCTTGCACCCCGGCTGTAGAGCCCAAGCAGGGCTCTCCCTCTCCGTCCTCGCGTTTCTCGGTCCAGGCTGAGATGTTGTCTGAAATCTTCCCCGTTGTCACGGATCCTGGGTCACCCTCGACAACCCCGCCAGGAACGTCCTCTGATTTCTGGTTCGACTGCGGCTGGACGGGTGCGGATGCTGAAGGGGAGCGAGCTGGGGGGAGCTGCAGGTGACCGGCCTGGATGAGCGCGTGTGCAGAGTTAGCAGCGTCCAGGGAAGCCTCGTGTAGCCCAGCACCGTTCTGCAGCCTGTAAAACAGGGGTACCCAGCTCAGAGGGGTGCCGGCATCGTCATGAATTCTCGGTGATGCCCGGAGAACGTGTGAAAATGAGCTTTGAATGGAGTCGCCTGTGTGGGGTAAATATTTGCTGTGCACAGCGTGAGCAAACCGGCCCTGTCCGGGCGTGTTGTCGAGCTCTTCTCTTTGCGTTTCAGAGCGCGATGTTCCTGGTTGGACTCTCGGGTGGAATCGCGTCGGGGAAGAGCACGGTGGTGGCCGTACTGCGGGAACTGGGCTGTGCCGTGGTCGATGCCGATGTCATTGCCAGGGAGGGTGAGTTTTGCAGCGCTGCTCTTTCTCGCCGAGGTTCCCCTGACAACCGGGCTGGGCGCTGGGAGCGCAGGCGGCAGAGGGGGCTCTGGGTACGCTGGACAAGCGCTTCCCTCCCGTTCCCCAGCCAAGGAGGCTGGCGGAGCGGCTGTCTCAGGGGGACTGGGACGAGGATATATTTTTAATAAAGAAAAAAAAAATAGGATCCTGTCATAACAAACACCGTGGGGAGATCTTGCCCGGAGCTTCTCTCTCCTGGAGTGCAGTGTGTCTCAGCTCTGAAAGCCAACTCTGGGCAAAGTCCATGTGGTTGTCTGCAAAGCGCGTTCCCTCGGCTGATCTGGTGTTCCCCCTCAGCGCCACGACACCCACCATGTGACGTGGCTGCGTGAGGTGGGACCACTGACACGCCTGAAGGAGAATTCCCCTCTGGGGTGGGTGTTGCTCGGCTGTGAACACCGAGGTTGTTCCACCAAATCACTCGTGTCTTCATGCGCCCGAGAAAAAGAGGCGCCAAATATCCCAGAGCAGAGGGGATTTGGTCCGTGCTGCTGCACAGCACCTGCCTGGCGCTGCTCGGGAAACGTGCTGGCCTGGCCGCAGAACGGGCCCAGAGCTCCAGACCTGCTGCCTCAGCGGAACCGGAGCAGAGCCCGCTCTCCCCGCTCACCCGCGCAGTGCGGGGCGAGACGTGAACCCCTCCGTAGCGCCGGGATAACGAGGAGAGCGGCGCTCGCTGCAGGAAGCGCTGCTGACTCTGTATGCGGAAGGTCTGGGGTCTGCAGCTGAGCGGTGGTGCGGGCGCTGTCATTTGGAAGTGCCTGCGCTTTTCTGTTTGGGGAAGAACTTGCCCTGTAGCCACCTAGAGCTGTGATGCTCTTGATGTTTTATTGCGCTGTAATTCCCCTCGAGGTGCGGAAAATTTGCTGGAGGTGCTGAAAGCGCTCGGAGACAATAGGAAAGCACTACAGATACTCAGCGTCGGGTTTCTACCAATCGCTTCGTTTTTCTCCGATTCCTTTTTTATGTGTGTTTGTTTACTGTATGGATTCCGCCCCTCCTGAAACTGCCTCCATGTGGAATTCCGCGGGAGGAAGAAATTGGTCTTAAAGACTTTTATTAGGTTGGCCTGAGGTTACAACCTGTGGCAATGTTCCTGGATTTTGGAGAGAAAATTATGTACAGTCTGTCATTCTCTGTGGTTAGCCTCAGCTTGGGCTTAATTATGGTTTTATTACTGCATCCTTTTCGCTGGTGATTTTTTGGTGGCTTCAAAATTATACGCTAGCGTAAGGTCAGAGTCCCTGCAAATACCTGCCGGGAACTGATCTCTCGGAGGGTTTCTGTGTTCCTTCTCATGAAGAATTTGGTAACAGGAGAAAGACGGTAAAAAACCGCAGCAGCAGCCCGAGCCGCCTCGCCGCAGCCAGGCTCTATTCACCGAGCGCTGAAGTTCCCAGCTCAGATAAACCTGATGCTGTCCCTGTCCCTTTCGGCTCCCCCCGCTCGACTCCTCGTGCCGCGGGCAGCGGGGATCGGCGCAGCCCCGTCCCTTGGCTGGTGGCCCTCGGCGAGTCCCCCCGCCCGCCCGGCTGACTCCCAGCCCCGTTCGCAGGATGCTTCCATCTCTTGGGCTTCAGCCCTCGAAGGGACCTTGGGCTGAGAGGGGTTTTTTTTGCGGACGCGTTCCTGCGGCACCGATGCCAGGCGTCTGCCGGGCTGCGACGCGGAGCCGCGCCGGGCTCGGTGCAGCGTGTGCTGGCAGGCAGATGTGCTGCCCGCCGAGGAGAATCAGCTCGGTTATTTAACGAACAGAACCCATCTGAGGGCGATTGCTGATGCAAACACTGACTGCGCTGTAGAACCGGCTCTAACCTCAGCTGTTTGATGTTCTCAGTGGTGCAGCCCCACTTCACGGCCTATCGGCGGATCGTGCGTTACTTCGGCACCGAGATCCTCTTGGAGAACGGAGAGATCAATCGCGAGGCTCTAGGAAACATCATCTTCTCCCACCCGGAGAAACGGCAGCTGCTGAACTCCATCACCCACCCGGAGATCCAGAAGGAGATGCTGAAGCAGGTCTTGAAGTACTTTGTGCTAGGTACGAGGCCGGGCAGTTCTGGTGCCCCGGCACAGCGGGGCTCCGGCTCGGCCGCGGCGTCCCCGCTCGCTCTGCCTTTGCTGCTTAACGTGGGGAGAGAGACGGGGAGGGAGCAAGGGAACCGGCGCTGAGTGACGGCCTTTGTGCTCTGCCACCGGTGGCCTTTCGCGCTGGCCTTTGGAGGATTCGTGCCCGCCTTTCACTGCTGCCCTTCACCACCTGCTTCTTCTCTGGTTTAAAGTACATCTGTAGGGCCAGAGCAAAGCCTTGTGAGGCCTCTTCTGAGATTACGTGCCGGAGAATGTCATACCTTCCAAAATGGCCAAATCTGCTTCCCTGCCCCCAGGCTCACTGGGCTGCAGTGAAAGCTGCGGAGCCCTTTTAGTCTCGATAAGGTGAGAAATGGGCTGACAGCTGTGGTTTCCAAAGTCCCGCTTTCCCCCCTGATAAATAGAACAAATACAGCTGTCAAACTTGGTCTCATCAAATGCCAGATAAGATCACCAGCTGTTCTGGAGGTCTCCATGTAGACAGAAGGATGTCTTAATAGAGTCAGTCTGGTTTTGTGGCGCTTATCAAAGCTGAGCCCTGTGACAGCTGAATAGGCCTGTGCCGGGGCACTGCAGGGGCCGTGCTCTGCTGCGGGGCAAGGGGGAGGAGGAGGAGGAGGAGGAGGAGGAGGAAGAGAAAGCGCCAAGGAAGCAACAGGCAGGAAAGCTGGGAGCCAAAGATGGAGTCTGGAACCCAGGGCTGCACGCTCGGGCGGCGGATGCCGTCCTGCCCCTCGGCGAGAGAGCTGCGTGGCTTCAGCAGGCTGCTTTGTCCTCATTAGTCAGGTTTTAATGATTTGGGATGGCTGGATCCTGTCTCTGAGGGTTGCTGTGCAAGGCAAGCTCTTATCGATCAAACCGCAGGGCAGCCAGAATTCTCTCTGGGCTTGTTGGACGGCGATGTCTTTGTCAAGGCTTTATTGCCGTGGCCATCTCAGCTGGGGGGGTTGGGTTGTAACGAGGGGACGCCAGCAGAACTGGGGGGGTCCCTGTGGGGCGCACACGGGGGAGGGAGGTCCTGACTTGCAGCTTTCCCCTGCCCTTGCTCACACCCTGACGTCCCCAGACGCTGCCCGGGGTGTTGTGAAGGGCAGGGGTGTGCGGGGAGCCTGGGGTGGGCTGCGGGGTCCGGTGGGTCGGCAGCCGGCCGTTACGAGCTCTGCTCTGCCGGCTGCTCCGCCTGGCGACGGCGGTTTTCAGCCAAACCTGGCCAGTTTTGGTGAGGTTTCAGGCCGCGGGGCTGCGCCTGGAGGCACCCCCGCGTTTCAGCATCGCAGCTGGGAGAGGCCTGCAGGGGTTTCCTTGGAAAAATGGAGCTCTTTAGCCAAAGCTTTCTGAAAAGGGAAGGAAACTGAGCTGGGAAACGTTGGCTCAGATGGCTGCAGCCCGGCGAAGTCTTGGACAAGGGAAGGAGAGGAGAGCAAATCCTGCTGCAGGCACTGCTCCCCTGGAGAGGCCAGAGACGGCGGCGTGGCTGCCGCTCTCGCAGCCGGGCGCAGCCGCTTTCATTTCAGCTCCTTGTTTCAGCTCCTCATTATATTTCTGCAGCTTCACCTTTGGTCTGAGATCATCCAGGTTAGGGTTTGCTTTTTTTGTTTGGTTTTCTTTTTTTTTTTTCTGCTGGAAACTTGGAACGAAACCATTTCCTCCCTCCGCGAGGAGGAGGGCGAGCAGGCTCTGCTCTCCTCTCGGCTGTGGTCGCAGCGCCGGGGAGCTCTCCCGCTTGCTTCGCGGCGCGCGCAGCACGAGGGGTTTGGGAGTCGGAGTAACCCTGTGCCTTTTTTTGGGGGGTGCTGTCACTTTTGCAGGCTACCGCTACGTGATCCTTGACATCCCTCTGCTCTTTGAGACCAACAGATTGACCAAGTTTATGAAATACACGGTCTTGGTTTACTGGTAAGTGCCACGAGGACAGGGACGCTGCCGCCTCATCGAGAGCCTGGAGGGGACGGTCGCGTCCCTCCCGCTGCGGGGAGGGTTCAGCCGCAGCCCTGGTGCGAAGCCTTTCGAGAACGCCGCTTCTTTTCCGTAGGCGTGAGAAGCGACGGCCTCCTTTATCCTCGTGTGCCAGGGGCTGCTTACAGAGGTTTTCTCAAAACCTGGCACCATCGTACGGGGGGCAATGGCTGTCTTTGGGCCTTCCCCAACCTGTGCTCCCGTGGCTGGGGCAGGTTTGGGGCGCTGCCCCGGGGTTGTGGGCCGTGGGAATGCCGAAAACACGCAGCGGGGTCAGCCCGGGCAGCGCTGCAGGCGCCGGCTCCCCTGCTCCCAGCGCGGGATGCCTGCGCCGGATCTGAAATCACAGAATCACAGAATCACAGAATAGTAGGGGTTGGAAGGGACCTCTGTGAGTCATCTAGTCCAACCCTCCTGCCGAAGCAGGGTCACCCAGAGCAGGCTGCACAGGACCTTGTCCAGTCGGGTCTTGAATATCTCCAGAGAAGGAGACTCCACAACCTCCCTGGGCAGCCTGTTCCAGTGCTAAAGCAGGGCACGTCTCCCCCCACCCCCGTTTACCCCGGCATTTCCCCCTCATGCTGAGGAAGGCAGGGAAACCCCCTCTTCCGTCCCACGCCCCCATCTCAGTGCCGCCCTCCTGTCCCGGCAGCGACCCGCCGACGCAGCTCTCTCGGCTGATGAAGAGGAACGGGCTGTCCCAGGCGGAGGCCGAAGCTCGCATCGCCTCCCAGCTACCGCTGGGCGAGAAGCGCAAATTGGCGAGTCACGTCATCGACAACTCCGGGGAGCGGGAGAGCACGCGCCGGCAGGTCCTGAGCCTGCACACCCGCCTCGAGGCTTCCCTGGATTTCCTCTGGGCACGGCTGGCGGCCGGCACGGTTGTCGCCGCGCTCGGAGGGCTGGTGTACCTCCTCCTCCGGCGTTTCGTGTCTTAATTCACCTTTCCTTTTTGTCATGGAAGAGGCCTGAATTTCCAGGTTTGAAAAGGGCAGTGCAAGGCCACCTCTCTTAATGAGCTTTGCCAGCTGAATGCAGACAGCGGGATGAGGCGTCTCCTTGCAGACTTCCCAAGGTGAACGTAGCAGGGGGGTTTTCCGGCCCCGTCTCCCCTCTCCTCCCTTCCCTCTCAGGTTCTTGCCCCCCGGCTGTTCCCGTGGGATGGGACCCGTGGCGGGGATGAGGCTCTGGTGGGTCTGTACGGTGGGACTTCAGTGAATTTCGGCACTTTAATATCTTCCAGGATGATCTTTTCCCTGGGGGGGAGGAGGTGTCCTCTTGGGGTCCTGTTTCTGCTAGCAGGTGTCCCCAGGTTGGTCGTCTTCTACCTCGCAGCCCCGGCTAATCTGAACTTAGACATGGGATTTCCCCTTCTTTCACGCTGATTTATCACAGAGTATCACAGAATAGTAGGGGTTGGAAGGGACCTCTGTGGGTCACCCAGTCCAACCCCCCTGCCCAAGCAGGGTCACCCAGAGCAGGCTGCACAGGACCTTGTCCAGGCAGGTCTTGAATATCTCCAGAGAAGGAGACTCCACAGCCTCTCTGGGCAGCCTGTTCCAGTGCTCCGTCACCCTCAGAGGGAAGAAGTTCTTCCTCATGTTCAGACGGAACTTCCTGTGCCTCAGTTTGTTTTTAGCAGAAAGGTGTTAAATCTGCTGGGGGGGGGACAGGTAGCGCCTCATTTCACGTGGGTTCGGTGTTCAGCTGGCTGCTCGCCCTCCCTCCCACCCTCTGTTTCTGCGCCCATCGCTCAGGGGTCACCCTGGGCTTTGGAGCCGGAGGGGTCTGACACGTCCCCGGCGCAGGCTGAGGCCTGGGACCATTTCTGCTGTTGGGGTGTTCCTTCGGCGGCAGCTTCCCCACGGGAGAGCGCGAGTCCGGGCGAAGCGGGCGCTGCCTCTTCGCGTTCGTTTTCATACAGCGCCGGACGGCAGCCGGCTCGGCGCGGCTCCGCGGCCTGCGAGCGCTGCTCTTGGCTGGCCCGCTCCCAGGGCGCTCCTGGGCCGGGCACGGCCGCGCTCGGTAAAGTTCACCGTGTGCCGGCAGAGCTGCCGAGCGCGCTCGTGCCTTTCCCCGCTCCCAGGGAGCTTCGCGGGGCGTCAACCCCGGCTCCCAGCTCCTTGGCGGGGGCGATGGCTCCGTGGCGGCTCCCAGCACCGCACGCTGCGGCTCCGGCTTCCCGGGACGCCGTCCTGGGGCTCGCTGTGTCAGCGCTTCTCCCCCCCCCCGGGATGGCCCTGTCCTGCTGCCACCCCGCTGTCCCCTCATTTTGAGGAAGGTGGGGTGCCAGCCCCTGCCCACCTCCTGCCTGCATGCAGGGGTCCCCGGGGTCCCCCGGGACGCGCGAGCTCCCATCCCCCTGCCCACCCTCCGGCCTGGGCTGCCTGGCCCGGCGGGCAGGGACGCAGCATCCTCGCTGTCCCCAGCGCCAGCCTTTGGGCGCAGGGACTTCCCCCAGGGTGTCACAGCCCTGCCCACCCGCCCCGTGCTTTTTGGGGCTGGGCACCCTTCCCAGCTCCCCACCCTCCTCTGAGCACCCCAGGGGAGACCCGGTGGTCCCCAGGCAGCCGCAGGAGAGCATCCCTGAGCCGGGGCGCCTGCCCTGGGTACCCCAACTTCTCAGGCAGCGCTGGAGGGAGCCGCACGCGAGCGATGTCCCCCCCGCTGGTCCCCTCCCCTGCTTTCGAACGCTCCCTTCGTCGCGGCGGCGGTGCTGGGGGTCCCTCGCAGCCGTCAGGCGGGGCTGGGGCAGGACGGGCGCAGCTGAGATCAGCTCTGGTCGCCTTCCTCCCTCCCGGCTCGCCGCCTCCGCGGGCAACGGGGCTGCGACGAGGCCGGGGGGAAGGAGAAAGCGAGACGGGCACCGTCACCGCACCTGGGGCTTCGCTCCGGCCCTGCTGACGTTTGCCAGCCGCTAACGAGTGCAGCGGGGCCCAGGGAGCGAGGGACTGCAGGGGGACGGCGAGGCTTTGGGGTGCCCGGTTTGGGGGTGCCTGGTGCCCTGGGCTGAGCTGGGGGTTGAGGTCCCTGCGTGGGCTGCGTGCCCGGGCAGTGGCACCCGCCGGGAAGGGCTCTGGAGCCTGGTGCTTGGCCACCGAGTCCCTCCCGTGGGTGCTGGTGACGTCCCTCGCGTGGGTGCTGATGTCCCTCCCATGGGTGCTGATGTCCCTCGCGTGGGTGCTGGTGACATCCCTCGTGTGGGTGCTGATGTCCCTCCCGTGGGTGCTGGTGATGACCCTCGCGTGGGTGCTGATGGCCCTCGCGTGGGTGCTGGTGATGACCCTCACGTGGGTGCTGATGTCCCTCCCGTGGGTGCTGGTGATGACCCTCACGTGGGTGCCGATGTCCCTCCCGTGGGTGCTGTGTTGTACCCAGCCCCAGCATCGCCCTGGCACCGCCGCCCTGCCGGGGTCCGGCTCCCGGCCCCCCCCGGCCAAACCCAGTGGGGACGAGCTGGTGGGACCCGCTGCGGTGGCGGTGGTGGCTGCGTGGCTCAGCCCGCGGCCGTTCCCCACCGGTGACAGATGGCTGCGCTCCGCGGGCTGCGGGTGACATCGACAGCTCAATCGATGGCGGTGGAGGGGACCCGAAGGGCATCGCGTGTCCAGCCCGGGGGGGGACGCCCTGGCTGAGACCCCCCTGCACTCGTGACACAGCTTCTGCCTCCGCGTGGGCCCCGGTGGGAGCCGGCAGAGCCCAAGGCCGCTGCGCCGTGTCCCCCAGCACCCACCGGGCACACGACCTGGAGCTGGCCGGTCCCCCCAGGCTGTGGGGACAGGGGGACATCCCCCAGTGGGGACTGTCCCCACGGGTGGGCTGAGGGGGGACCCCCTGGGGAACAGGCGAGGGGGGCTGAGTGTGGTGTCACTGCGTGGCACCGGTGGCACCAGTGTCACTGCACGGCCCCCGGTGTCACGGGTGCCACCATCTCTGCATGGTCCCTGGAGTGTGGCACGGTGTCACTGTCACTGCACGGTCCCCGGGGCGTCGCGCAGTGTCACCGCGGCCGCACAGTCCCACTCGTGTCACACCGCGGCCGCACAGCCCCGCAGTGTTGCACAGTGTCACTGTTGCTCCCTGGGGTGTCACACGGTGTCAGCGTCACCGCGCAGCGCGCAGGGTGTCACTGTCACCGCGGGGCCGCCGGCTGCCACGCCGTGTCACTGCAGCTCCCGTGGGTTGTCACCCGGAGTCACCGTCAGCGCCTGGCACATGGGCTGTCACGTAGTGCTGTGTCACTGCATGGCCCACAGGCTGTCACCCAGTGTCACTGTCACTGCTGTCCCGCAGTGTATCACTCAGTGCTGCTGTCACTGCATGGCCCACAGGCTGTCACCCAGTGTCACCGTCACTGCCTTCCCGCAGTGTATCACCCAGTGCCGCTGTCACTGCGTGGCCCACGGGCCGTCACCCAGCGTCACCGTCACTGCCTGGCCTGGGGTGTCACGCACCGTCACCGCGCAGGATACCCCCCGGTGCCACCCCCTGCGCATGCCGTGGGCTGTCACCCAGTGTCACTGGCTGTGTCACACCCTGTCCCCTCCCCGCTGGGACACCCAGGGGACAGCACAGCCGGTGCCAGCAGCCCAAGTCCCCCCTACTCCCAGCCCCGCGCCCACCAGGGCACACGTCCCCAGCAGTCCCCGAGCGGTCCCCTCCCGCGGCCGGGTCCTGCTGCCAGGCGAGCAGCCATTTCCCGTCACTCACCAGCCGGCCCCATCAGCTGGGCTCTAATTAAGCAGCGGTGTTGGCAGCCCTTAATTGCTGCACGGCAGGAGGGTGGCGGGCCCCGCCGCGTCCGTAATGAGAGGCAGCGGGACAGGGACAGGGACAGGGACACGGGATGTGCCACCCTCACCTTGCCCCCCCCACCTGCACCTGGGCTCCCCGCGTTGGGCAAGGGACGGTGCTGGCGCTGGGCTGGGACGTCCCCGGGGCCGGGGCTGACCCAGCCGCCGCTGGCCAGCCTGCTAGCCCCCGGGGCAACTGGCCAGCCAACCAGTCAGGTGGCCAACCAGCCAGCTAGCAAACTGGCCTGCTGGTCCAACTAGCCAGCCAGCCAACCAGCTAGCTAGCCAACCAGCCTGTTGGTCAACTGGTCAGCCAGCTGGCCAGCTAGCCTATCAACCAGCCAGCCAACCCACCACCTAGCCAGCTAGCCAGCCAGCCAACTGGCTAGCCAACTACCAACCAGCTAACCAGCTAGTTTGCCAACCAGCTAGCCACCTGCCAGCTAGCCACTCAGCTACCAGCCACCCAGCCAACCAACTGGCCAGCTAGCTAGCCAACCAGCCAGCCAACCAGCCATCTAGTTGGCCTTAAAGCCAACCAGCCAGTTGGCCAACCAGTCAGCCAAGCAGCTGGCCAGTCACCTACCTGCCAGGCAGCCAACCAGCCCTCTAGCCAAGCAGCTAGCCAGGTAGCCAAGTGGCCAACTCCTAGCCAAGCATGGAACCAGACAATGACCCATCCATGCGTCCAACCAGCCAACAAGCCATCCATGCGTCCAACTAGCCAATGAGCCATCCATGCGTCCAGCCAGCCAGCGAGCCATCCATGCGTCCAACCAGCCAATGAGCCACCCGTGCATCCAACCCACCAGGTAGCCATCTGGCCACCAGCCAACCAGCCAGTGGTCAGGCAGCCAGCCAGCAGCACTATCTGCCCACCTCTGGCCGGGCGCTGGGACCTGCCCCGCCCTCACCTCCTTCCTGCAGCCCCATCCTCGCATGTCCTTTGTCTCCTGGGCTCTGTGCTGAGTGGGGACATCTCCGTGTGTCTGCGCCGGTCCCCTGCCCGCTGAGCCCTGACACACTCATGACAGCACACGGGCACTGGACACCTCCCAGCCCATCCCCGCCCAGAGGCACCTCCAGCGCTGGGGGTTTTGAGCCTGTTTCCTGCCCAGCCTGGCACGGAGAGGTGAGCGTCATCTCCTGCCGGGGTCATCTCCACCTTGGGGTCGGTCCGTGGTTCCTCCTCCTGCTCCTGCACTGATCTGTGCTGCTGCCGCATCTCCTCAGGCACCCACAGCCTGGAAAACTCCTCGTTAATTCCTCCTTTTAATCACCTCTGTCTCCCGATGAGGTGGTCGTGGTGTCCTTTCCCAGGGATGGAAGTGAGGCAGGTCGGGAGGCTGCGTGGCTGGGGTGGCTGGTGTCCCCCCTTGGGACCGGGTGACAGCACGGCCAGGGGCTGCGGGGCTCCCAGCTGGCTGGGTGCTGGCTGCAGGGACGGACGCACGGACACCTGGGGGGGACAGAGGAACGGAGGGACGGAGGGAGGGATCTGTGGGTATGTGGATGCATGGAGATGTGGATGTGTTCATGGATGGATGCATGCGTGGGTGCAAGGACGTGGGTGGATGGATGGATGGATGGACGGATGGATGGATGGATGGACAGGTGGATGGGCGGATGGACGGACGGACGGATGGATGGACGGACGGACGGACGGATGGGTTGGTGGGTCAGTGGGTGGATGGATGGACGGATGGATGGAGGGATGGATGGAGGGATGGAGGGATGGATGGATGGAGGGATGGATGGATGGATGGATGGATGGATGGATGGATGGGTGGATGGATGGGTGAGTGGGTGGATGGATGGGTGGATGGACGGATGGACGGATGGATGGATGGATGATGGATGTGTGGATGGATGTCCCCAGGGTGGTGGGAACCAGCAGAGGAAGCCCCAGGTGGCAGCTCAGCAGACCGGGCCATCTTCCCAGCTCTGCCCCAGCGCATGCAGCCCAGTCTCCCACTGCCCCAGGGTGTCCTGCCCACCCTGGTCGGGGGCCAAGGGCCCAGCCCTGCCCCCACTGCCCACAGCCGAGCATCCCCCTCCCACTGCCCCTCCCAAGCCCCATCCTGAGGCACGGCGTGATTTTGGGGACAGCACCCAAAATCATCAGGAACAGCTTGCGAACGCCAGCTCCCTCCCCCGGCTCGTCAGCATGGGCCAACATGGGGGTCGTTCGTTATTTCCAGCGCCAAGTCCTAATTGCTGCTGAGCCATCAGCGCCGCCCGCCCGAGCGAACCCACAGCAGTGGGTGCCACGCTGCCACGCAGGCGCGGTGTCCGTGTCACCCCCGGCGACGTGTGGCCCTACGGGCAGCATCTGCAGCACCGCTGCACCGTCGGGAGGGGAAACTGAGGCACAGCAGAGCGCCGGCCCCCACGAACACCCCCATCCCCACCCGCCGCCCTCGCCCTTCCCCAGATCCTCCTGAATGAGCTCCCCAGCGAGCGGCGGGGGACACAGCCCCCACCCCAGCCGGACCCGCGCCCCCGGAGCAGCGATCGGGGCCCCCTCCCCGGCTGCCGCCGTCCCCTCGCGTCGCCCGCCCCCTCCCGCGTCGCGCCGGCAAAGCAAACAGCCGTGGGCTGGGCCGCGCATCGACCCTGCGGGAGCTGCTGTTTGCTCGGCCTCTGCAGGGGGACGGCGGCGGCTGGCGTCGAGCAGAGCTGCCACCGCTGCCACCGCCGCCACCGCCGCCACCGCCGCCACCGCCGCCACCGCCGCCACCGCTGCCACCGCTGCCACCGCTGCCACCGCTGCCATTGCCAACACTGCTGACACAGCTGCCACCGCCGCCACCGCCGCCACCGCAGCCACTGCTGACACTGCAAACACTGCTGCCACCGCCGCCACCGCCGCCACTGCCGCCACCGCTGCCACCACCGCCACCGCCGCCACTGCCGACACCGCAGCCACCGCCGCCACCGCCGCCACCGCTGCCACCGCTGCCACCGCTGCCACCGCTGCCATTGCCGACACTGCTGACACAGCTGCCACCGCCGCCACCGCCGCCACCGCAGCCACTGCTGACACTGCAAACACTGCTGCCACCGCCGCCACCGCCGCCACTGCCGCCACCGCTGCCACCACCGCCACCGCCGCCACTGCCGACACCGCAGCCACCGCCGCCACCGCCGCCACCGCTGCCACCGCTGCCACCGCTGCCACCGCTGCCATTGCCGACACTGCTGACACAGCTGCCACCGCCGCCACCGCCGCCACCGCAGCCACTGCTGACACTGCAAACACTGCTGCCACCGTTGCCACCGCCGCCACCGCCACCGCCGCCACCGCTGCCACCGCTGCCACTGCTGCCACCGCTGCCACCGCTGCCATTGCCGACACTGCTGACACAGCTGCCACTGCCGCCACCGCCGCCACCGCAGCCACTGCTGACACTGCAAACACTGCTGCCACCGCTGCCACCGCTGCCACCGCTGCCACTGCTGCCACTGCGAACACTGCTGCCACCGCTGCCACTGCTGACACTGCTGCCATTGCTGACACTGCTGACACAGCTGCCACCACAGCCACAGCAGCCACCACAGCCACTGCCAACACTGCTGCCACCGCTGCCACTGCCGTCACCTCCCAGCTTGGTCCCCTTTCCCACCCCTGCGCTCCCAAATGTGGCCCTTCGGAGGCTGCCACGCAGTTGCCCGTCCCTGGGTGTCTGGAGCCACCTCGGGGGGCTGCGCTGCATCCCTTCTCATGCAGGGCTTGGGGACAGGGACAGGGGACACCCTGGGGTCTCCAGCCAGGGTCACCTGGAGTGTTGTCCCCATCTGTAGGGTGCTGCTGCCCCAGGTTGGCGTTGAAGCCATCCCAGCTCTGCAGCTGGGTTACAGGGACACAGCGTGGGGACGTGGTGGCCTGGGGTGGTGGCCATGCCGTGGGGACGTGGTGGGCTGGAGTGGGGAGGTAGCCTGAGGTGGGGACGTGGTGGCCCAGGGTGGTGGCTGTGACGTGGGGACGTGGTGACCCATGGCCAGTGAGGAGGCCTGGACTGGGGACGTGGTGGCCCAGGGTGGTGGCCATGCCATGGGGACACAGAGGACACCGGGACCAGGGATGTCCCCTGACCCTGCGGGTGAGACGAGTGCCCCGATGCGAGCGGGGCTGCCTGCGTCCCCCGTGTCCCCACCCCGGGCACCCCGTCCCCACGCAGAGCCCCCTGCCCACCTGGGCCACCGCGGCACCGCGCCGGCGGGTGACGCACGCAGCCCGTGACCTCGGCGAGGCGTATTTTTAGGCACTCGTTAAAAAAGAAAGATAACGAGGAGTTGGGGGGGGCACACACGACAACGGTGGGGAAAAGAACCAGGGAAGGAGCTGGTGACACGGCGGTGACAGCGTGGGGGGGGACAGGGGGCTGGCAGTACCCCCGCCCGAACACAATCTGCCCCCCCAAGCCTTGTTAAGCCCCCAGGAATAATTGCCTCCTTGAAGCCGGCTAATTGATTTTTGCACGCTGATTAAATTAAAGCCTCTGCGGGAGCTGGGGGGGCGCGGGGGCGGTCGGTGGGCTGCCGAGTGTCCCCCCGTCCCCCCCTTTGGGCGTGGGGGGCTGGCGTCTGTCCCTGGGCCTGGGGACACTCCGCGGGAAGGGGCTGCACCCCAGGGTGGGGTTGGTTTTATTTGGGGGGCGGGGGGTGACGATGACCCCGCGGACTCCCCGAGGTGCCACCGGGGTTGATGCCACCTCGGTGTTGTCACCCGGGGCCCCCAAAGCCGTGTGACGAGCGGCAGCGGGGGCAGCCCCGAAGGCTTCTCCAGGCCCATGCGTCCCCCCGGTCCCCGCTGCCCGTCCCCCCCCGGTGCTGTCACCCGCCATCGCGTCCCGCTGTCCCCGCCAAGGCTGATGGTGGGCGACAGAGCAGGAGCAGCCGCGTGGCCCCGTGCCACGAGCGCACCGGTGCTCAGCCCCACGCGGACGGCCCCGCGCGCGGCCCGGCAGTGGCACCCGTGGGTGCCCGCGTGTCACCCGCGACCTTTGCCGCTGGCGGTGACGCGGGTGGGTGCTGGGCCACGCGGGTGGCCCCCGGGCTGTCCCCAGGCGTGGGGCCCCGAGACGCCACCCCCCGTGGGAGGGGGAGCGGGAGGGGGGGTGGCCGTGGGGGTGCTCCGGGGACCGTTCCCCGTGGGTTTGGCCCCGTGGGGACGCGGGTCCCGGGGTGTCCCCAGCGCCGGGGCACGGAGGCGACGGAGTCCCTGGCGCCGTGGGGACGGGGGGGGGGTGGGGGGTGGGGGGGCGTGGCTGGGCGCGGCCACGCGGGGAGGATCCACGCGGCGGAACACGCTCCACGCCGGGGGGGCGGGGGGGGAGCAGCGCCCGGGGAGGGGGGCGGGGAGCAGCCGGGGCCGGCGGGACCGTGGTCCCACGCAGAACCCGCGGGTCACGGCTGGGGCGGGGGCGGCGGCGGGGGGGCGTGGCCCGGGAGGGGGCGTGGCCCGGGAGGGGGCGTGGCGCGGGGCGCACCGGAGCCAGCGGAGCGCAGCGGAGCGGAGCGGCCGCCGCCACCCCCGAGCCCCCCGCTCCCCCCCCCGCCGGCACCGTGCGCCCCCCCCGCCGGCACCATTCCCCCCCCCGGGCCACAGCGGGCCCCGGCCGGGCGGCGGCTCAGCCCGGGCCGGAAAACTTTGCTGGCGGCCGCGGCGGGGGTGGTGATGGTGCTGGTGCTGGTGGTGCTGATCCCGGTGCTGGTGAGCTCCGCCGGGCCCGACGGCCGCTACGAGATGCTGGGGACCTGCCGCGTGGTCTGCGAGCCCTACGGCCCCGCCGCTGCCCCCCCGCCGCCTCCCGCCGAGCGCGGCCCCCTCCCGCCGCCCTCCACCCTGGTGCAAGGGCCCCAAGGCAAACCGGGGCGACCGGGCAAACCGGGACCGCCGGGACCGCCGGGAGAACCGGGACCGCCGGGACCGGCCGGGGCGCGGGGTGAAGCGGGACGACCGGGACCCCCGGGACTACCGGGACCGGGGGCTACGGGAGCGGTGAGCGCGGCTACCTACAGCACGGTGCCGCGCGTCGCCTTCTACGCCGGCCTCAAGAACCCCCACGAGGGCTACGAGGTCCTCAAGTTCGACGACGTGGTCACCAACCTGGGCAACAGCTACGACGCCGCCTCCGGCAAGTTCACCTGCGCCATCCCCGGCACCTACTTCTTCACCTACCACGTCCTCATGCGCGGCGGCGACGGTACCAGCATGTGGGCCGACCTCTGCAAGAACGGGCAGGTAAGGGCTGGCCGTCGCGGCTCCCGGCCCCACCACGGGGACAGGGGCACCGGGGAAGTGCGCTGGGTGCTTCCTCGGGGGGCCCTGCCCTGCTTCTGGCCCCGGGGATGAACCCTCGGGGTGCCACATCCCTCTCCCGGTGGCAGTGATGGGCTCTGGGTGCGTCCCTGGGGTGCCCCGTCCTTCTCCCAGCACCGGGGTTGCACCCCCGGGGTGCTCTATCCCTCTCCGGATGGTGATGAAGAGCTCTGACTGCTTCCCTGGGGTGCCCCGTCCTTTTCCCAGCCCCAGGGATGCATCCCCGGGGTGCCACATCCCTCTCCCGGTGCTGACGATGAGCTCTGGATGCATCCCTGGGGTGCTCCATCCTTCTCCCAGCCACGGAGATGCTCCCCCAGGGTGCTCCATCCCTCTCCCAGTGCTGACAGGCTCTGGGTGCGTCCCTGGGGTGCTCTGTCCTTTTCCCAGCCCAGGGATGCACTCCTGGGGTGCCACATCCCTCTCCCGGTGCTGATGACGGGCTCTGGGTGCGTCCCTTGGGTGCCACATCCTTCTCCCAGCCCCGGGGTTGCACCCCCGGGGTGCTCCATCCTTCTCCCGGTGCTGATGATGGGCTCTGGGTCCGTCCCCAGGGTGCCACATCCTTCTCCTGTCCCTAAAGACGTACCCCCAGGATGCTCTGTCCCTCTCCCAGTGGCGATGATGGACTCTGGGTGCATCCCTGGGGTGCTCCATCCTTCTCCCAGCCATGGAGATGCACCCCAGGGTGCTCCATCCCTCTCCCAGTGCTGTCGATGAGCTCTGGGTGCATCCCCGGGGTGCTCCATCCCTCTCCCGGTGCTGACAGGCTCTGGGTGCGTCCCTGGGGTGCCCTGTCCTTTTCCCAGCCTGAAGGATGCAACCCTGAGGTGCTCCATCCCCCTCCCGGTGGTGACGATGATCTCTGGGTGCATCCCTGGGGTGCTCCATCCTTCTCCCATCCCCAGGGATCTACCCTCGGGATGCTCTGTCCCTCTCCTGGTGGCAACGATGGGCTCTGGGTGCGTCCCCGGGGTGCTCCATCCTTCTCCCAGCCATGGAGATGCACCCCAGGGTGCTCCATCCCTCTCCCAGTGCTGATGATGGGCTCTGAGTGCGTCCCCGGGATGCTCCATCCTTCTCCCGGCCACGGAGATGCTCCCCCGGGGTGCCCTGCCCATCTCCCGGGGGGACATGATGGGCTCTGGGTGCACCCCTGGGGTACCCTGTCCCGCTCCCGGCTCCAGAGGTGCATCCTCGGGATGTTCCATCTTCCAGCCCTGGAGATGCACCCCAGGATGTCCCATCCTTCTCCCAGTAGCGATGACGGGCTCCGGATGTGTCCCTGGGGTGTCCTGTCCTGCTCCCAGCCCTGAAGACGCGTCCCCAGGGCCCCCCATCCTTCTCCCAGCGGCAGTGATGGGCCCGGGGTGCACCCCCAGGGCCCCCCGTCCTGCTCCCAGCCCTGGAGACGCTCCCCCGGGTGCCCCGTCCCTCTCCCAGCGCTGGGGACACGCTCCGCCACGCTGCTCCCGCTGCCCTGATGTGTCCCCAAGGTCCCCTCGGTCCTTCCCTTGGCCCCGCAGACGTGCCTCTGGGGTGCCTTGGGGGTCCCCGCGGTGTCCCCGGGGGGGCAGGGGTGCCTTGGGGTGTCCCCAGGGGGGACAGGGCTCCTCCGCAGGGGACAGTGTCTGCGGTGGCCTGGAGGGGGACAGCGCCTGCCCTGCTTTTGGGGTGCTGCACCCCCAGCCCGGAGCCGGCTCTGCTGCCGCTGTGTCAGGAGAGACGTCCCCATCCCCGGCCGGGCTGCGTGGGGACACCGGGGGGGGGACACCCCGAGGCTGGCTCCATCCCCGACCCCCCACCCTGCTCCGGCATCCCCCCCCGCCCCCCTCCATCCCCAAATCCTCCCAAGACGCAGCCTCTCCATCCCCGCAGTTTTGGGGTGACCCCGAATCGCTGCTCCTTCCCACGCCATGTCCCCCCCCCGGCCACCACTCGAGGCACAAGACGTGGCCGTGACCCCCGAAATGCCACCCGAGCTCCATCCCCTGGGGTCTCACCGCCGCCGCCAGCCTCGCCGGGATTCATCCCGCTCCACTCCCGCTTCCCGTCCGTTCCCCCAGCACCAAGCCCCCCCGCTGTGTTCCTGCCCCAGGATGCGACGCCGGATTGGCCCAAAACGGAGTCAGCACCCAAAAAAAGCCGGGGGGGAGGGGGGGAAGTGGGAGCCCCAGCACGGCCCCTGCGCTGCACCCCTCGGCTCTGAGAACCCCCGAGCCGGGGCAGGAGCCGCTCAGCATTTTTTCTCCATCCAAACAGCTTCAATTTTCTTTTATTGGGGTTTTTTTTGCCCCCCCCCCCAACTCCAGCCCCAAATTTTGGGGGGGTCCTGGTGACGCTTGGCACCGCCGGCTCTTTCTCCCAAGCAGCATCCGTGTAAGCCCGGGCTGAGCATCCCCAAAAAACCACCTCACCCCCTTTTTCCTCTCCTGAAATATTTTCAGGGACCCCCCTCAAACCTTCCCACCGCCCCCCGCCGAGCTCCGACTCCCCCAGCTCGGTGGGGGTCGATGCTCCCGGCGCTCCCGGCTGAATTTCCAGAAGCTACGGAGCCCCTCGTTGAGAGGAACCGCGCTCGGTCGGGCGCGCGATGCAGCTTAATTAACCGGTGGTTAATTACTAACGAGGAATCGCCGCTCCAATATCTATAAAGCAGCGGCTCGGGAGGCGGGGGAGCACTTCAGCGGGCTGGCTCCGGCGGGAGAGTTTGAAAAAGAGACCCCAAAAATGCCCCAAATAATTGAGAAATGAGGTTAATTAGGGGTTTAATCAGCCGGCGAGGCTGGGGGGGCCGGGGCTTTCGCGGGGATGAGGCTCGATCTCGGCATCCTCCGAGGGAATCGTAACTTGGGGGGCCCCCTCCGACCCCCCGCTTTCCTCCGGGCGCTGCCGGTTTCGGGCGCAGCCCGTCACCCCTGCGTCAGGGCCGGAGGTAATGAGAGCCAGGGGACCCCCGGTGGTGGGAGGGAGCTGCTGCTGGTGGTTAATTAGCATTAATTATTTGTATTAGTCTGTAGACGAGCAAGCGGGGCAGCGGGCTGGGGGGCGATGCTGGACGGACGGACGGACAGGGAGGTTTTGGGGTCCCTGTGGCAGGGGTGACCGTCCCGGCTGCCGAAGGGGTGGGCGGCCGTGCCACGGCCTGGGGGGGGACACAGCCCCGAGGGGGTCCCCATGGGTGGGGGCCTGGGGACGGTCCCCAAGGGTCCCTGTCTGCCCAGAGCCCGCGGGTGCTGCCGTGGCCCCCCCACGGCTCCCACCTCCGCGGCCTGCGCACGGCCGTGGCGCGGGAAACGGAGGCACGGAGCGGGACAAGGGAGGTGAGGCCATCGGGGGGGGACGTGGTGGCAGCCCCCACCTCCTCAGCCACCGCAGTGCCGGGAGCAGCTCAGCCCGGCCCGGTGCTGCCATTTATCTTCCCTGGTTAGCGTGAAGGGCTGGCGGGCGCGCGGTGACGAGGCGGCTCCTTAACGAGGGAAGACGGATGGAACTGTGCGGCTCTGGCTGCGGCAGGGGGGGATGATGGCGGCAGAGCCCAGCGCCAAACGGCTTTTCCTGGTTGTCCGTCCCCACTGCTTCTTCACCCTCTTCTTTTCCTTGGCACGACCCCAGGCCAGGCAGCATCCCCGGGAGACTGGGGTGTTGTCACTGACAGATTCCCCGTGTCTGTCCCCTCCCAGGGACCCTCGTGGTGGCAGGGTAGCCACAGGGTGACTTTTAACAGGGTGACAGCGTTGGTGACAGCACAAGGGATACGGCTGCGTGAGTGAGAGCAAGCCCTATGGAACTGCCTGCTGGGCCATCAGTAGGTTCCAGAGTTAACAGTGTCTGAACACGCCGTCCCAGGCTGCGTGTGGACTTGGGGAGACGCAGCTGCGTTTCTGAGGATGAGAGGACCCCTGGGACCCCTGTCCTGGGGGCAACGGACAGGACTCCATGGGGACACCCCTCCTTCCCCCGCCAGCTCTGGGACCCCGCAGCCGCTCAGTGGTGCCTCCCCCCCAGGCACGAGCCAATTAAGAGCCCATTCTCCTCGGCTGTAATTAGGAGCCTCTTCTCCCCGTGCATCGCTGTTGCCTTTCACTTGGGCTCGTCACTGTCACCCCGCGCCGCGCGATCTCCCCGCCAGGCGCCGGCGCGGATTTGATTACTCAAATCATTCTGCTCCAGCCACGGCGCTGCTTTGCCAGGCGGTTACGGCACCGCCGGCTCTGCCGGCACCTCCTGGCCTTCCCCTCCGGCACCGAGGAAATATTTATTCGGGGGAGCATCTCACCCCGCAGCGGGTCGGGATCCGGGCGAGCAGCGAGGCTTGGTGTGGGGGGGTTTGAGCTCAGCCGGCTCAGCCCTCACTGCACGCTCGAGGGTCCCGGGACGCTCGTGGGAAGATGTGTGGGAATGCGCCGGGATCAGCAAGTTGGTTCAGGGCTGGGAGTCGGGGTCCTGCGTCCGAGTCGGGGTCCTGCATCCGAACTGGGAGCTGGGGACCTGGGGCTGAGCCGTGGTCCCGTGTCAGAGCCGTGGTCCTGCCTCCGAACTGGGAGCTGAGGTGCTGTGTCCGAGGTGTGGTCCCGCAGCGGAATCTGGAGCCGGGGTCCCGTGTAGGAGCTGTGGTCCCACATCCAAACCCGGAGGCAGGGTCCTGTGTCGGAGCCGTGCTCCTGTGTCCGGATCTGGAGCCGGGGCCCCGTGTCTGAGCTGTGTTCCTGCGTCTGAACCCGGAATCGGGGTCGCATATCAGATCTGTGGTCCCACATCTGAATCCGGAGCCATGGTCCCACGTCTGAGCTGTGGTCCTGCATCCAAACCCGGAGTCCGGGTCCCACGTCTGAGCTGTCATTGTGCATCTGAATCCAGAGATGGGGTTCCGTGTCTGAGCCGTGGTCCTGCATCCAAATCCGGAGCCATGGTCCCACATCTGAACCCAGAGCTGTGGTCCCGCATCCGAATCTGAAGCCACGGTCCCATGTCCGTGTGGTGGTCCCCCATCCACACACAGAGCGTGGTCCCATGGCTGAGCCGTGGTCCCACATCCGAACCTGGAGCCGTGGTCCCATTTCCCTGCTGTGGTCCCACATCCAGGCCGTGGTCCCACATCCAAACCCGGAGCCGTGGTCCCACATCCAAGCTGTGGTCCCACATCTGAATCTGGAGCTGTGGTCCCATGCCCGTGCCGTGGTCCCACATCTGAACCCGGAGCTGTGGTCCCACATCTGAACCCAGAGCTGTGGTCCCACATCCAAGCCGTGGTCCCACGCCTGAGCCTGCCGGGTCTCCGGGCGACGCTGGGCGCAGCCACCTCCAGCCACCCGCTCGCCCGTGGGTGGGGACCCGCCGCACCCCCCGCCGCCCCGGCGGGCCATCTCCCTGCCCGCGGGCGAGCTGGGACCCTGCGCGTCCCGCGGGTGCGAGGGCCGGGCACGGGGGCCGTGAGGGTGACGCGGGTGTCCCTGCGCAGGTGCGGGCCAGCGCCATCGCTCAGGACGCCGACCAGAACTACGACTACGCCAGCAACAGCGTCATCCTGCACCTGGACGCGGGCGACGAGGTCTTCATCAAGCTGGACGGTGGCAAAGCCCACGGCGGCAACAACAACAAGTACAGCACCTTCTGCGGCTTCATCATCTACTCGGACTGAGCCCGGCCCCACGGCGTCGCCCCACGGCCCCCCACGGCGTCCCCCCGCAAACGTCCAGCCCCGCGGCCTCTCCCCGCGGCATCCCCCGATGACCGGCCAGCCCCACGCCATCCCTCTGCCGTCGTTCGGCGCCATGGCGTGTCCCCCCCGTGCAAATGTCCAGCCCCATGGCGTTCCCCCCATGGTGTCCCCCAGTGCCCACCCAGCCCCACGGCGTCCCCCCACCGTGCTCCGGGCCATCTATGGGGCTCCGACCCCCCCTTTCCCATCAGCTCACCCCACAGCTGCTAATTTGGGGCTTGGAGGGCACGGGGGGCTGGCCAGAGGCTGGGGGCTGCACTGCCCCACTGCACCCCGGTCCCCCAACCCACCACGTCCCCATCTCAGGCCACCTCCCCACCCCAGCCCACCACGTCCCCACGGCATGGCCACCACCCCAGGCCACCACGTCCCCACGCCGTGTCCCTGTAGCCCAGCTGCAGAGTCGGGATGGCTTCAACGCCAACCTGGGGCAGCAGCACCCTACGGATGGGGACAACACTCCAGGTGACCCTGGCTGGAGACCCCAGGGTGTCCCCTGTCCCTATCCCCAAGCCCTGCATGAGAAGGGGTGCAGCGCAGCCCCCCGAGGTGGCTCCAGACCACCAACCCCCGGGGCGCTGCCGGGGGTCCCCGCCGCCGTGTATATATGTACAGATGTCTGTAGGGTGCCCCCGCGCCGGGGGGCTGCGCTGGGGGGGGGGACACCTCACCGCCCGTCCCGGGGTGCCTCCACGGTAAAGCAGAGCTGTGACCTGGCCTGTCTGCTGTCTGTGTCCCCACGGGGGCAGAGCCGATGTCCCCACGCCGGGGACAGGGTCCTCCTGCCACCCCCCCCAAACACCCTGACCCCTGCTCGGCCCAGCCCGGGGTGCAGGGGGGGTCCCCTGTCCCCAAGGCCCAGCCCGGGGTGCCGGGGGGGGTCCCCTGTCCCCAAGGCCCAGCCCGGGTTGCCGAGGGGGGGGGGTCCCCTGTCCCCAAGGCCCAGCCCAGGGTGCAGGGGAGGGTCCCCTGTCCCCAAGGCCCAGCCCGGGGTGCCGGGGGGGGGGGGGGTCCCCTGTCCCCAAGGCCCAGCCCGGGGTGCAGGGGGGGGTCCCCTGTCCCCAAGGCCCAGCCCGGGGTGCCGGGGGGGTCCCCTGTCCCCAAGGCCCGGCGTCCCCTCTGCCACCTCCAACAGGGACCGTGGGGCTGCCACCACCACCACGTCCCCGACCCCCGCGCCCAGGTGGGGGGTGACCCCCAGGGACTCGGCGTCCCCGCTGCAAGGGGGTGACCCACGCGGGGCCCCTCGGGCACACGCACCCCTCACGGCTGCCTGGGCGCGGGCCGCGCCAGGCCCAATGCGCGGTGACAGCAGTGCCCGGGGCCCCTGACGCCGCGGCGGGGTCGGGAGACCGGAGCCCTCGGGACGCGGATGCTCGTTTCTCAGCGCTGATTAACGCGGACGAGGCACCGCTCGCCGGGGCCGGGCTGGCGGAGCTGGCGGCTCCCAGCGGGGGGGACAAGGCCGCCATTCAGGCCCGGTGCGGCTGCGGCCACCTCCCTGGGGGGCACCGGGGGGGACCCCGCGACCCGCAGCCCCCCCCGGCCCTCGGCTGGGCTCTCCCCGCCGCACAGCGCTGGGGCCGCCGGTGGCCCCGCCTCAGGGGCGGCCCCGGCCCGGTGCCCCCGGCGGGGATGGGGATGGGGGCGGGGGGCAAAGATGGCGGCTGCCAGGGCGAGGCGGGACTGCAACTCCCGTGAAGCACCGCGACGGGAGGGCGGGGCGCGCGGCGCGGGGAGCCAATGGGAGCGAGGGGCGTGTCCAGCGGCCAGTCAGGGAGGAGGGCGTGGCCAGCGGGACGCTTCAAACCGGCGCTGCGGAGGCGACGGGTGAGCGCGGCTGGGGCCGGCGCGATGGGGGCGGCCTTGGGGTCCCGGGGTGGGGGCCCGGGGGTCGGCAGGGCGGGGGAGCGTCTGTAGGGGTGGGGGTCGGGAGGAGGCAGGGTGCCGGCGCGGGGCGGGAGGGGGCCTGAGGGGAGGTATGGCTGTGACGGGGGGCTATGGCTGGGGAGGGGGGCTATAGGGGCCTGGGGAGGCAGCAGGAGCCTGGAGGGGGGAGTTGTGACTTGGGAGGGGGGCTGTAGGGGACTGGAATGGGGGGGTGTGGCTGGGGGGGTTTGGCTATAGGGACCTGGGGGGGCTGTGGCTGTGAGGGGGGCTGGAGGGGGCGGGGGTTATGGCTGGGGAGGGGGCTATAGGGACCTGGAGGGGGGTGTGTGGCTGGGGAGGGGGGCTATGGGGGTCTGGAAGGGGGGTTGTGGCTGGAGGGAGCAGCTATAGGGGCCTGAGGGGAGGTATGGCTGTGAGGGGGGGGCTGTAGGGTCCTGCGGGACAGTATGGCTGGGGGGGGCCGCTATAGGGTCCTGAGGGGGTGTGGCTGTAGAGGCCTGGAGGGGGGAGTATGGCTGGGCAGGGGGGCTCTAGGGCCCCAGGGGGGGAGTCTGGCTGTGAGCATGGGCTATAGGGACCTGAGGGGGTTATGGCTGGGGGGGGGAGGAGCCTGAGGGGGTTGTGGCTGTGAGGGAGGGGGGGGGCGCGATAGGGCTCTGGAGGGGAGCTGGGGGGGGTGGTTGGCTGGAGAGGGGTGGCTATAGGGAACAGTTGGGGGGTAAGGCTGGGCAGGAGAGCTATAGGGGCCTAAAGGGGGTGTCACTGGGGAGGGGGTATAGGGCGGGGGGGTACTGGCAGGGGTTAGGACAGGGAAGGGGGTGTGAGGCCTTGCCCACCCTCAGGCTCCCACCCCCCCGGCTGACCCGTTCCCCCCTCCCAGAGCGTGTGAGGCCCGTGGGATTTCGGAGCTCAGAGCCGTTGTCCTTCAGCCAGCATCGTTTCCCTGCTGCATCTGCCCCCCGTCGCCATGGCACTGAGCGCCCCGCCTGAGGAGGGCACCATGGCCGTCATGGTCTGCGTGCGGCCCCCTGCCCCCTGCGAGCGCGCCGCCCACCCCATCCTGCACGTCATCGACCAGCACATCATCATCTTCGACCCCGAGGAGCCCGCTGGCAGCGTGCTGCCCGCCCGCAGGCCCAAGCAGCAGGGCAAGGACCCGAAGTTCGTCTTCGACCGGGTGTTTGGGGAAGGGGCCACGCAGGAGGAGGTGTTCCAGCACACCACCTGCGAGGTGCTGCACAGCGTCCTCAATGGCTACAACTGCTCCGGTGAGACCCGGCAAACGCCTTTGATCCTTGCAGGAACTCCGCTCCCGGGTTGGGTGGGCTCAGGGGAGCTGTGGATTTAGTTTAGAAGCCCCCAAGCAGCTGGGGAGAGGGGGGGGGAACACAACAGCAATGGAAAAACATATAGGCTTAAACTTGTTGGTGGCACCAAGCTGGGGTGATTGCAGGTGTGGTCAGGACAGGGACGATCCTGACATGGAAGTGTTGTCTCATCTCAGCAGGTAAATGAGGGGCAGCAAAACATGCAGTGCTGTTAGAGTCACAGAAGGGCTTAGGCTGAGGCTGGGCAGGCGCTTTCCAGGCATTTTGAGGGAGGAGGATCACTTGCTCTCCGCCCTGCTGGGGCAGGAAGGGTGGGAAGATGTCAGGTGGATCCGTGGTGCAAAGAGCACCTTGGTTTTGCCGTCCCCTCCCAGCCCGGATCGCCGTGATGGGCAGAGCTTTGGGAGGACGCCGAGTTTGGGAGCGGGGTCTCGGGGTGCTTTGGGGGCTGCCGTGCTCCTCGCACGTGCTCCCAGGCTGGCAGCACTGGAAAGCCGGGTTTGGAAAGCTCCTTGCTGGGTCTGAAAGCTCCTTGCCCGCCGCCGCAGACCCTCGTGCCGTTCGCAGGCTGTCAGCAGATGAGCGGCTTAACGAGCACATCACTTCTGCGAGGCAGGCAGAGAGCGGGAGACGACTGCTCTCCTGTCTAATCCCGCGCCGGGCCGGGCACTGGGACCGGAGGATGCTATTGCTGGGTCTCCGGCGTGCTCTGCGAGGCGCTGAAGGCTGCCTCTGTCACCGTGCCCACCTGGCAGGCACGTCTCGTGTCTCTATCTGCATAAAATCACTCCAGGATCCTCAAATGAGAGCGCTGCGAAGCGCCGAGCGCTGCTAATGGGGAGAAGGGCTGAGGCTCTCGAGATGAGCGTGTCCTGCTCTGGTGGTGATGCTTCAAAGAGGGTGTTGAAAGATGGGAGGGGAAAATGAGGTGAATGACAAGGTCTGGAGGAAGAAACACTCTCTGGTGAGAGACCGGGGAGCACAGCTTGTGAAAGGGAAGGTTCAGGGGTGACACGTGCACGGCCTCCAAGCGGGCGATGGTCTGGGGACTCGTTCTGTCTCTGTCTGCTAAATTAGAGAGGTTGAAACGCGGAAAAAAAATTGTGCTAAAGGGTAGTGCAGCCAGCACAGAGGTAATTAGCTTCGCCTCGTCTGCGCGGAGCCTGCAAGTGCCCCCCACCGCAGGAGCTGCTGCGGGGAACGCTCCTCTCCGGGAAGGAGTGGGCATCGCTCTGCTCCCTGTAATTAATGAGCATTTCACCCACCCACCCTTTCTCCTCCCAGTGTTTGCCTATGGCGCGACAGGAGCAGGAAAAACCTCCACCATGCTGGGCTCGGAGACGAGCCCCGGCATCCCGTACCTCACCATGGTGGAGCGGGACTAGAAGATCGAGGCCAGAAAGGAGGAGAAGAGCTGCGAGGTCCTTGTCTCCTACCAGGAGGTATGCTGCGGCCGGGCCCTGTCCCCTCCCGCCTCCGGGTCACCGTCACTAGGAGCTGGCGTTGGTCTGGACCCTGTAATGCCACACTCGGGGTGTCCCCAGCCCAGCCAGAGTCTGACTGGAAGCGGGCTCACCCACCCAGTTTGGTGAACCGGTGCTGCCGGTTTCTCCCATCCGGTGTCGGGGAATTTTCTCTTCCTTGCCGTGGTCCACAGAGCAGTGAGGGCTTCCCAGCGGAAAGGGCTTTAGAGAAGCCATGGCGCGGTGGCTTCTCGTAAAGCCCTCCCGAGCTGTCCTCTTCGTCCTGAGCTCCGTCAGCTGCTCTCGGCGCACCAAGGAGCGCTGCTGGGGGGGACACCAGCTTGTGTGTGACCCTGGGGTACAAAGCTCCTCTCCCTGCTGGGAAAACAAACCTCAGCCTTACGTGAAGTTCCCTGCCGCAGGTGCACAATGAACAAATCCACGACCTGCTGGAGCCCAAGGGCGCTCTGCCCATCCGGGAGGATCACGAGAAAGGAGTCATGGTCCCGGGTCTCTCCTTCCACCAGGTGGGTGTAAAAATGGGTATAAAAATGGGCCAAGGTCTGGGCGATGCTGCGCCTACGCCAGTTCTGAAGGCGAACGCGTGTCCTGGGGACACGGGGGGTGTGAAGACACAGGGGGGCCATCTGCATGGCAGCAAACGCGTCCCCGCGCTGCGGGGTGCCTCGGTGGCGGGCTGTCTCGGTGCCTGCGTACGGGGTGCGCTGACACCAGCCCTCTGCCCGCTCTCTCCCAGCCCGCCTCGGCAGAGCAGCTCCTGGAGACGTTGGCCAACGGCAGCAGAAACCGGCCGCGGCCTCCCACCGCTGCCAACGCCAGCTCCTCCCGCTCGCACGCCATCTTCCAGGTGAGGGCTGGTGGTTGGGGTCTCGCTCGCGCTCTGTGCCAAAAAGGGGTCTCGGGAGCAAGCCCGTGGCAGGAGCAGCACCGCGGCGTTCCTGCCGCTGCTCCTGGTGTGCCATGGGGAAAATGGGAGCGGTCGTGGCTGCGAAAAGAGGAGGACGGGGCCGGGCAGGCCGCTCGCCTGCGCTGCAGCAGGGCAGCACGTACTGGTGGTGCTGGTGGCCACGGCTCCCGGACAGCCCCGTCCTCCCAGCCTGGTGTTACGTGTCCCAAGGGCTGAAATTTCGCTTTGTGCTTTTGGCTCCTCTCAGCTCAGCGTGTGGGAGCCGTACCCAGCACCCGACCCCGAGCAGAGGGGGACGATGATCGCCGGCTCCTGCGTGTGCCTGCCCGCAGGGGCCGTGGGCAGGCTGGTGGCTCATCGTGTCCCCTCGACGCTGAGCCAGGAATTACGCTCCCCCAGGGCTCTGCGAACTTGTTCCCTGGATTCTCCGTGCTCTCCTACGCAAACTTGCAAGTTGATTTCAATTCCAGCCAGGCCCTTCCCTGAATTAGCAGGGCCGTCACGGCTGCGTGGGGAGATGGAGAGCTCCGACTGTAATTTCAGTCTGAACCTGGTGCCTTGCCCGTTGCTGCGTGCAGGGGGGAAGTCCAGGTGTCTGGATGCTTTCCCAGCCGGCTTCCCAGCTGGGCCTGTCGGTGGGTGCTGGATTCCTGCCTGCGGCGAATCCATTAGCTGTGCTGGAAATCTGCCCTTCCCGCTGCCGGCTCGGCCTCTCGGCAGGCAAACCATGGTCTGGTGAGGATGCAGGGCAGAAAGCAGCTGGTGGAGCTGCAGATGCTGCGTGCCCGGTGGTCTGCTAAAGCCCCTCAGCCCAGAGCCCAAAAAGGCCCGTGACAGCGGGTCCCTGAGCACAGATCATGTCCACTGTGGCCAGCCTGGGGCTCCCTGGGGGAGCCTGAGTAGCTGTGCTGCTCCGGCATTGGGAGAGGGGTAGGTGCTGCCCCAGTGCCTCTTTAACCTCTCCCTCATCCCTGTCTCTGCAGCTGAAGAGCAGCGTGTTCAGCTTCGACTGCCACGTTAGTAAATACCCCGTGACCTGTGAGCAGCTGAAAGCAGAGGTGAGAGGCTGGCGGGGAGGGCAGGGCTCTGTCTTTAGCTTGGAACGTGGTAGCCTGGTCTCCTCGGGGTTGTGAAACCACCTGGGCAACGGATGATCCTTGCTTGCAGGTGGCAGATCTGCGGGAGAAGCTCCGTGCCTACGAGGACGCTGCCCGGAAGGCGCAGAAACGGGCGCCGCTGCCTCCCCTCAACTTGAGCCCAGTGGGGCTGCACAGGTGAGGCTGGTGATGAGGAGGGATGGAGCTTGGTGTGAGCTCCTGGTGTCCCCCGAGTGAGGAGCTTGCGGGGTTTTAGTGCTGCTCGGAGCCCAGGGGTGTGTGAGAAAGCAGATGAGCTTCTCTGCTGGTGTGCATCATCATTGCGACTGTGGGCAGGTGTAGTTCCGAGCCTGATGGACCACAGTGTGCAGGCACCAGGGGAAGCTGGGTTGCAAAGGCCAAATCTTGTCTGAGCCATCCCCAAACTTCTTACGCAAAGCGATGGCTTCACCAGAGCATCTTCTCTGGCTCAGTGGCTTCTCTGGCTTCTGCAGGTGTGAGGAAGCTGTCCCAAAGACATTCCTGGCCCTGCATGAGGAGATGGAGCAGGAGCTGGAAGCTGAATGTCCTGTTCAGCTGGAGCTGGGATTGGAGGAGGAGGTGAGAGGAGGGGTGGGCAGTGGGAGGGGGCTTGGCATGCCGAGTGGGGCCTGCGCGGGGGCTCAGATACCCTCGTGGGGTACACTGGGCACACTGGGAGAGGGCAGGAGCTCAGCCGGTCCACGGGGTGCTGGCTCAGTGCGTGCTGGGCTGTGGGCTGCTAGAGAAACCCCTTCACTTCCCAGCTAGCAGGGAGTTTGGGGACCAAACTCTGCTCGGATGTGGGCTGATCCTGGGCTTTTGGGTGATTGCTCCAGGCTCCAGAGGAAATGCCTCCCAGCAGCTCCCCAGCAACCCTCCAGAGAGATGTCCAGCTGGAACCGAAGAAACCAAGCGGCCTTCCGCAGGGCTTGTCCAGCAGCCAGACAGAGATGTGAGTGTCCTCGCGCTGTCCCCATGTGCCACTTGCTCTTCTTTGCCCGTGGAGGACAGGGTGTCCACCCTCCTGCTGCACACAGCCGTCCCGAGGATGGTTTGGATGGACACCAGGTCTTCGCTCACAGATGACTGCCTGCCCTGGAAAATAAGGGATTTGGCTCCTGGGGTTCTAATCCCATGGGATAATCTCTCCTGGAAGTGTCAGCAGTGAAGGTTTCCAGGCACAGCAACCGTGTGAGCCTTAAGTGCGTGTTGTTAGTCCTGAAATGAGCTGCGCGAAGTCTTTCCTCCTGCCTCGGCTCCCCCAGGACCTGCCCTGGCAGGGCTCCCGTGGCACCATCTCCTGATGTCTCTGCCCCAAGCACCTTGGCAGAATGAAGCTCTTTAGAAAGATTTCTTGAGGGACGACTGGCCTTGACGTGTGTCTGGATCTCTGTCTGCCTCTGGCTGAGCTAATGAGTGTCTGAAGCCCGGCATAAAGTCTGTGGGTGCTGGGTGGTCCTTTCTAACCAACAGATGAATGCACAGCTCGGGTTCTCCAGTCAGAGATTTATGGCTTGGGTATCTCACAGCTTCAAAGTTTGCCTCTCTTCTCCGAAAACTCTGACAACGGGCTCTGCCCTGCCCAAGGAGGTCTCAGAGGTGGTGCTGGTGGTGCTGAGCCGCTGTGATGCTGGCTCGAGCTCACCTGCTGACTGGTTCTTGGCTCGGTCTCTCTCTCAGGCTTGTGGCTGCCATGCTGAGCGCTGCCCGAAAGCAGCAGGCTGTGCTGAAGGATGCCAGCCTCCTCGCTCCTGACATGGTCTCCGAGTTTGAGGAACAGCAGCTCCTGGTCCGTCAGCAGGCTGGCGTAAGCCTGGAGCAAGCCACATCTCCGAACGGAGCCGCGGAGGTCGGCGAGGCCGCCCCAGCCCCGGAGATGATGCAGGGCTGTGACGGTGAGGATTTGGGTTCGTGTCCCCTCTCCTTTGCCTTGGTGTGCGCAGGAGGAGCTGGGGGGGGATGGGACACAGCTCCCGGCCGTGGGTGCAGCGCAGGGAGATGAGTTCCTCCTGACGTGATGCCTTCGGGTGCGCTCGCCTGGAAAGGGAGCACGAAGACCACCGAGGAGCTGGGGGTCTGTGGCAGCGCCCACCCAGCACCCACCCCCCAGCCAGCGAAGCCCTTACACTGATGGCTCCCCTGGCCAGGAGGAGCTGGAGTTTTGCCCCCCCGTTGCTGGAGTTTTGCCCCCCCCCCCCCATGTTTTTGCAGCAGGTGGATTATTGCTGTTCCCTCCCAGCCCCTCTCTCGTGTCGAGTGCTAACAGCTGGGTGTTGCTAAGAACTAACATGGCCTTTTAATAAATCTTGTTGGTTTCAAACCCCGAGGGGCGCGGGGCGACGCGTGGCTCCTTCTTCTCGCCTCCCCCTCGCACAGGGAGCTGGGGGGGGGGCAGCGGCTCCTGGTCAGCATCGGGGCCCCGGGGGTGCCATCTGCCCCCTCTGCTGTGCCCCTGGGGGGCTGGGCCCCTTGCCTGGTGTCCCAGGTTGCAGGTGAGGGGTGGTGGATGGTGCCTGCCCCCCCAGCTCCCACTGCCCTGCTTGGAGATGGGGACAGGGGTTCTGCGCTGTTCCCCCCTTCCTGCCCCCCCCTTGTCCCCTGCGGGTCCCTTCCCCCCCACTGCCTGCGACCCCCCAGTCCGGAGGCAGAGAGCCAAAGCACCCCCACGACCCCTTCCCTGCCCTCCCAGGGCACATCTGGGCGCTGGCACATCTGGCTGCCTGCGCCAGCTCCCTGGGGGTGACCAAGATGGCGGGGACAGGACCCGGCTCCGAGCCTGCTGCCGTCCCTGGGGGGCCCGGGGTCACCCGCTCCTCCTGCCCTACTTCCCTGCCTGGCAGCGGCAGAGCTCGCCTTTGTCTTCTCAGAGGCTGGAAGCTTCTAATTAAAACCTCCAGCCGGCTCCCAGTTCGTTTGTCTCATTAGGAGGGGGCTGGGGAGGAGGAGGGGGGAGCCCAGCTCTGCCTCCCCGCAGCCCCTGCCTGTGCCAGCTCTCCCCGCTGTGATCCCGGCTGCGCAGGAGCGGGGAGAAAATGAATCTCCGGGGCGCGGCACGGGGGCTGGCGAGGACCCCCAGACCCCCGCTCCGTCCCCCCACCCTGGCAGGGCTGGGGGTCCCCTGTCACCGCGGGCGGTGGCACGGCGCATGTCCCAGGGGGGTCACTGCGTAGGGGGGACGTGGGTGCCCCAAACCGGGCGTTTCCGTGTGCAAAGCCCCGGCCCCTCGCTGGGGACGCCGGCCCCGGACAGCTGGTGGGACATGGGGACAGGGCGGCCTGGGGACAAGGAGCTGCTGGGATGAAAGGGAGATGTGGCAGCGAGAGGTTGGCCTGAGTGCTGTCCCAGTGCCACCAGTCCCACCAGTATGGCCCCCAGTGGCTCCGGGTCCCCGCAGATGCACCCACGGCCGTCACCACGACCCTCCCCAGATGGCCGGTGGCCAGCGATGGTGGCAGTGGCCCGGTGGGACCTGGCCCTGTCCCTGTCCCCGTCCAGGGAGCCTTCCCCGGCCATCGGCTGCCATCTAGCTGCGGGCCACCACGGCCTGTCCCCAGCCCTGTCCCCAGCTCTGTCCCCGCAGCATCCCCCCCAGCACCCAGGGACCGCACCTGACCCCCAGCTCCGTCCCAGCCGCGTCTCGGGGCGCCCACCCTGATGCCACCTCGTGTCCCTCATGTCCCCGTCTCCCCAGCAGAACCCGTCCCCTGCCCGGGCTGTCCCCGAGGCCTGGCCGTGGCCCTGACGCGGTGGCTCGGAGGGGACAGGGCTGGCGGAGACCCCGCGCCCATCGCCGTCACCCCCGGACCCGTCTCCCCGAGCTTCCCGGCACCGCACAAAGCCCCTTCCAGCCGCCCGGGAAAGCCCCTGGCTCCCTGCCCCTGCCCGGGGGGTCCTGACCCTCCCCCCACGATGGGCCACGGGGGGCAAAGACCCCCCCAAACTCAGTGCACGTGTGAGCGGTGACACGGCCAGCCGGGGCAGGATCCGGCCCCCGCGCTGGGAGGGGACCCGGGGTGCTGAGCCCCGGCCAGGCTCCAGCGCTGTGCGGGACCCCCGGGGCGGAGAGGCCTCTGGAGGCTTCAGTCACTTTATTAGCAGCCCGCCTTCATTAGCAGCCTGCTTAATTAGCAGCCTGCTTAATTAGCAGCCTGCCCGGCAACTCGCCTCGGCCGGGCCCGGGTGGCTGGCGCTGAGCGGCTCGTCCGCGGGCGCGCGGCACGGGGAGCACGCGTGTGCGTGACGTGGGTGTGCGTGACGTGGGTGTGCGTGCACGCGTGTGCGAGCCGGCTGGCCGGGCGCGCGCTGCGGGGCACGGCGTGGAGACGTGGGAGGGCAGAGGGGCACGCACAGCTCTGTGTGCGTGGGCACACGTGTGCGTGTCTGTGCAGGCTGCATGCGTGTGCACACGTGTGTAAGGGTGGGCGTGCACACGCGTGTGGGGGGTGTGCTCGGAGGGACGGACACGCGTGCACTCGTGTGCAGATATCGACATGGAGAGACACACGTGTGCATCTGCACGCATGTGTGTGGATGTGCGTGTTGCATGCGTGTGGAGGCACATGTGTGTGCGGAGGTGCTTGTGCACGCGGGTGGATGTGCACGTGTGTGGATGTTCATGCATGTGGTTGTGCACACGTGTGGATGGGCACGCGTGTGGATGCCTCCTCACGGCTGCACGTGCAGGACGGGGGGTTGCGTGTGCACATGCATCCACACCAGCCGTGTGTGTGGGTGCGCACACGCGTGCAGGGGGTGTCAGCGGGCGGGGGGGGTGCATGGCAGGGTGTGCACACACGCGTGCAGGGGTGTGTGACACCGCACCCAGCACCCGCAGTGCCCCGTGGGATCGCACCCGGCACCCACGTTGGCACATGACGCTGCACCCGGTACCTCTGGCACCCCGTGGCATCGCACCCAGCCCCCCGGCACCCACCCAGCGCCCACCCCCCGGGGTGCCCCCGTCCCGCGGGCCGTGCCGGGGGGCAGCCGGCGGGCAGGGGGCCGTGCCGCGGTGCCCGGGCTGGGTGCCAGGGCGCGTCCGTCCCCGCCAGGCGCCATGCAGGCCGGTTTTTGTGCCCAGCCTCTGGCTCCTGGGCCGGCGGCCAGCGCCGGGGAGGCCGGTGGGGCCGGGGGGGGGCCCCCCAGGCTCCATAAAACCCCCCGGGCCGGGCACCTCGCGCCCACCGCGTCGGCATGGAGAGCCAGCGCCCGTCCTCCTATGGCCGCCGCTTCGGCCCCGCCGTCCCCCTGTACCGGCTGCTCCCGGGCAGCCCCCTGGCCCGGCTCCGGGCCCCCCGCAGCACCCAGCCGGGTCCCCGTGTGGGCGCCCGCCTGGGCTCGGGCAAGGTGGACTTCTCCCTGGTGGCGGCACTCAACTCGGAGTTCAGGGAGACACGCACCAGCGAGAAGGTGGAGATGATGGAGCTCAACGACCGCTTCGCAAGCTACATCGAGAAGGTCCGGCTCCTGGAGCAGCAGAACAAGGTGCTGGTGGTGGAGCTGAACCAGGCGCGGGACCAGGAGCCCTCCCACCTGGCCGACATCTACCAGGAGGAGCTGCGTGACCTGCGGTGCCAGGCGGAGCAGCTCACCATGGCCAAGGCCCGGCTGGAGATCGAGAGGGACAACCTCGCCGAGGACCTGGGCAGTCTGCAGCAGAAGTGAGGCACTGCCCTGCTCGGGATAGTCCTGGGAACCAGGGTGGCCACTGGGACCAGGATGCTGGTGGGGACCAGGGTGGTGATGGGGACCAGGATGGTCACCAGGACAGGAATGAGGGTGGCCACTGGGACCAGGATGATGGTGGGGACCAGGGTGGTGATGGGGACCGGGGTGGTCACCAGGACAGGAATGAGGGCGGCCACTGGGATGTGCATATCAGGGTGACCACCAGGACCAGGGTGGCCACTGGGACCAGGATGCTGGTGGGGACCAGGGTGGTGATGGGGACCAGGGTGGTTCACCAGCAACATGGTAATGATGAGACCAGGGTGGTGATGGGGACCAGGATGCCCACCAGGACAGGAATGAGGGTGGCCACTGGGATGGGTGTATCAGGGTGACTACCAGGACCAGGGTGGCCACTGGGACCAGAGCGGCAGCAGGCACCATGATGGCCACCAGGATGGTGATCAGGGTTGTCCGGGCAACCAGGGTGGCGATGGGGATCATGGTGGTGGCAAGGACCGGGCTGACCCCAGGGAGCAGGAAGGGGACCGGGGCGTCCCCAGGGATCAGGGTGCCCACTGGGACTGGACCGGGGTGACCCCAGGGAGCAGCGGGGACGGTGGCGGGGGGTGGGGGATGGGCACAGGCGCCGACGCAGGGTGTGGGTGCTGGTGGCGTGGGGCTGTGTCGACCCGGGGAGATGCTGTCCCTGGGGCTGAGAGTAACGAGTGACGGTGCTGAGTGGGTACCGGTGCTGAGTGGGTACCGGTGCCCACCGAGTGACGGTGCCTCCCTGTCCCGGCGCAGGCTGCAGGACGAGGTGACCCTGCGGCTGGAGGCCGAGAGCAACCTGGCTGCCTACAGGCAGGTGAGGGCAGGGGCCGGATCCTGCGCCCCCCCATCCCGCACCCCCGGGGGTCAGCCCCCAGCTCAGCCTCCCTTAGGGATGGGCAGGGTGGGCAGGGATGGGGCAGGGATGGGGCATGGATGGGGCAGGGATGGGCAGGGATGGGGCAGGGATGGGCAGGGATGGGCAGAAGGTGGCAGGGATGGGTGGAAGGCGGCAGGGATGGGCAGGACGGGCAGGGTGGGCAGCTCCGGAGGCAGCAGAGCGGCGTGGCCAGCCCTGGGGACGGTCCCTCCTGTCCCCCGCGGTGCCAGGACGTGGACACCGCCGCCTTGGCTCGCCTGGACCTGGAGCGGCGGGTGGGCAGCCTGCAGGACGAGATCGCCTTCCTCCACAAGGTCCACGTGGAGGTAACCCCGCTCGGGGGGTCCTGGGGCTCGAGGGGGTCCCAGGGCTCGGGGGGGCCAGGGTGACCCCCGCCATCCCCCCAGGAGCTGCGGGAGCTGCAGGAGCAGCTGGCCCGGCAGCGGGTGCCCGTCGCGGTGGACGCCAGCAAGCCGGACCTGACGGCCGCCCTGCGCGAGATCCGCAGCCAGTACGAGGCCATGGCCACCAGCAACGTCCAGGAGACCGAGGAGTGGTACAAGTCCAAGGTGCGGTGAGGGACGGTCACCCAGCGGTTGGGTGGCCTGGCTGTCCCCTCCCGGGATGTCACCTTCTCCGGTGACCCAGGGCTGGGTGGTTCGTGGTGGTGGTGGTGGATGGGGTTTGGCAGCCCCGCGGTCCCCACTCGTGTCCTGTGTCCCGGTCTGGTCCCCGTGGGCAGGGGGATGTGTCCCCAGCGGTGACTCACGTAGCCATGGTCCCTCAGGAGTTGTGTTCACAGAGATGTGGCCCACGTGCGCTGTGCCACGGGAGCAGGGACGTGTCCCCAGGGACACATGCCATCGTGGACACGTCCCATGGCCACCGTCCCACCACCCTGCGGTAGCCAGGACGTTTCTCCACGCCACGTGCCACTGGGGCCACGTCCTTCCCATGGAGCTGGATCGTGTCCCCATGCCCTGCGCCACCGGGACACATCCCTGCTGTGTGGTCCCATCCCACGGCACGTGTCCCCCCACCAGTTTGCCGACCTGACGGACGCGGCCGCCCGGCACGCAGAAGCCCTGCGCGTGGCCAAGCAGGAGGCCAACGAGTACCGACGCCAGCTCCAGGCCCTCACCTGCGACCTGGAGGCTCTGCGGGGTTCGGTAGGTGATGGCCGTGAGGGGACACGGCCTCAGGGAGCGGACACCACCACGGGGATCCCTGCCATGGTGGTGGGATCACCACCCAGTGTTGGGGGAATGGCTGGTCCCCAAGGATGGGAGATGGATGGGTACCGTGGAGAGCCCCTAGCTCCTGGGAGAAGGTGGCTGTGGAGGGTGTCACGTCCCCTCGTGGCCCCCCAGAACGAGTCCCTGGAGAGGCAGCTGCGGGAGCTGGAGGACCGCTACGCCCTGGAGACGGCCGGCTACCAGGACACGGTGGTGCGGCTGGAAGAGGACATCCGCAGCCTGAAGGAGGAGATGGCCCGGCACCTGCAGGAGTACCAGGATCTGCTCAACGTCAAGCTGGCCCTTGACATCGAGATTGCCACCTACCGCAAGCTGCTGGAGGGCGAGGAGAGCAGGTGACAGCAGCGCGAGGGCTCCATCCTGCCCCTCTGCCCCTCCCCGGCTGTGTCCCAAACCACCCCAAGTCCTCGTGGTCCCTCTGGGGTGTCTGACCTGCTTGGGGACCGCCCTCCAGCGCTCCTGCCCCAGCCCTGGGGGGGGGCTGAGCTGGTGGGGGGGAGGGCAGCAGGATCCCAATGCTCTTCCCAACACCCTCCCATCACTCCCGCAGGATCACCATCCCCGTGCAGAGCTTCTCCAACCTGCAGATCCGAGGTGAGGCCACGGCCACGTGTGGGGCAGGGGAGCCAGGATGGTGGCACAAGCAGGGGGGGCTTCTGGGGGCTCTGTGGGAGGAGACGCCGTCTCAGCCATCCCTGCCCCCTCCAGAGGGTCCGTGAGGTTTTCCTGTGAATCCCAAGAAACCGGGACTCCTGGGTTCTCCCTGGATGGGGGAGGAGTGTGCCACGGCCACATCCCCAAAGCTGAGCGTGTCCCCAAGGGCAACGATGTCCCTGAGACTGACCGACCACATTACCACGTCCCCAGTGCCAACTGTGTCCCCAAGGACAACCCTGTCCCCAAGCCCAATCACATACCAGACCCACCCATGTCCCCATGGCCAACCACATCCCCATGGCCAGTCATGTCCCCAGTGCCAACCGTGTCCCCAAGGCCTCACTTCCCAAAGCCAGACACATCCCCAGTGCCAGCCACATCCCCAAGGCCAACCACGTCTCCAACCACATCCTCAAGGTCAATCATGTCCCCGAGACTAACAGTGTCCCTGAGGCTGGTCATGTCCCCAGGGTCACTGCCTCCCATGGTTCGGGGTTCTCCAGCCCAACCTGCTCCCTTTGGGCCACTTGAGGATGGCTGGAGGGGCCACACCCTGGGCACCAGGTCACCGCCGTGTCCTGCCCATGTCCCCTAGAGACTAGCCTGGACACTAAATCCGTGTCAGAAGCCCACCTGAAGAGGAGCATCGTGGTCAAAACTGTGGAGACCAGAGATGGAGAGGTGGGAAGTCCTCATCTGTGTCACCCACGCTGCCTCCCCTCCACCCTCGCCTCCCCGTGGGGTGTCCCCAAGGAGGGGGGGGTCACTCGTCATGCACTCGGGGCCACCATTCCTCAGCCCCAGGAGCAGCCCGGACAGGGAGCCAGTGATCCCAGTGCCCTCAGAGCATGGCATGAGCTGGCTCTGGACCACGGTGGAGCTGAGCCTGGCAGCTCATGGGGAAAACCGTCCCCGTCCCTGTCCCCAAGCCCATTCAGAGCCCAGGCAGGCTCAGCCGGGGGGACAGCCCGAGCGCGGGGTGATGGTCCCTCTCCCTCTCCCTCCAGGTGATCAAGGAGTCCAAGCAGGAGCACAAGGAGGTGGCGTAGGGCGGGCGAGCCGCAGCAGCCACGCGCTTGTAGCTGTAGCTCTGTAGGTCCCGTCCGACGCTGCGGGGAGCCCCACGGCCGGGCACGCGTGGTGGGAGGAGACGGCTGTGCTTCGGCGGGGGCTTCTCCCTCCCACCCACCCCTCGCTTCTCCCGTGTCGCCCCGTGCCAGGACGCTGCCACGTTCCCATGGCACGGAGGTGCCGGCGGGTTTGGGGCCGTGTCCACGCTCACCCCAGGTCTCCAGCCATCCAGAGTCCGTTCTGTGTCCATCTCCATGCACCAGTCCGACAAGACCACGGTGCCAGGAGCATCTCTCCTGGCATCCCACCTCACTGCCCACTCTCTGATCCGTGAGGCCACCCCAGGTCTCCCCAGTTCGCCCCGGCCCTGTGCACCCTGGGGCTGGTGAGGGACATTTCCCCACCATCAAGCACCGGGTGGGCTTAGCCAAGAGGCACGGGCAGGAGGAAGGGGAGGGTGGGGAAGCAGGGTGCTGCCAGGAAGGTGTCAAAAGGTGATGAAACGGGGATAGCAAGGGGTTCCTGGGGACGCTGGGGTGTCTGGGGTGCTCTGTGGGGCCAGAGCAGTGGTGGGCACCGCAGGCTGGGTGGCCTCAAGGGCTTCTTCTGGCACAGAGCCATGTCCTGACCCCCACCGGGTGTCCGCCACCAAGGTGTCCCCATCACCACAGTGGGGAAAAACAGTCCCAAGGGGCTCGTGGCGAGGGGTGACCCACGGCCATGCGCCTGGCCCCTCGCCTGGGGGTCCCACGCAGGTGACAATGGGGAGGAGGAGGAGTGCAGAGGAGGAGGAGAAGGGGAACGAGGAGGACGAGGAGGAGGAGGAGGAAGAGGAGGGTGCGGGGCACAGAGCAGGAGATGCCTCTGGTGACCCAGGAGTGATGGGGGAGGACAGACGAAGCCATCCTGGTCCTGCCTGTCCCACCCGGGCTTATGCTAGGAGCCAGGGGGACCAGGGCCCGGGGCTGCCACGCATGGAGCCCAAGCCCACCCCTCGTGTGGGCACTCAGGACGGGGTTGGAAGGAATCCCTTGTCCCTGGGCTCTGCGTGACCCCCCCACCCATCCTCCTCTGCTCCCCCCGGACCAGCACTTGCCACCATCCCGCCCAGGACCATCACCCAGCCCGGTGCTCGCCCGCAGCCCCTGTCCCCACCTTCCACTTAGCTACTGACCACGAGCGACACCTGCCCTGATGCCACCTCACGTAGGAGCAACGACCCAGCAGCACTTCCCCTACCCTGCAAACCCACGGGATGCCCCTCAGATGCCACCCCCCTCGTCCCCTCCGTCCCCCTCATCCCCGGGCTCAGGCGCTGAGCGAGCTTCGCAGCTACCGGCTCCAGAACGGCCGTTCCTGGGGCAGGAGATGTCACCCGGGTGCCACCCAGGCAGGAGATGTCACCCGGGTGCCACCCAGGCTGGCACCCAGGGCTCAGCCGGGATGGCGGTGGCCCGGGGGGTTCAGCCCCCTGCGAGCAGCCCCCGGCTGGAGCTCTGCAGCCGACGTTGTCGCTACCGAATTCACGCACTAACGCCCGCGGCAGCTTGAGAGAAGAAATAAAGCTAACGCAAGCGCTGTGCTGCGCGGTCGTGCCTGCAGCCCGCCCCTCGGCAGCCCGTGCCGGGGTGATTCGGGATCAGCCGGGGCGGCGATGCCCTTCGGGAGCCCAAACCGGGCTCAACGCCGCCGGGCGACGCGAGCTCAGTGCTGTACCCAAGGCATGGCCAACGCTTCGTGGGTCAACACCCGTCGGGGATTGCGACGCAGGGTGGGTGGCTGCAGGAGCAAACCCCCCCGGAGCCGGCAGCCAGGCAGCCGGGTGGGAGAGATCCCCATCCCGGCAGGGAGGGAGGGGAAGCGGGGATCTGCTCGGGGGTCTTCAACCTCAAACCCAGCTCCTTTCCCACATGAAGCTGGGCTGTGGCTCCTGGAAGCTCCTGGGATGGGCTGCAGCTGTGAGGGCCGTCGGTGGATTTGAGAGGCCGCACGTCATCTGCGCGGCTGAAGCGCCTGAGCGTCGCCGGGACCCTCGAGGCCCTCCCGGACAGCAGGACTCCTCTTGGGAAACCTGAAATCCCCAAGCCACGTCCTTGCAGGAAGGAGGGGAGATGAGCCCCGTGGCGATGTTCTGCTCCACGCTGAGGAGCAAGCACGAGGCCACCTCAGCTCCGTAGAGATGCCATCCTCTTTGGAGGACGTGCATAATAATCATGTCAAGCACAAATATTGACTCACACGTCTGTGCTGAGTTGAGCGAGTTAAAAAAACCCAAACAAAACCCAGAGAAATTTCTGAAGAAAATTATTCCAGGTTAATTTGGAAATTTTTTTTTCCTTCAAAAATGAAAAAATGTTTAAACCAAAATTTTAAAAATTGGGTTTGCTCCAGGTAAGGAGCTCAAAGGAACACTGAACGTTTTGAAACGTTGGCGCTCAAAGTTCCCAGCAATGAAAAAAAGTAAAATAAAAGGGTAAGAAAAGCAAGAATTGATTGGATTCAAACAGTTTGGTGGATCTTTTTAGCAACCTCTGGGAAAAACAGTTCTAATAAATCACTGATGCCGTCCAAGAGCTCTGTGGAGCTTGGCCAGAAGATCTTGCAACAACTCCAAGGACTCTTTTGAAAAGGACTGTATGGAGCTTAAAACCCCACCGCGAGCCAGCGGCAGAGCCAGGAACGCATCATGGCGGTGCGCAATCCCCGCCTGTCCCTACCAAGCCGTGCCAGTCCGCACCCGGGGGAGGTTTCCACGCTGGTCATCACCAGCTCTTGACCCAGAAGGGAGGAGGAGCGGGCGCTGGCAGCGTTTTGATTTCTAATGATCAGAACATCAGAAATTTCTAACGGGAGGATGATCCGAGGCGTGAGAGTGACCCGCCGCAGCCACGGTGGAGATGCTACATCCCGACAGGGCGCTTGAACGCCCGCCAGCAGCTGCGGAACACGTGGATGATGATGAAGATGATGCTGATGAGGCCATAGCTCCAGCCGATGACCTTGACAGCGTAGATTGTCTCGGGATCGTTGAGCTTCCGCCGGCGCCGGTGCTGGTGGGTCACGCTGAGCCGGAAGCCAGCCACCATCTCGCCCTCCCGCCAGCAGACATAGGTGCCTCTGTCGCTGACCCGGATGCGCCGGATGTGCAGGTGGTTTCCGTGGTCGATGAAGACCCGCATGGTCTTGTTGACACTGACAAGGTAATGGTAGCGGTAAAGCTGGACGGAGTCCTTGTCCCAGGCCACGGCATGCTCAGGGTGGGCTCCTGGGCATGCGATGATCAGGGCACTTCCAACGGGCTGCATGTGAAACTGCGTGGGGACGCGGGGCGTCCAGGGCTTCTCGCCCAACTTGGAAATGACATTGGAGATGGCCTGCACGCCCTCCTCGGAGACCTCCTCCTTCAGGCAAGGGGTCAGGCAGCTTTGGATGGCCACCTCGGGTGGCCGGCGGCGTACTTGGCGCTTGAAATGCGCAGGGACAGCCCTTGAGCCGCAGGACGTGACGTTGGGCACAGCAGAGCGATAGCGAGGGTTCAGTTCGGCGCTCTGTATGTAGCACAGCCCGACGCGCCGCTGCTCACCTCTCACCCCACAGCGGTCGCATCTGGTCCAGTCCCAGAAGGTGGTGAAGAGGCTGAAGAGCTCCTCTGTGTAATCGTCCTGGACATGCTGGCCTCTGTCCACAAAAGCCACCACGATGTTCTTGGTGGGCTGCACGTCCACGTCATAGCCATAGAAGAAGTCCCCTTTCTCAGTGCCGCACAGGTAGTGGCCCGAGTCCGTCACCTGGGCTTGGAAGACAATGAGACTGAACATCCGGATACTGAAACGCTTCAGCACGCTGCTGCCAGCCCGGATATGGCCTGAGTCAACAGTCAGGGTGCCAGCAAAGTCGCTCAGGACGGTGGTTTTGTGGGTGTTCATGTCCTTCTGGAAGTACCAGACGACGGAAGAGACCTCTTTGGGCTTGCACTTGCACGGGAGCTCGAAGGTCATGCCAGCCAGGTAAGCGGCGCTGTCAAACATCAGGAAAGCGGGACAAGCCATACTCTTGAACACATCTTCTTTCTCTTCAACTGCAAAAGCGTGGAGAACGTCTACCAGGCAGAGCAGAAGGACGGCTCGTGCCAGCCCTGCCTCCATCGCGCTGGGCCGTCTCCGCAGTCAGCAGAACCAGCCCGGCCGCTGCGTCCTCAGCAGCGACAGCAGCGACCCACGCCTGGGGTCAGCAGTGATGCCACCAGCCAGGGACCACGCACACATCAGCTCGCTCGCCAAAGATGGGGCTTGCAAATGACCCCCCGCCCGCAGCGCGCGAGGCTGGCAGCGGAGATCAAACAGTCGTCGCCTGGGACACGGGTTCTAGAACCTCTCCTCTGTCCCAGCTGCCCCAGACCACTGCTGTCCGTGCCCTGGACAATGAGTGGGTGGTTGTTCACGCAGCAGAGGGAAGATGCAGCCATGCAAAGCGTGGTGGGAACGAGGGAACCGCTGATGTCTTCTTTAAAGACTCATGGGCAGTAAATGCTAATTATTGCTCTGACCCCCCTAAGCGCAACGAACCCGGAGAAGACCCTCCTCTGCTGGCAGGTGACCTCCGTAGCCCAGGAGAAGAGGTTTCAAACACACTATTTAGACTTCTACATCGTCCCTGTAGGATTTCCAAGGGTTTGTGTGCTGAAGGTGTCCCCCCCCTGCCCCAGGTAACGTTTCAGACTCCCCGCCATGAGTGACAGAGTGAGGCTTTTCGTTCACATCACCCTTGCCGGGGCTGGTGCTGGAACCAGCCCTGGAGGCTCTAAACACCTCTCTCCCATGGTGAAGGGGAGCTATTCGCTCCCCGCTGACCCCAGCTGGCCCTTCCGCTCAGCTTTTGGCACTTCTTCAGCAGATGCTCAGACCAAACCATGAGCTGAGTGATTGGGAGACTGATCCCAGCTGGTCTCACAGCCTGTCCTCCCATAAATGCTCACACAACCTCTCCTGTACTTTATTTAGAATCATAGAATCATATAATAGTTTGGGCTGGAAGGGACCTTTCAAGGTCATCTAGTCCAACCCCTCTGCAATGAGCAGGGACATCTTCAGTTCAGTCAGGTTGCTCAGAGTCCCTGGGTACCACGTCCCAGCGGCAACGGGACGCAGCACTGCCCTAGCAGGACAGACCAAATGCAAACCCAGTTGGAGTCACTTCTTGGCTCAAAACAGCTCTCTCCATGAAAAGAAAACAGGGATTTTTATCCATTTCTTCTGCCTTCCACTTCCTGTTGCCAGGAGACGTGAACCACGCTGTGATGTCACCGTGATGCAACGCAGGCATCACGGTGATGCTGGAGAACTTCCCAGACGCCGGCGCCACAGACCTTCATCCTGCTGACCAGCAGGAGCAAGCCTGGCTGGTCAGGGAAAGGGCCACGGCTGGTTGCAGCCAAGGTATGGAAAAACAAATTACAATGGAGTCATCTTCACCAGAGGCATCCTGGGCTTCCGACTCGGAGGACACAGGCTGGTGAGCGGCTTCACCTTCTCCCGGCCACCCAAGAGGGGATGCGGGAGCATATTGGGATGCTGCCACCAGACCTCTACCAGAAGAACACGCCCTGCGAGCGTTGCCCGATGAATCCTGGGTCCCCATCACGCAATTTTGTTTCTGGGAGGAGATCTCTGCCAGCACCAACCAGGCTTCAGCCTCCTCCTTCCTCCAGAAGCTCTGGAAGATTGTCGGCAGCCATCGCCAGGGGGTTTTGCCTTTCCCCGTGCAATGGCAGTGAGCAGGCTGCTCCCATCCTTGACACAGGATGCGGGTGCAAGCCCTGAGCCTTGGCACTGCTGAAAGCGCTGTGGCTTTTCCCACCAGAGCTGTAACTGCTGTGCCAGGGCTGTTCCTGCATCAACATCCTCCGTCCTGGCCTTGGGAAACTCAAGGATCTTCGCTGTTTTCTTTCAGAATTCAGCTCTCAGCTTTCTGCTAGTCCTCAGGTTTGCAAGTGTTACGCAAAGGCAAGGGGAATGGCACCCACAACAGGCTGCAGGGACACAGATGTCCCCAAGACAGACTCCACAAAGCCCAACATTCGAGCACCGGGCCTCAGAGAATAACTGATTAGGTGCCCAGTGGCTTCTGCAGAGAAGCTGGGAGAGGGATGGTTACAGGCTGCCAGGCTGACTCTACCCTTTGCTCCTCTGGCTGGGTTTTACAACAAAACCGACCAGAGAGTTGTTTCTGAGCTGAATTCAAGGGAGTCTGAGCACTGCAACAGCCATCAGGCTCCTCAGCACGCTTGCGAGACGCTTGAGGATCCTTCCAGACCGGACCCGCAAGGGAGCTTGGTGGGTAGGTGCTGAGCTGTGCAGTCTGAGGGCCTCTCCGCAGTCTGCAGCCAGACCAGAAAGGCCAGTCGATGAAGACACAGCATTAGACAGTCCTGGGGAGACTCTGTTGGACCGACGCCTGTCCGTTCCTTCTAAATCTCACTTTATGTGGAATTTCAGCGAATCAGACAGTGTCTGAGATCACAGGAGCACGAGCTGACAGGATCTCTGAGGATCACCCCGTGCCTTGCTGGCTGGGGTAGGACAATGATGAAGCGGCTGGGTGGCTCGGTCCCAGACACAGCGCCCTGCACAGCACCCCCGCCTCCACCAGCCCACTCCACCTGCAGTGGCTGCACGCTTCAACACAAAGCCTCACTGATGACATTTCTTAAAACCCCACAGTGACGCTGCACAAAGATGAAACAGGGAAGGGAGTATCTGGGTCCTGATTTCTCTCTCAAAAATACCAGCCTAGTTTTGCTTTCCCTTGCCTCTTCTCCTCATCTAAGAGATTGTGGAGTCTCCTTCTCTAGAGATACTCAAGACCCGCCTGGACAAGGTCCTGTGCAGCCTGCTCTGGGTGACCCTGCTTCGGCAGGAGGGTTGGACTAGATGATCCACAGAGGTCCCTTCCAACCCCTGCCATTCTGTGATTCTGTGATTCTGTGAGATTCTGACAGAGCTGCTCTGTGAGGACACCCTGCCCCAGAGATCACAACACAGTTCTCTCAGTAACTGACCTTTATTTGTGCAGAATTATTGCTCCGGGAGGCTCCCAGCTACAGGGAAATGCACAGCGATGCTCCAGAAGTATCCGATTTATCCGTCTTGCACAATGCCTGATGCTGAAGTCAAGCTCTGAGCCTCTTTCGCTCTCTGTTTCTGCACGACTCTGGTGCTTCTGCTCCTTCAGTTGACCTGGTAACATTTCATCAGCTCCATCACCATCCTTTCCTCCTCAGCCTCCTTCGGTGGGCTGGTGTCCACGACGTCGGCTTCCCTCTCTGCTTCGCAGCCGGCTGGGCCACTGAGACGGCCAGCGGCCCAGCAATCCCTGCTCATGCTCTGCAGCTTCCCAAACAAATCCCTGCGGCTCTCCTTCTCCGACTCACTCAGAAGCTCCACGTTTAACCCAAAGTGCTTGGTGCCCGAAAGGCTCCGTAAGATCTGCAGGACGGCATCTCTGTCTTCATGACAGACGTTTCCTGCCAGCACCATAAGGAATTCACCCAGGAGGCCAAAACCCAAGTCAGCCTGAAAGATTCTGCCCAAGGCCTTCCCTCCCAGCTCAAGCAAAAGCTGGTATTTTTCTTTTCCACTTTTTAAGCATCTCCGCCAATCTGTGTAAAATTCAGCAGAGGTTCTGGGCAGTTGGTCCAGTTCCTGAAGGAAAACATAGTTACTCAGTTCCTTTTGTTTTGTTCCCACTTGAAGATTTTTATTCCTCCCCCCTGATCAACCTGTGGATGGCTGAGATGTTTTTAACGCAGGCTTTGATAGCACAAAGAGCTGCACAAAGCTTGTGAGGTGGCAAAACATAGAGGAAGACCAAGAAACCTCAGGTTCCTCCAGCCCCACAGAAACCAGAGAACTGCAGGGGAAAACACTGGAAGAAGGGAGGAGGATGTGGATGAACGCAGAGCAGCGGCGGAGGAACCCCAACCCAAGGCAGACCCAGACACACTGGTGCATCGATCACTGCTTGGGAAGGGATCTCCTAGAGATCAGGGTAGCTCAGCAAAAACCGCTCCGTCTCAAGCACTGTGAGGCCAATCAAAGGCGCGAGGAGAGAAAAGGCACGGGGTGCAACCCCCGGGAAACGTGCAGACGGCCCTAGCACCGTCTCGTCACGTGCTGCGTTCGTACGCTCCGTGGCAGAGAGCCCGCACGAAAAGAGAGCCGAGCTCAGCGTGGTGGCACCTCCAGAGAAAAGGAAATCCCGTTTTGCACGACGTCGTTGAACGGCTGAACTCCTCGCTGCTGGGTCACCTGACGCGCCGACTGCAGGAGGATTAAGACGTTTAGGCTTCGAGACAGAGAGCGAGAACAAGGCACAGCAACGCCAGGCTGTGTCTAAACAGAAAGTGGAGAAGCCCTGGAGATCAGAGCCCAAGCGCTAACGGGATTAGGAACAGAAATTGCTCTGGGGAGATCATTGATTGAGGAAATCCTACCTGCTCTCTACATCTCTACAACTTCATGCAGAGGGAACCCAAAGCCTGTCTTCCACCTCTGGCATCCCCACAGCCAAAGGAATGTCTATGGCAGAAATGCCCTTCTTGACATAGTCTGGATGTCCAGATAGATTGACGGGGATGCCCAGCAGCTGGGTCCCGTGCATGGCCACCAAGGGCAGGGACAGCTCCTGGGCACGGGGACTGCCTCGGGGCCAGCACCCCAAAGGCCTTCATCGCAAGGATGCTGGGCAGGGCTGCACAGGGGGGGCCCTGTCACCCCCATGTCACAGTGCCACCACCCGGCAACGCAGCAGTCGCAATGGCCCGGGGCAGGATACAAGGGAGCAGCCTCCTCGTCCCGCTGCCAGAGCTGGCCCTCAGTCCAAGCAAGCACAAAGCTGCCCAGAAGAGCTGCAAAAGGAGCTCATAATAAGCAGGCAAATGAAATCCAGTGTAAAAACAACAAATCCATGAGAAATGTCTATGGGAAGCATCCCTGGCTGCCCGTCCAGCGACCAGGACTCTCCAGCACGGGCAGAGTCCACGCGAGGGCGCAGGACAGATGTCCCTCAAATCACAAATGACCTGGACGGAAAATGTTTAGTCAGCTGTTTCCCCACAACGGCAGGACTGAGGAGCATCCAGCGAATTCACCAGGCAGCAGGCTGAAAACTTTTCCGTACCACGCGTAATTAAACCGCGGGGTGAAAAAGACCTGGCTCCGCTCACAGATCGCTGGTCTGCGGCTCAGGGTGGCCGTCCCCATGCACCGGCCTGGCTCTCGGTCTCTGAACTGCAGCCAGCTGGAAGAGCGCGGTCAAGGGAGGGCTCTCTTCCCCCAGATCCTGTTACTGGCCACCAGCAGAGGCCGGGTATGGGGAGCTCTGGTCCGACGCTGTGCAGCTGGAGTTAGATGCTCCACAGGGTTGGAGCAGACTCTTCTTGAAGTAGCTGGTGCAAGCTCTCTTGTAAACAAAGTAGGGGCTGAGACTGAAGCCTGTGGTTATCTACGCACCAGTGTTCCGGGGGACTTTGAGGGCTTGCTCACGTGTAGAGCTGTTTCTGAATAACTCTCACATTTTAAAGTAACACCCAAATTATTCTGGAGTAATTTTTAGATGTGGACAAAGTCCCAGCAAGCGTCTCCCTCACCTGGGGGATTTCCACGTCGCTGGCTTGCGGGGCCTTGGCGTGGGCTGCACAGGGGTTCCACAGCACGTTCCTCCTCTTACCCGTCTTGTCCTTTTTCTCAAGGGGCTTCAGGTGCGATGCCAGCACGATGTTCCTGCAGGCAACAAGAAGGGGATGGGATACTTGGCAAGATCAAATACTTTGAGGCTCCAAGCCTCTTCTCTGAGACAGTTTCTGAGTTTGGTCTGGATGTATCATCCAGAGGCACTGGGACAGGCTGGGGGAGCGAGCCCATGTGAACATCATGAACTTCAACAAGGCCAAGTGCAAGGTCCAGCACCTGGGCCAGGGCAACCCCTGATATAGAATCACGGAATCATTAAGGTTGGAAAAGACCTCTGAGATCAGCAAGTCCAACCGCCACCCCAACCAGGACGTGGTTTAGCAGGCCCTGGTGCGGCTGTCGCTGCGCAGCCGCCGGCAGCACCGGCTCTGGGTGCCGCTGGTGTCCGGCCGCGACTTCGTGCTCCAGCTGCTGGCCCCGCCCTGCCGCCTGCCCCGCCTCTTCACGCGCTGGCTCCGCCTCCTGCTCCTCCTCTGCCTGGGCGGGGCCTGCTGGGGGCAGGACCCTGCCCCCTGTGGCCACGCCCCTGTCCCTGGCTGCCACGCTCCTGCCCCTGTGGCAACGCCCCATCCCTGCTGCAGCCACGCCCCCGAACCCTGTGGCCACACCCCCACCCCCAGATGCCACGCCCCTGCCCCTGCCGCAGCCACGCCCCCTCCCCCTGAGGCCCCGCTCTGCCGCCCACAGTGGGGAGCGGGGAGCCCTCCCGGGATGGGGGGGGAATAAAGGGGGAAGGGTGATGGTGTGACCCCCCCGTGTCGGTCTGTGGCACCCCCAGGAGGACAGATGGACCCCCCATGACCCCCCCATCTTTCAGTAGCCCCCCCAGAAGGACAGATGAACACCCCCTTGGGCTGGCGGGGGCACGGGGGGGGTCAGCAGCACCCCAAAATGCACCCCCGGACCCCCAAAACCCCCTGGGACCCCCAAAACCCCCAGGACCCAGCGCTTCAGCCCCAGGGACCCCCCAAAGCCACCCCAAACCCCCCCCCAGACTTGGGGCTGCAGCCCCTCCTTGGGCTAGGGGGGGTGCGGGGAGTGTCAGGGGCACCCCAAAATGCACCCCGTGACCCCCAAAACCCCCCCCGGGCACCCCCCCAAATGGTCCAAACCCCCATGGCACACCTAAAATGATCCCCCCCCCAACCCCCCAGAATGGTCCAACCCCCCGGCACCGCCAAAATGATCCCCCCCAAACCCCTAGAATGGTCCAACGCCCCCTTGGTACCCCTAAAATGATCCCCCCCAGCACCCCCAAAATTATTCCCCCCCTCCCAGCACCCCAAGCATGGTCCAACCCCCCCCCAGCACCCCCACAATGCCTCCCCATGGTATATCCGAGCAGCCCCCCAAAAACCCAGGGGGGGACCCCCATACCTGTGGTGCTCCCCCCTCCCCAGCCCCGCAGAGCTTTGGGGGTCCCCCCCCGGGTTCTGGGGCGCCCCCTACTGGCTCGGAGGCTGCGGGCAGTGTCGCTTCCCACCCCAGGGGTCTCCATCAGCCCTCCAAGGTTTAAGGGTGTCCCCCCCCGGGATTTTGGGGTGTCCCCCGGGTTTTGGGGTCCCCCCCGGTACTGGGGCGCCCCCTACCGGCTTGGAGGATGCGGGCTCCATGTCTGAGCCATGGTTCCCCATTCACACCTGGAGATGGGGTGCTGTGTCTGAGCCGTGGTCCCGCATCTGAACCCAGAGCTGTGGTCCCACACTCAAACCGGGAGGCAGGGCTCCATGTCTGAGCCGTGGTCCCACATCTGAGCTCTGGTCCTGCATCTGAACCCGGAGTCTGA